>NC_132912.1:32426567-32758789 GCF_047675955.1 Chlorocebus sabaeus
GCACCAGGCTGGGAGAGAGGAAAGCACCATCATCACTTTTCCAAGACCACCAGGGGTCACAGAGACACAAAGACAAAAAGCAAAACTATGAAAAAATCTTCCTCTCTGACCTCAAAGTGTTCACAAACTAATGTTCCATAGAAAGAAAAAGAAGGTGCAGGTTAGGCACAGTGGCTCATGACTGTAATCCCAGCACTTTGGGAGGCCAAGGCAGCTGGATCACTTGAGGTCAGGAGTTTGAGATCAGCCTGGCCAACATGGTGAAACTCTGTCTCTATTAAAAATACAAAAATTAGCTGGGCATGGTGGCGAGTGCCTGTAATCCCAGCTACTCTGGAGGCTGAGGCAGCAGAATCACTTGAATCCAGAAGGCAGAAGTTGCAGTGAGCCAAGATCACATCACTGTACTCCAGCCTGGGTAACAGAGTAAGACTCTGTCCCCGTACCCCCACCCCACAAAAAAGGGTACAGCTTTTAGTAGGATCGATTTTTTACAGCAAGACTGAAGTAGAAGGCAAAATGCCCATGGAGTTAAGAACACAGGTGAACCAAATCATTCTCTATGAAAGCAAGAAAATAAACTAACTTTGGATCTCAGAACAAAAACTGGATAATGCCAACTTTATGGTAGAATTCTGCTCTGTAGATATGTACTTGGCCATAAAAAGGAATGAAGTTCTGAGATACATGGATGAACCTTGAAAACATTATGCTAAGTGAAAGAAGCCACTCAAAAAAGGCCATATATATATAATATTATTACATTTATATAAAATATCCAAAATAAACAAATCTACGGAGACAAACAGTAGACTAGTCAGGGAGGGGAAGGAGTAGGAATGAGTGCTAATGGGTACAGGGTTTCTTTTGGGGGTGATGAATATGTTCTAAAATTGACTGTGATGACAGTTGCACACATCTGTGGTTATACTAAAAACCACTGAACTGTACATTTTTAAAAGGTGAATTTTACATGTTAATTGCATATCAATAAAACTTACTTTAAAAAATAAGTTTTCCATTAGAAATTAAAAAGTCAAAGGCCAAGGTCAAGAAAAAACCTATGGGATAGACTGGAATTGGAAATTTAAAGTAACAGTATGAATTCATGATTTCTGAAATGTCTGTTTCCTAGCTACACCTGCTAAATGGGCCTAGAAGCAATAACACCCCAGCAGCAATGAGCACACATGGTGTCCAGACCTTGGTTCTAGTACCGTTTGCCACTAAAAGGAATCAGGACTCCCTGGAGAAATGGCTATCCAGGGTTGAGGCAAAGGTACAAGATGAGCCTGGAATATCTTATTGTGCCAAAGAGCAAAGGAGTTCTCAAAACAAAATGAAAGGATGGAGCATGTCACAAGAACACAAAACTAGTGTCAAAAGACTGCCACTACCCAAATCTAGGACAGTTTGAGCATCAAAATATTTAAGCAGAGGCATGAACTAGGTATCACTGGAAAAGCAGAAATCCAGGAATCTGTACTGAAAATGGCTGGATGGACAGACAGATGGACAGATGGGAAGAGACGGCTCTCCCTTGAAGCAGAACACCTACTGACAAAGGAAGAGGAAGTATGGCAGGGTTGGAAAACCACCATTCTGTAACCATAAATAATAAAGATTGGTTCAGGTAAGCCTCATCAACAGATGCTAAATCTGGGGGTGGGGATAAAGCACAGGATATCTACATGGTTTTAAAGTACCTGCCCAGAGACTGCTTGTTAGTTGCCAAGGGAAAATGAGTAAACAGACAGTGGAGAATCCAGGCAGCACCTTGTCCAGTAATTAAAATCAACACCAGCAACAAGAGTCAGATGATACTGCCTGCCTCTTGATTTGATGCCTTGAAAAAGGCAAGGGAACACTCCATGTACTACTCTGGTTGTAAATGTTTAACTGAATCCTTCGGGCAAATCCAAAATGAGAAACATTATGTTATTATTTTAAAAAAACAAAAACAAAACAATAAAAAAAAAACCTGACCCTGTATTCCTCCAACAGTGTCAATGTCCTGAAAGACTGAGAAACGCTGAGGATTTGCTCCAGATTAAAGGACATTGAGGGTATATGCCAACTAAATGCCATGTGTCAGCCTGGAGTGAAACCCATACCACAGACAAACACGCTGTAGTGGACATTACGGAGCCACTTAACACCGCTGGAATATGGTCAGTTAATTAGAAGAAACACATCAATGTTAAATTCTTTATTTTGACAATATTGTGGTTACACAGAGAACAGCCTTGATCTTAGGAAACACACAGTGGAGTATTAGGGAGAAAAGGCAGAATGCAGACAACCTACTTCCAAACAATTCAAAAAAAATAATAAAGGACAATGACCAAGGATGTGCAGAATGTGAGAGAATACTGGTTTAAAACTGATGAATCTGGCTAAAGGGTAGATGAGAGTTTTCTGTATTGTTATTATTCTTATTATTACAATTATTCTGTAAGTTTGAAATAAAAGTTAAAACATATATATGTATACACACACATATATATACACACGCATATATATACACACACACATATATATGTATCTATAAAGTCAAAGAACAGATTATAACACAAGGCTAAGGGTAACAGAGTCTGCTTCTTAAAGGGCTTTTCTGACAAAGTTCCTGCTTCAAATACAATGCTCCTTCAAGGCTTCACTTGATTCCTTTCTTCTCTCTACTCCAGAAGTCCCTGAGCAAGGTGATGAAGTTGAAAACTGAGGAGTTTAGGAGAGCAATGAAGTGACAAGTAGAATGCACAGCGAAGACGCACTCAGTGCTTGCCCAGCTAGCAGGAGTGGTTGTGCTTCCCCTGACCCCAGGAATGGCAGCAATGGAACCAAGAGTCAGTGACTGACTAAAATGAGAACAGCTCCTTCCCCACACGTAGCAGTGTCTGAGCAACGTGAAAAACAGGCAGCTGTGGTCAAGAATTTGTGCTGGCTAATTAAGGGATGAGATCCTAACGCTATATACAAAAGATCAGGGCTTCCAACATAGAAACTTCCACGGAGAACACACCGTAAGTTACCAGGATAAATCGTAACATCAGCTCAGTGGCCCCTTCACTTGGGTGTCTTAACAAGGACAATGTAGCTTTCAAAATGACCTTCCACAAAGGCACTAGGGAAGCAATTCCACCTGTCAGCTGCCCTGTATTTGAATGGGCCATTAAACTTTACAAGTGCCACTTCCTTTGTGCCTCGTAACAAGAGTGACAGCATGAAGGAAGGGAAGAAGAAACAGAAAGAGGTAAGAAAAGAGACAGTCCTCCACAGACATAACCAATACACTCAAGGAATTGATGTCCTACACAAGCTTCTTAACGTACCAGTATTTCCACGTGTAACATTATCATTTCTAAACATTCCGCAAAAAGAAGAAAAAACAAAAAAGAGAAAATAACAAAATATCTACCCCATTTCAACATCCCTGGGTGAAGCAGAACAGGAGGTCTGAGAACCAGGGCATCTAAGGTTCCTTTAGTGACATGAAAATCCTGTACTCTCAATTATTGCTGCTACTTTTCTATAAATTTGAAATTATTTCAAAGTAAAAGCTGGATTTCTTTAATCTTACTGGATTTTTTAAATTTGTACTGATATTTTAAAACTGAATCTTCTTTCACATCCTCCAAGCATATGGCACTGATGCTAACACAGCAGCTGCTCAATAAACTCTCATTCTATTAAGAGCAAATCTTCCAGAGGCAAAAGCAAGATTAAAATGTTTTAAATTTCAGTTCCTAGATGTAGCTCACTGTATTACTTGACTTTTATGACTTACAAATGAAGCTTATAACCAGAATAGACACCATTTTACAAGGAATCCTATTCCTACCTCACTCAAAACTAAAAGGCAGAAACTGATTTGGAACTGAACTACATTAAGAGGAGCAAACTATTCAAGTCAGTATTCCCCAAAGGGAGCTGAACAGAATATACTCCTCCCAGAAAATCTTGGTCTTAATGATTATGAAAAAACTATATCCATACTCAAAATACCAGCAAGACTTTCATCAGTTTTGATATTGAACTTTGAAAATTAAATCAAATTTACCTAAACTCCAATGGGCAATAATAATACAACATACGTATATGGTGTTATAATTAGGCTGCAAATCATTACCTTCTTTGAGTCAAGTAGGTCTGAAATTATGACCCATCCTAGGAGATAAGAGAACTGACATTTCAAGATGTTTCCAAGACTGCCCAATGAGGGCTTGAACAAAGTTCTTTTGGCTCCAAGTCCTGCTAATAATGTGACTCTTGCTTAGCTGATAAGTAACACTCCCTAGTTGCTTTACTTACTCACAAAGTTTCCTGAACTATCACCAGACTCAGTGTTGAGACAAATGCTTTGGTTTTTTTGAGGATGACACTACACACAATCCGCAGTCTGGTTTTCTCGTTTCAAAGTGCACCTATGGCAAACAAGACAAAGGAAGCTGGCTATTCAACTCCTGATCCGTTCTGTTTTCATACTTTTTTTTTTTAACTTCTTAGAATAATCCATTCATTTTTGGTATGCTATCACCAGGTAGCAGGAAGATAATCATAGAAAAGTTAGGCTAAGGTAAAAAGCATGCATTCTCTCTGAGTTTCAGGAGTGATTTTTTTTTTCAGGAGTGATTATTAACTCCAACCACCTACAATGTCACCCACAATCTATAATCAAATATTTTTACACTTTAAAGATTCATAAAAACAGCTAACCTTTAAAAAAAAAAAAAAAAAGCAAAGTCAAAACGTCAGCAAATTTTAAACAAAGTATACACTTTAAATAAAGCCCTTTACACAGCCTTTTAAAAATACATGTATCTTTCATATGCATTAAATTTTCCTAGCTGGGCACAGTGGTTCATGCTTGTAATCCCAGAACTTTGGGAAGCTAATAAGGTGGGTGGAACACCTGAGGTCAGGAGTTTGAGACCAGCCTGGCCAACATGGCGAAATCCTGTCTCTACTAAAAATACAAAAATTAGCCGGGTATGGTGGTGCATGCTTGTAATCCCAACTACTTGGGAGGCTGAAGCAGGTGAATAGTTTGAACCCAGAAGGGGGAGGCTGTAGTGAGCCAAGTTTATGCCAATGCACTCCAGCCTGGGGGACAGAGTGAGACTCCGTCTCAAAACAAACAAACAAACAAACAAACAAACACACACAAAAACTTCCTATAACTGTTCACTTTAATTACATCTAAAACATACGTGTTGATTAGAATATTAACCTTTATAATTCACCCTGGTTGAACTTGCTGCCAAACATCCAAAGTGGTTTATTTTCAGGTTTCAAGCTTTAAAACCTGTAATAATTGCTTGAGAAGTGGTCTCCTTTCACTTAATCCTCTGAGTCTCTCTTGGCTGTTTTGAGTCACTTAAAGGCCCTTCTCATTTTCTAGCCTGGGGTTCCATTCTCTACTGCCCCATTCCCCGGAGAATGTCCTGGGTCAAAGCCCACTCTTTTCACTTGCTCATGTGTGTTGTTTGCTAGAAACCAGAAAAGCCCTACTTTTCTCCACCTGAAGGAGGTTATTTCCCCTGCAGTTATCATGGTCCTGGGAGTAGAGGTGAACACCCACCTTGTCTTAAATGGCTTACCTACACAACTATATTCGTTTCTCTTAAATAGTAACCTCTTTGTAGGTTATTTTAGCAACATGCACTAAGTGGGTTCTTCAAAACTTGAAAGAGAAATTAAAGAAACAACCTCCCTCACAATATGGCAAATAAAAAAATGAAATGGTATAATAAGGGTGAAAAATAACTGTCACTCCAGAGTTCAGTAACAGACTAAATGATAAATTTTAGTTGAGATCCATATTCAGAAATGAACCCTAGAGACTGTGCCACACAAATTTAATTATAAATGTTATCTCTAACTTCAGATAAGCAAGCTAAACAACCTCTGTCACACAGGAACCGGTGTCATTATCTGAGGAGCACAGAGGGTGCGAGCTAAATGGGGTGCTGAAGCAGACCACCTGGAACTCAACCCAGGCTCCACTGTCTACTTGGCTAACTTCTTTGTGCCTCGGTCTCCTCATCTGTAAAATAGTAATACTGAATTGTACCTACCTAGCACGGCCATTGTGCTAACTAAATGAGTCCGTTAAACCAATTACAGCAGAGCCTGGCACACACGCTTTAAAGCACTCAGCAGATGGTACTGATTATTATTATTGCTCATCTTTTCTCCACCGTTCTAACTTACTATTCCCAAGTTTCAAAACCTGCAAAGTACAGCTGCTTTATTAGCCTAATTGAATCTGCAAGTAATTTCACTCAAATGATATTTCAGCTGGTTGGACTGGCACACTCCCATGGCTTTTTCCAGTGTGGCAGGACTGATGGCGCTCATTTGCAGTGAGGTCTGTTCACAGTTTGGAGGGTCGTGCTCCTTGTTACAGGGTCATCTATTATATAAGAAACTTAGCACCCAGATTTCTTTTCTATAGGAATAGGTGCATTTGCATAGATCTCAACAACTGTGCAATTTCACTCTGTGTCAGCAGATGTGATTTTACAGAGGTTTGAATGCTGGGCTGGGTTTTAGAAGCTATCGTGCATGAGAATGCATGACCTCCCATTCTAATCCACGTGCTGGGTGCAGAAGGTGTGTACTCAAGTGTGTGGCAGATGCTAGGACTGTAAAGGACACAAAATGGCAAGGTTAGGTGTGTGCCTGGGTGGAGGGCAGGGGTGTTAAAAGAGGTATGCAGGTTAGAACTGTGGGAGCACATCTCTGTATCATCAGCTGCAATGAGAACAGAGCGGCACAAACTCCTATCCTCCTCTTTCTTCAATGCACCTTCCATGGAGCTGCAGTGAATAGGAAAGATGGCCTGGATGCAGTTCCAGCTCTTCCCTTTCCCTTGCAAGCTCCTTGGCAGGCGTGCTAATGAGTGTAATGAGTAGGAAAGCATTCAAGTGCACCCAGCAGGCAAAGAAATGGAAGCAAGGATTTAGAGAATTTGTTCCAATCGCTCGAATTTTTATATCCAGGTATATACTGCTTTAAAAAAAAAAAAGGCACAGCAATTTTCATATTTTCCTCATGACACAAATTGCAATTTCAAAGGTGCTTTACACGGATGTTTTGAAATTTAAGGGGCTGAGGGAAAAGGTCACAGATTGCTTTAAGAATCTGCTAAAAATTATAAGCCCTCTGACCCCTAGAAACTGTATATGTGCACATATATTAACACTGACTACAAAGAAGTCATCAGTCTCCTATGGGCATAGCATCATGTCCCTTAAGTGTAACAGCCCAGCTTATGAATTTCTTCCCAACTGCATTTTGTCCATATTTTCAAAAGGCAGAGAATACAATATTAAGGCTTTAAGTCTCTTTAATACACAGCTTTAGGACTAAGTATTCCAAGATCTGCAAATACATTGATGCAGACAGTCTACAAATCCTGAGAAAGACCCTTGTATGGTTCTGTTTTTAGAATGAGGACTTAGAGCATACTTATTTTGATAATTTACACCTGTTTTATCATTCCATACCTCTCAGAGAGTTTTCCTTCCTAAAGGGGCACATTTCTAAGAAGAAGGGGTGGCTAGGACTTGCCTGGTACATAAGGTGTGGAGGAGGCGCTGGAGCCAGCCAGCTACACCTCTGCTCAAGGAAGGAAGAGGGATAAAGTATCTCAACGGGGCACCTGCACCTGGCCACCAGGGGAGGGAGACATGGCTAAGAATGGCCAAAAGACTACAGCCAAATGTTTGAACATCTTTTTTTAATTTAGTGTTATCAAGTTTATCCTCTTTCTTCGAGCATCAGAAGAACATGCAGACTCTACTGGACCCACAAACAACAAATGGGAAGAGTCAAGTGTGGAGACAGAGAGCCTCATGGAAAACAATTATGTGTTTATTCAAATGAAACTGAGCTACAAGAGAGAAAGAGTAATTTGGGGGTGAGGGTAGAGAAAGGAAAGGATTCAAAATTAAAAAGAAGTGCCTTTCCCTTGGACTTGCTGGGTGATGTTTGATATGTTATTGTTCACACACATCATCTCATGAACAATAGTGGTCTAGGGCTTCTGGAAAAATATTTGGGACAGTGGACAGATACCAAGTAATGCTTGTCAAATTACAAACCAAATTAAGCATAAGTACACTGCAACATTCTTCCAAGTATCTACAAAGCACATGAGCCATTTTCATCCATCACAGACACAGTTATTTCAGCTCTTTATACTGTACAGTCATTATGAAAAACACAGGGAGACAGCTTCACTTACATGGTTAATGAAGAGACTCTTGCGTTTTTCTCTCACTGTGAAAACAAAAGATGCAACAGAAATGTTACATGCCTGCATGCCAACCCCTGGCAGGTGGCTGAGGACTGGGCCCCTGTGTCATGGTCCCATCCTTCCACCAACCAACATACCCACTTGCTCATTTATCAAACATAAGAATATGGGATCTGCACAAATGCAGATCTGAATGAACTTGGCTCACAAAGGGAAATATACAACCATTTAAACAACAGCACCCTAACAATATAACTGCAGCTGAAATCAATTAAGGGGTAACAGATTTCCATTAACTGAATAAAAAAGCAATTAGTAACTGTCATGAAACTCATATGCATCTATTAGTTTAATGTAATTAACAAATAATAGGACTATTTATTCCCAACCCTACCAGACCCATAAAGCTCCACAGCATATAAGGGAAATATAAATAACAACAATATCTAGAAAGCATTGAGATCCAGGAAGACGACGTATATCAGTGGCGTTACTTATCATGGAAACCCATTATTCTCCATGCTGGGTGCTGGTGAATACAGCTGAGCTTCTGTCTGGGAGGCCCCTGGAGCTCCTTGTGGCACCCACCCCCAACCCCACAAGTCTGACAGAGGTCACCATAATTGATCCTGCTCTAACAAGGTGGCTTCTCACAGTGCTGTCTGTACACATGGCCTGTGTTGAGCAGCTCAGCCTCCAGTGTCCCCAGACACCAGTGTTTCTCAGAATGGGAGCCTGCAGCCCCAGAGAGGTAGAAGGGTCAGTCACAGGGAACGCGAAGAGCTTGTAATAACCTAGTATCACTGAACTTTGCATTTTCTTTTCTGAAGGCTCATTTTGTGGGAACAGATTAATCCATTAACACATTTATTCGTTACTGTAAAAGATATGAAAAATACATTTCCTTCAAGGAGATAACATCCTAGGTCCCCAAGAATCAACAATGTTATCTTGGGGTACCCTAAAACAACAGTGTATAAAAGATAGAGGAAGGTTTTCTCCTTACAGTCCATGCCCCCACAAAGCAGATTCACTACTGTTTTCAAAAGCCTTCCTGCTGATCTGTTGGAGGGATGATGGAACTGTTTTTCTAACACTCATATGCTGTTCTTAGGCTCACAAAAAAACACTTCTCTTTTCCATAGAAGTCTTGTCCTCTCTGGAATGAATGCTGCCTTCCACCCTTGATATCTCAAAGATAACAAAAGCAAAAATACAAAAGCAAAAATCTGTCTGAGGATACTATTGGGCACTTTAAAAAGAGACTGACACATAGAAGGTAGCTCGATGGACCCATGTGCAGAAGATCAGCCCCCTGCTGTCACAGGACAGGGCACCCTGGCCATGCCTGAGGCCAGGCTACCACTCAAAGAACATGAGTGCACAGACAGCGGCGACAAACTGGTCTGCTATGCACAGCATGGAGGCAGAGGGATTACATTTTACCTGACTCCAAGGAAGCATCCACATTTAAACCATAGCAAAACAAACAGGATGGTCTCGCTGGAAGCTCTGGGTTTTAACTTCCTGGCATACATACATACATACATACATACATACATACATACAGTGTGTGCATGCACATGTGTGTGTTTTCTTTAAATCAATTTATACTAAACTATTATGCATGCAGCCAAGGATGGAGATATGATGATAATTCTACAGTGATTTCCCACTGACCGAAGGGATCTGGAAACCCTTTCTACGTGGGCCACAGAACTCACAGGGTACCCACAATACTCTGACATAACAGTCCTTCTCAGAGCATCTGAGGTTTGTGCAAAAGAGACTTGTGTCTCCCAATTGTGGGGACCACTGCATATACTAAGGTCACCTCAACACCCTACATCAGCCCCTGCCTTCAGCAAATGAAAGATATCCATGCCTCAAAAAATACCAGCGCTTCCTATATGTGTACTATTGAGATTAGGAAATATTCACACATAGAAGTAATGGCTGAGATGCATAACCTTCAATAAGTCTGACCAAGAAAGCTGATATGGTTTGGCTGTGTCCCCACCCAAATCTCATCTTGAATTCCCATATGTTGTGGGAGGGACCCAATGGAAGGTAACTGAATCATGGGGGCAGGTCTTTCCCATGCTTTCTCATGCTTTTCCCACGCTTTTCTCATGATAGTGAATAAGTCTCATCAGATCTGATGATTGTAAAAAGGCGAGTTTCTCGGCACAAGCCCTCTTTGCCTTGTCTGCTGCGATGTGAGACGTGCCTGAGATACCTTCCACCATGACTGTGAGGCCTCCCCAGCTACATGGAACCGTAAGTCCATTAAACCTCTTTCTTTTGTAAACTGCCCAGTCTGGGGGTATGTCTTTATCAGCAGTGTGAAAACGGACTAATACAAAAGCTTTCAAACAAACAAACAACAACAACAAAAAACTACAGCAGACACAGAAGACTATTATAAACACATGCCATTCTTGTCTGCGACCTACAAGGATCAATCTCAGGGAGGAATCAGGTCATTTTCATGAACTCCAACTGGCTGCAATCAGAATGGTGAAGAAAAACGAAAGTTCACGAAGACTATTACAAAACACCTAAGGATAAGCTATCTGCATCTATTACAGAATCTCTCACGCATTCACTGCTTCTATGCAAATGAACACCTACACACTACCCTATTTCCTCAGAGCAACCTGGGGCTCCTGGGGCCTGAGTCAGGTGCCACTTTCCTGTATGGTTTTATAATGCCCCTGCTAAGATAAGAGGGCCTTCGGCAGATGAAGTCTGCACAGTTTCTGAGAAGATTTTCCATACATGAATCCCTATGGCCGACTGGCTTTTGGAGTGTCTTCTGCGCCCCCAAACCAACAACCTATCCCTACATAAATGGGGAGAATTCCTGATATCCATGTTGGACCAAGTGGCCCATTACTTTGACCATCCTGCCTGGACTGGGGGGCACTCTACCCTCTCTGGGCTAACTCTTTCTCCTGGGAATCTGGAGTTGGGACATACTCGAAGGGCTCTGCTCAACCTTAACTGAGGGTATGATGTGTAAACTTCAGACTGGGGTGGGGCTCATCTCCTGCTGTGCAGGAAAGAGTGAAGCAGCAGATCTGACTGCCATCCCTAAAGCACCTGTTGCGAGGCTGGCCCTTGGCTGGTATCTGGGAACTTGGATTTAGAAGGGTTCCCTTCCATTATTCCCTAACTGGTAAAAGTGGCTCATTGTGCCTAAGCTGTCTGCACAAACAATATGCTCTATGCCGCATACAGTATGGTTTATTTCCTTCTGGGAATCTGGAACTTTGGTACTTAACAGGCAGAGCCTTCTTACATAAGCGGTCCTCCATAAAAATCCTGGGTGCTGGGTTTCTACCCAGGAGCTTCCCTGGCTGACAACATTCCACAGGTGTTTTCACAACTCATTTGTGAATGGGGGGATGAAGTGCAACCTGTGCGGCTCCATGGGCGAGGACTCGCCCCATGCACCTCTTCCCTTTACTGAGTTTCCCTCATGTGCTTGCACTGTAGTAAGTTACAGTCATGAGTGTGACTGTATTTTGTGTCTTATGATTCCTAGACCCCCCACACAGCTGCCATGCAGAGAAGCATGGCAGAGGGAGATGGGCAGAAGGCAGGTGCTGCCTTAGTCCTAACGGCTTTTAGTACCCAGTTCCACCAATTTGTGAGCTGTCTGAGATACCCTCAGTGCCCTTAAAATTAATTATTCCTTTTCCCCTAAGCTAGCTGGAGCACAACCAAGACATTACTATGGGGGAATAAGATAAGTAGAATCTTTTTTTTTTTTTTTTTTTTGAGACGGAGTCTCGCTCTGTTGTCCAGGCTGGAGGGAAGTAAGCTGACTCACTCCGCCTCCCAGGTTCAAGCAATTCTCCTGCCTCAGCCTCCTAAGTAGCTGGGAGTACAGGGGCGCACCACCACACCTAGCTAATTTTTTGTATTTTTTAGTAGAGACAGGGTTTTGCCATGTCGGCCAGGCTGGTCTCGAACTCCTCACCTCAAGTGATCCGCCTGCCTCGACCTCCCAAAGCGCTGGGATTACAGGCGTGAACCACCACACCCAGTGATAAGCAGAATATTTTACAGTGGCATAACACCTGAAACGACTGACAGAATTGCCCAAATCTAAATCTGGCTTTAAAATAAATTTGAAACCACTGAGGCTGATGTGGGTACAGCTCTGAAATTAAAAATGCTTTAGCTGTTTTATGTAATGGTATAAGCAATATGCCAACTCATTCCTAATAGCTGGTTTCAGTCATCTTTAAAACTTCAGTATTTTTGGTCACTATAATATATCAATTAAAATCTCTGGAGTTTTCTGAGTTAATGTCTAACTGAATTAACTAATAATCATGTTTTGCTTCTTTAGGGAAAACAGGCAATAAATTGATATGGATCATAAATTTTTTCTTTCCTGGGAGAGGAATAATAGCAATCTCCTTTGACACAATCTATGATAGTTAAGAGGATTTTTAATTGGCTATAGTGACAGTCCATAACGACGTAAACAGAAAATGTACCAGTGGCTTTAAAAATAAGCCATCTAAAATCAGCAAAAACAATACAGTTGGCATTAAAAGTCTTCTCCTGATAAAATGGGGAGTTAAGAGAGGAAAAGGCAGTGCTTGCAATCTGAGGGACAAACAAAATTACACTTGTTGCTATGGGATACTCTCTTGCCACAATGCCACACAAGTGACTCTTTAAAATACAACTTTCAACCTAGTGCCTGATTATTAATGAGGATTTATTAACAATCTAAACACAATTTGAGCTGATTCCTGTCATAGGTCAGCATTTAAAAGACTACCTTGGTTTCTCCTCTTCCATTTCCATTTTTTTTTTTTTTTTTTAGAGATGAGATCTCACTATGTTGCCCAGGCTGGTATTGAACTACTGGGCTCAAGCAATCCTCCTGTCTCGGCACCCCTCAAAGTTTTGGGATTACAGGTATGAGCCACCGCACCTGACTCTCCTCTTCCATTTCTAAAATAGACCGACCTTCCAATGGCAAGTGTTAGCCACCACCAAGCCACAGGATGCTGGTGCTAAAAAGGTCCTAAGATACCTAAGATATCCTTTCTTTGGCAAATAAGGGAAGAGCCCAAGCAGGCCAAGAAAGGGAGGGCCCAGAAGAAGAGAGCAGATCGCGTGCAGGACCCCTTCCTCTATACACCCGCCCTCCAACAGGAGCATCACTGGTGTGAACAGACACCTCTGGCATCTGCATAAAACGAGTCCCATTTAAAAACAGAATGACAATTAGAACCAGGTATGAACAGAGCTGTGCTATTCTACAAAGAAAATCTACTTAACTGATTACTCTGGATGTGAAGGACTGGCAGGCCACACAAGGGGCAGGATTCAACTAAACAAAGATAGAATTTTGTTTGGATATACGAAGCTAATTGCTGAGGTAGCTCCAATGCAGATCACGAAGATCTGGTTGAAAAGAAAAGGTTTCATTTCTCTTTCCTTTTTCCTGTGGGTAGCACAGATCAGGCCTTGAAGAATAAAATTAAAAGTTTACTATTAACTTTTCTTATAGTAAATTTGAGATTACCACACAGTTCCTACAGTTTTCAATAATTCAGTGAATTCACACTCAATTCAAAACAACTGTTGAGCACCTGTTCAGAGTGCACATGGAGGCTCCTGCCCTGCTGAGCTCCTGCCCTGACAGAGAGGTCATCATGAACACAAACGGCCAGGACACAAAGTGCACTGTAGCAGGAACATCACCCACACTTTGGAGCTCAGAACAAAGCATCCTGGTGTGGCCATTTCCCCCAGAGGCACACCTCCTGTGCTGCAGGAAGGAAGCTTCCAATTAGACCTCTGGCCTGCTCTGAACTGTCTCGGACCTGCACTTATTTCTAAATCTGGGCACAGAGGAACAGGACATTCTGTGCATTCCAAGTGAAATCTAAATAAGCAAAGCCAATGAACAAAAATGAAAAGACACAGAAACATTTCTAAGATGTTGAGGGCACAGCCAGTCATGGAGAGGAGAAAATTCCAGGGAAAAGAATAGGAAGTAGACAAAGGAAGAACATAAGAAGAAAACCATTCAAAGAACAAATATCCATCTAAGCTGCCAACTCACTCGAAAGGTTTTCTGTTTCCCATAGAGAATATCTAAGGCCAAAGGATTTCTTCAGAAGCATGGAAACTTCAACTAAGTGGCATCCATTTAAAACTTTCTGCTAATTTGAAAAGAAATGCATGCTTATTGCAGAAAATTTGGAAAATACAGAGCTGTATAAACAAGAAAATGCGACTGCAAATAAAAATTAAAAGCTTGCTTGGAAAACATAGAGATACATAAAACATACACACACACAGACTGAGTATCCTTACCACCCCTTATCTGAAATGCGTGGGTTTAGAATTTTTTTTAACAGATTTTGAAATTTTGCATTATTTGAGCATCCCAAATCCAAAAATCTGAAATCCAAAATGCTCCAATGAATATTTCCTTTGAACATCAGGTTGGTGCTCAGTAAGTTACAGATCTACCTTGGAGCATTTCAGATTTCAAATTTTCAAATTTGAGAGGCCCAACCTGTTTAATCCAATAACCCAGAGACAATCACTATTAATATTTTGACGTGTATCCTTTGAGCCTCTTTTGTGTGCATGCACACAAAGCAAGAATGATGGATACTTTTGCATATGAATGTATTTGTATATAAATACATGCAAGTATACATGTGCTCATATATGAACACGCCAACAGAAATATGCCCATTTTTCTATTGGTGTGTTAGCATTTTCACTGATTGTATAATAATTCTTTAATACGTAAAGGCATTAATCCTTTTTCCTATATATTATGATATTTCCATCACTGATGATTTCATTGTTAGGATGCATTTTGACATGAGTTTTCATTTTTAGGCAATCTCCTCCATTGCTTCTACAAACTTACATGCCCCTTCCCCATTCTGACACTAAATATTCATGTATACTATTTCTAGATGATTATGATTGTATTTGTTACACTTACTCTACCACTAGTCAATCCATCAGAAATCTATCCTGACACATGGCGGAGGTGAGGTTATCATTTTATTTTTTAAGTGAGACTTAAAGTGTTGTGTATTCTATTATAATGAGCTGCTATCAAATGCTGGCTGACATAATTTCAGACCTGGCCTCTTTCTGGTTTGCTTCCAAGGTGTGTTGAAGCAACTCTTTTTTTTTTTTTTTTTTTTTAATCTTTATTTTTTTTTTTGTAGAAATCATGGTGGGGGGGGGGTCTCACTATGCTGTCCAGGCTGGTCTTGAACTCCTGGGCTCAAGCAATCCTCCCCGCTCAGCCTTCCAAAGTGCTGGGATTATAGGAGTGAGCCATTGTGCCTAGCTTGGAAGCAACTCTAAGATGTGGGGGTCCATGATCTATCTTTATCAAAGAAACACAGAAAAAGATGGGACTGGGCACAGCATTGCACAGAAGCCACCCTCTACTCTTGGCCTGGCATCCATCCCTTCTCCTCCTGATCAGGCCCAGTGTTCTGGTGCAAGGTGTCACAGTCAGCACAGAGGAGCTGTCAGCACAGACAAGCTAGAAGATGGCACAGACACAAGTCACGGTAGAAACTCAATCCAACTGAGCAAATGAGAACCTACACTCCAGAGTAAGGATTATATTTACTGAGAACTTATGCTGTCTTACGTACAGGACTCGGTGCTTTGATGGATTATGCATTTAGTCCTCCTGACAATCTCACAAAGAGGTCCTAACTCCATTTTACAGTGATAAAATTGAGGTTCAGGGAAATCATGTGGACGGATCATATGCACCAAGATTATATGGAGAGTGTTGGATCTAAGCCTCCAGCTCAGGCAGTCTGATTCCAGAGGATCGCTATCTTCAGGCAATCATTCCAAGGCATTAACTATTCTTATATGGTGACCGCATCAGATTATCCTGAAATTCAGCTGCCTCCCTAGATGTCACAGGGCAGCCAGCTGAAAACATCAGCCACGTAAGGTAAGCTATAAACACGGTAAGCTATGAAAAGTATTTACAAGGTTGTCAGTCTGTGCCAACTGAAGGGGAAATGCAGGTGCTCAGAGTTTTTAAAAAGAGAACTGAAAAGTAAGAGTTTATGGCTACCAGGAGGCCACAAGCGCTGTTTAACAGTAAGACAAGGCTATGGTAGACAGGGCACCAAACTTCCCCAGCCTGGGGGAATTATCCCTGCTAACCTCTATTCTGGATCTGTGCTCACTGAGCAATGTTCTGACTGGGAACAGGGCAGGTCAGGAGAGGGGATATGATAAAAGGCATACTGAGAAAACTGACATTCTGGGTCTAAATGATTCATCTGAGTTTGTACTATGTCGGCAGCTTTCTCCACACTGGAAAGCCCAAGAGAAGAAATACTGGAGTTGGATGATGCTCCCAAGAAAAGTGAGCCATGGCACCCAAAGAGCGCCTCTCCTGTACATCTGACTTACAGGGTAAGACCTGGCCAAGAGATCTGACACCTGCCCTCCCCTCCCCCATGCACCTCAAGAGAAGACTGCAGAGGGGAGAGGGGAGGGCTGGCCTGAGGGTGGCACGGTATGATGAGTTCTGACCCAGGATAGGAAAGCCCAAACACACCACCTAAGCCTAAAAAAAACCTACATCCTCCTGTCCCTAAATAATGGATGTGTTGTTTTCTAACAAAGCTAGGGAAGGTAGGAGAAGGTAAAGCTGCAACACAAAACAGAAAGCCTCTACTCAGGAAGACTGCCACTGTGCCATGGCAGGTCTGCTCAGGGTGGGTCATGATGCCCTGCCTTCATTCTTTCATTCCCCTGTCCCTGAAAGTTTCTTCTATGTGCTAGCCACTGCAGAGACTGTGGAATGTGAAAGGCACAGTTTCTACCCATGAGCAAGATGCAATCCAGCAGATAAACAGGCTATTTATTTCTATACCATAAAAATAATCACCTCCACACAGAGGAATATGCAAACTGCATTGAATGTAATGCCACTGATTTTCTGGTAAACCATTACTCTATGTGTCACTAAGAAAGAAAAAAAAAAACGCCAATTAAATTTTGGCAAGTCACTGACTGTGCTGATTTCAGAGGTGTTCCAGCCAAGTAAAGGTGTCTATCAGAATCAATGGAATGAAGGGAAACAGGGGAGCATCACCTATGAGGCAGCCATTGGGTCAGCTGGGACAGAGGGCAGGTGTTGTGGGCAGAGCATCCCACAGGTGATGGTCTTGCAGGCCTGCAGGGGAGGGGACCCACAAGAAGGTGAAAAGGGCTCTGTGTGTGTGCTGGCGTCTGACTGTTCCAGTGGTGAGGAAACAGACGGTCAGGCAGGGAGGAGCCTAAGAGAAGCTCCACTTGCAGGCATGTGGAAGAAAGGTGAGACAGGACATGATGGAGGCAGGAGGCTGGGAAAGGGCCTTGCCACAGACCAGGTGAGGAAGGAGGAGAGGATTTCAGGAGATCGAGACCATCCTGACTAACACGGTGAAACCCTATCTCTACTAAAAATACAAAAAATTAGTCAGGAGTGGTGGCAGGCGCCTGTAGTCCGAGCTACTCGGGAGGCTGAGGCAGGAGAATGGCGTGAACCCAGCAGGAGGAGCTTGCAGTGAGCCAGGATCGTGCCACTGCACTCCAGCCTGGGTGACAGAGCGTCTCCAAAAAAAAAAAAAAAAAAAAAAAAAAAAAAATTAGATGATGAGGGAGAGGGAGAGAAAGCTGGCAGGAGAGGAAAGATGCTGACTTCTAATGTGGACATGCCAACCCCAAGGAGCAAGTATGATTTCCAGACTGGCTGCCTACCAGGTGGTAGGAAACACCTCTGGAACGCATGCTTACAGTGCCAGGACGGGGTGGCTCCTCCTTGCCAGGGGTCCTGGGAGAGGTTGGCTCAAGGGATCCCCAGTGAGGATCCCAAAGTACCTGTTACATCACAGGTAATGAGCAGACATTGCTGAGGGCTCGCTGTGTGCCTGGGACTCACCCTACTGCTTCAGGAGAGCAATCGTCTGAGGAGACAGGTGTGCCCACTGTCAATTTATAGGAAGTTATGACCCAAGAGATTATGTGACTGTAAATTCAACTAATGGCAGGCAAGGGCCTAAGACAGAGCTGGGTCCTAGAGCCTTGCCTAACTGGAAGCCAGAGGCCAGTTCCCTGCTGCCGGGGTGGCCACAGGCTGGCGAGGGCATGGGCAGCCCAGCACGCACAAATGAACCTGTCTGCACACTCAATTACTCATGGCTTTTGAGTACCCACCCTCCTCCACACACCCCAAACTAGAGGGAAAGACAGGTGAGGTAGTAGTTTTTGCAATTCTTTTATTGAAATGATCTGTCACAAGTAACTTAGGGCTAGACTAGAGCAAAGGTCCCCAAACCAAGTATTCAAAGAGACCTTTAAAAGGGCTGAGGTGTGATGCAGGAACCACCTTCCTCCCTCACAGCTTCACAAAGAAAGGCAGGCACACCTGAGCTGGGACCTGCACTGACCTGGTGTGAAAACCTCCTGGGGCGCCAGACGAAAAGACAAGCAGCCACTGGGGTTGTGGTAACCACCTTCAAACCAGGTTCATGTGTCTTTCCTCTCCTGCCAGCCTCCTGTGGCACAACCTGGAGGCTTCTTTGTCCTATGGATTTTCCCTGGAGGGGTGCTGGAAAGACATCTGGCTCTGAGTTTACAGATATCATAGTGAGGACGGTTTCCAACAGGACCTGCCTCTTGAGGCGTTAGACTCCCAAGCAAAGCTCGGGGAGCAGCAAGGGCAGCAGAGTAGGAGGGCACAGGGCAGGGTGGGAAGGTGCAGCAGACCGCAGACTGCTGGCCAGGCATGCACTCCCCTGCACCTGTCTGGCCATTTATGATCAGAAGCACAAAGGCAGCCACGGGCATGCACATTAACATGTTATGTGAATTGGAAAAATAAAATCAGACTTTTTCTGACAGAAGGTAAGACTGATTATAAGAAACAGGTGTGACAGGCAAAAATAAAAATAAATATCTAATTAAAAAGAAAGTAAGACTGATTTGACTGACTGGATTGACTATGATGCCTGGCTTTGCCAACAAAGTCATATGAAGAACCTGTAGCATTCTGAGGAAAATATATTTAAAACAAAAGAGAAGCTGAAAACATTAGTTTGGAGGAAAAGAGCAGGTGGGGGTTGCTCCATTCAACATATATTTGAGTTCTTTCTATGGGTCTGGCACTGTGAATGGCAGAGATATATAAACGTGAAGACTTGGAATAAATCACGATACAGTGAAGATCTCTGCAGCGACAGAGGGGCATGCAGACTGCAGTGGGGCAGCAGTCAGGGAAGGTGTTCTAAGATGAAGCCTAGACTTATTCTCCCAAAGCTCCCAAGGGTATCAGGTTAAGCTAGGTGCCACCAAATGTAAAGAGTAGTAGATATAATTAAAAGTCATGTGTTACATTTGGTAAATCTTTTTTGATGTACTTCCCAGAAACTGTGAAAATGAGGGACTCCTCTAACTGAGTAACTCTTTTGCAAATCAAATAGATTCCAGTTCTCTACTGTCAATAAAACTGAAGGGGAACAAAACTGAACTGTAGCTGATTATTAGGAATTATTTTGGTTGATAAATCCCTTGGAGATTTTTCGGCATATAAACTAGACGAAGTAGAAAGAATTCAATGATATGACTATAATAAAACTCTTTCTATTTCCATCTATTTATATAGATGAACAAAGTTCCTCAGCACTTACATCTATAAAAACAAAGGCTTGGCCGGGTGCGGTGGCTCTCATCTGTAATCCCAGCACTTTGGGAGGCCAAGGTGGGAGGATCACGAGGCAGGAGATCGAGACCATCCTGGCTAATATGGTGAAACCCTGTCTCTACTAAAAATACAAAAAATTAGCTGGGCGTGGTGGCGGGCGCCTATAGTCCCAGCTACTCGGGAGACTGAGGCAGGAGAATGGTGTGAACCCAGAAGGTGAGCCAAGATCGTGCCACTGCACTCAGCCTGGGTGACAGAGCAAGACTCCATCTCAAAAACAAAACAAAACAAACAAACAAAAAAACAAAGGCTTTGATGATGAATACTGCCTCATTTCAGTAATAAGTAATATCCAACCACAGAAGCATCTCACCAAGAAATGTTTTTCCAAAAAATATTTCACTTTTCTGTTTAATAATTATCCATTAAAACGTACAGGCGCCCGCCACTACACCCGGCTAATTTTTTGTATTTTTAGTAGAGACAGGGTTTCACTCTTAGCCAGGATGGTCTTGATCTCCTGACCTTGTGATCCGCTTGCCTCGGCCTCCCACAGTGCTGGGATTACAGGCATGAGCCACTGCACCCGGCCTAGGTCATATTTTTATAGAAAAGAATATGATAGTGTGATAAATGACTTTCCAAAATCAAAATATATTATACTACTATAAAATTTTATGGAGAAAATAGAATGGAAATACAAATTCAAGATGATAAAAGAGTGATACGAAATTTCCAACTGTTAGAGAGGAGCGTGTTCATACATTTTTAAAGGACTGATGGGTATCAAATCACTATGGTATTAAATTTCATCTGAAACATTTGTTAAAGAAAGACAGTTTATTTTAAAATATCAACGTTTATAATACATCAGAAATTATGTGCTTTGATAAGGTAAAAAAATTTTAAGGTCAACATAAAAATGCTTGAAGGAGTTCAGTTTTTCAAAATTGTTTTCCATGGTATGTAAGCAAAGGAACAAAGCATGAAAATCACTGGTGTATGCTTAGGTCTTCCCCATGGCACTTGACATGCCCTGAAGGAGACACACCAAGCAACTAAGGGCAGCTAGAGAAAGGGGCATCCCAGCATCTGCACACACAAAGGAGCTAAAGACAGCTGGGAATGCAAGTGAGGTGGGGAAAGCAAGGTCATCACAGCGCTCAGAGGCAAGTGATTCCGACAGGGCAGCGGAAAGTTGCTCCTAAATGCTAGATAAAAGGAGAACAAAAAGGGCGGTTGTTTCACCATGCAAAAGTTCAACACTGCCCAGGAACCAAAACACCACCCCAATGAGGACAGCCACAGAATATTTTTTCAATTTCTGTATTTCTAAAAGGTTGTGCAACAAAAACTATGACATATTTTTATTTCTGAATTTTAATGTTTCTACTTTGGCTTCAAGTCACTCAAGGGACGGACAGTTTTTATTCCTTTAATTATTTCAAGGGACTCCTGAGAAACATAGATTTCGCACATTTAGGGTTTTTTCCTCCAAATTCTTTGTTAAGACAATAAATCTCTAAAAATCATACTAATTAAAAGGAAAAAGATGTGGTTTGGCTGCTTTCTCATATTATTTAAGAATATTAAGCTCTCACATCTTTGAAAATGATTAACTAAAATAAGTACAGAAAAGGAAAGGACACGAGGAACTACAATTCTTCCCCACAAGTAATGAGAGTAGCATGAAAAACCGTGGCAGGCCTCAAACTTCTCTCTGGCCTGGCAAACTTCTCTACCCCCAGGAGGAACTCTTGGTCCCTTCTTTGCTGAACGGCTCCTGTACAAAGTCTGCAATGCCATCCTCTTTGTGTGAAGAAAGAAAGCAGTCACTCTGGTTTTGAATAAAATACCCTTACCTTCAGCCTCTGAAGGGGTCTGATGAGCAGGCTACTTACTCAGTTTGTTGGAGTTTCTATTCTCCTGCTTGGAACAAGAAAAAAGTTCCATGTCCAGCCTAAATCTCTTGGATATCCAGAAGGAAAAGGAATTCAGCAATCACGAAAACTCTGATGACATCATGCAGATGCCATCTAAATCAGTCTAGCGAACAGCTGGGAGGTGGGACGCATGGCCGACAACTTGTTTGTCAGATCATAAAGTGCTGAGGGGAAAGAGAATGTGGGGTCTGCAGAAACACAGAGCTGTCAAGACCCAGGAGCTGCATGTCTGTGGTCCAAGCAACAGCTGCCCTAACATGACTGTCCTCATCCCAACCATGGCTTCCTATCCACAAATCGAATCTAAACTACTGTCGAAGTACATCAACCTGAATGAAGGAAAAAGATCACCAGATTCAAAAGAAAGGACTCTACCAGAAGTATGCATTATTGTCTCAGACTACATTTCTTCCAATTAGAAAAAAAAATACAGTAGAAGATCCACAGCTGTGGTCCTGTAATGGAAATGTAAGTTTATCCAAGTGACAAATCACAATCAAATCAAGAATGTTTCCAGGTTTTGTCATCTTCCTTCTTTCAACCAGTCAGGTTGGCACAAGGAATACTGACATCCAGTATCACATGCCTTTTCTTCTAGGGGCTAGCGGGTGGCAAAGACAAAAAGGTCGTTTTAAATTCCACAGTATGGTTCTGATGATGAAGAAAGATCCACAGGCTACTCCTATGGGAGCTCACCAAGGGTCCACTCAACCCAGCCTGATGGGTCAAAGAGACCCTCAAGGAGGAAGTAACAGCAGGAGGAGCCTGGAGGACAGAAGAAATCAGCTGTGTGAAAAAGGGGAGGAGAAATCCATGTGTAAGGCAAGTGGCAGACTTGAGGAAGCAAGTGATTTCAGTATGGCGGAAGCTCAGAAGTACGCAAAGAAGAGAGGAAGTTGCTGGGAAGGAAGGCAGAGGCTGGATCACGATGGGCCTCATATTCCATGCTAAGATGTTTGAAATTTAACTCTAAAGCAACTGGGGAGCCCTTAAGAAAGGTTAAGGAAGCCAGTGGCACAATCATATCTGATTCATGGGAAGTCCTGTTAGCTAGCGGCAGCACAGACCCGGGACTAGAGAGGGATGAGGTCAAGGGCAGGGAGCCCAGTCTAGAGACTGCTGCAGTAACACAGGTGGGGAATTGAGTCTGAACTAAGGCGGCAGCAACTGCAATAGGAAATAGTGGTCAGGTTCAAGGCTGGGTAAGAGATGAAACTGAGTACACCTTGGAATGCCTGGATGCAATGGTGTGCTAGTAAATGTTTAACAGTCATGTGTTTTAAAAACGCTCTGATTTGTAGCATTCGTCAATTTCCATGGTGTAAATACTCTGACTATGGCTATTTCATGCCACCAATATGATGTCACCGAACCTGGAGCTGGGAAGAAATGTATCTCCAGCACCGCCGCCCACCTCTGAGAAGAGCAGAGTCTAGGAAAATCCAAAGCCCTCCTTGGCTTAGGGACCTGGGCAGGGTAGACAATGCAGAAAGTCAACCGGAATTCTTAAGTTCTGTCTGGGACATACTGAGTCAGGGGAACTTACAGCCTTCACTAGAAACATGTCCAGCAGGCAGATGAATACATGCATTTTGAACAGTACAGAGAAAAATATGGTTAGACACGACAGTTAGCACAAATGCCATGAGGAACTGTGTGCAAATCAAAAAGGTAAGAGGGTAAAGGAGAGACCCTGGGAAATACTACATTACAGGGACAAATAGAAGTTTATGAAGATGTCTCAGAAGGAGCTTTCAGAAGGGCAGGATTTCTCAGGACCAATTTGCCAAAAGCCAATTCACCAAGTAGCCAATTCTCTGATTATCATGTCACCAAATAATTAATTCATTAAAGTTACCAAATCTATTTTTAAAATTGATTTTTTTTCTAATTATTTATAAAGCAATTGTTCATTAGAGGCACTTAATTTCAGCAACTTGCCCATTTGAAAACAGAAGGCCAAAAAGTTTTTTAAAAGCATGGAATTCTTGGCGACAGCAAGTGCCACATATGTGGGCAATAGCCCAAGAAGAGAAAATGTCCTTAGGTCACTCTACCGCAATGCTCCACAGAATGGCAGGGGTAGGAGGAAGTTCCCAATGGGAGAGTGGACAGGAAGAGAGGTAGAAATGGCATAGAAGCTTTCACCTGAAGAGAGATATTGGTTATTTTTCCTTTTTCTGTGAGACTCGTGTATGTTTACATGTTGAGTAGAAAGATCCAGCATTTAAAAAGAAACTGAAGCAATAAACAGAGAGGTCAGAGTAATCGATGCCCTGATGTTCCAGAAGAGGAAAGGGAACGATATCTAGTGCAAAGGTGACGAGGGAAGACAGAGTTCCCTAAGCTAAGTCTGGAACAACCCTGACTTAGGTCAAGTTTCCTTCTACCAGGACAACCAAGATTTGGGAAATCTACTTAGAAGCTCTAATGCAATTTCATGGGAATCTTGTTAGCACATCTTCTGAATGAAGTTGGTCTACACCCTGAGTTCACAAGAAGCAAGAATGAAACCTGAAAGTCAGCCAACTTTGTTTCTTGTTTTTATAGTACTATCAGTAAGTGTCTGCAAAACTTGGTTTTGACCCTCATTTTTCATGGTTCTAAACACCCATCTTCACTGCCACTCTCCTTCCTTTGTATTATCCCACCCCTCCCAATGGCTTCCTGCTTCACCAGAGGAAAAAAAAATGTTTCTTTTGTATCCAGCACACCGAAAACTTACTTCAGTTTTGCTATTACTTTTAACGGCAAAAACCGAAATTACTTTTGGACCAACCTAAATACTTGATGCCTATACTAATTTATTCTTGGAAATGTTTACTTTTCATAAACACATCAAACTCTTTCAAATCAAGTCAGTGTCTTGCTTAACCAAAGATTCCCAATAATATTAAATCAGCACTATACCTTGCCAAAATTGTTATCTAACTGTTACTGAAGTGTTATCAATTTTCATATATGAACTTACTATCTTAAACATGTTTGGTTATTTTCTGGTCCATTTAGGATCTTCTCTGAATTAAAGCTTAGCAATTACCCAAAAAGTCAGAGATAGAATCATGCAGGACTCCAGCATCCTAAAGTAATATCCTGGTCACGATGTCATCATTTAACAAGTTTCTCCTGCCACCTTTTTCTATAGGAATCCAATGAAGATGTGTGTTTGCCACATTGTGTAAGTTTTATCTTTTCTCTCTTTTGCAGCCAAGGCCCAGGGAAGGGGCTGAAAAGAGAGAAAACCCCTAGGAGAAATTCCACACACACTTGGGATGAACCACAAAGATTGTGGGATGAACCACAAAGATTGTACGATCTATAAGAATAAACTTAGATATGGTTGTTATTATTATAGAGGTGGCAAAAAAAAAAAAAGAGAAGAAAACATCTGCACCTAGTGTACGGGTTCAATTCAGCTCTCAACTGACACAACAGAGCTAGTTAGTGGTACTTTTATTTAAGGATTATATTTTGCTTTCTTTTGCACACTGTCTAAATTAACAAATACTTCTGATCTTGTGAGAAAGTATGCAAATATCAATTCTAAAAGGAAAATTTCTGACTCTTAGGGCAGAAACTCTCATGACACAATGTATGTAGAAATAATACAGCTGATTGACAAAATGAGGATAGATGCTTCAAATAGGAAATCCTAAAAACACTGCAAAAGAAAAAAATCCCCAAAGAACTACCATTAAACAGTGTATGTGTGGGTCACTAAAGGGACTCTATTTCATATTGAAAATTAAATCTAGTGAGAAATCAAAACTAGGCAAAGTACCAACATGAGCCTTTTTTAAAAAAAGAAGCATAAATTAAGGACCTACCGTCTGTCTGAGATTTACTGAGGAATATTGTGCTGGCCCGAGGATGATCTGAAGGATTGAATTCCATGTTCAAATCTTTAAAGAAAGGAAAAGAAATTATATGAATAAACCATCTGATAACTAAGAGGAACCAAGATTACTCAATTCTTTTCCAACTTTAAATTGCTAATACATTCAAGGATTCTGGAAACCTATAGCTATTATGTTAATAGATTCTTTTGGTTCAATTCAGAATACTGCTATTTAGAAATCTGAAAGTCATACATAAAAGTAGACAGTTGGCTAGACACCTATTAGCCTAAGAAAAACTCCACTTTCTTCTGAAAAAATTCTGCTCTGCACCCTATATTATAAAATAGCAGGATAGAGTTATAGCATGTGATTAAAGAGAGTTATGTGCTACAACAGATTCATCTAAACATTACAGTCAAGTATGTTGTAGTTCCTTATTCAAGGTGATTAAAATAGGAATATCTCAACTCGTTAGGGCGAATCAGCATCCACATACCCTGCTTAATTATTTTCTGAAAAAGCAAAACTTATTCCTTAGAGCAAAAGCTACAAATCGGCCATTTGTGGACCTAATCTGGGCCCCAGACATGTTTTGATTCCTACTTTTCAAGAAACATTTAAGACAACATATAAAAGAGATTTCAAACACAACACACGCACACACACACACACCCCTAATTCCAGCTTCCCTTGAGAAATCAGATCGTTTGGCAACACCCTGCCTCTACCCCAATGGTCACGATCGGCTAAAGCCAAGCAGCTGTGACCCCTTCACAGTGGCTGTGTCCCTTATGGGACACAAGACTCCAGCTCCCCAGTGACCACCCCTCTATGCTTTACTGGCAGGTTTTCACAAGCATTTGATTTTGCAATCTTAGAACTCTTAGAACAATCTCCAAGGTCTACAACTTGTCAGGATGGTATAAACAACTTAGAATGCCAACACAGAAGAGTTTTTTCTTTTTTCTTTTTTTTTTTTTTTTAACTGATCCCATAGAAAATAAGCAAAACAGAAGAATTAAGTTAGGGGAGGAAACAGAGATCAAAATTACTGGAAAGCCAGAATGATCTTCAAATCAACTTAGAGTCAGAAGAAAACTTTTTGGGTTCAATTACTTCCATAAATTTGCAGAGAAACCTAATCAACACTAACAAAAACAGATGGCGCTATCCTTAGCCTTAATAGCTAATCAATCAAAGATAAAGTGAAAGAAACACAAGGATGGTCAAATAAATACACACTGGAGGTAACACCTAATCACTTATCCACAAGGAGATTTATTCTCAGCAAACTTCTGAAGCGTGGTGACTTTTTCCTACGTCAGCCAATGGCTACTGGGCCAGTTCCTAACTTCTCCCTGAGTACCTGATTAAAGAAACATCTGAATCTTAAACAGATGCTACTTAAATTATCTGGCCCTTCTTGTATTATATAACTTCTATTAACATTACACAATAATTTCAGAGTTAAAAGGTGTTAAAGAGTTTTGATGGAAGGAGAAAGATGGGTGGAAGAGACACTGAATTTTTCGAATTTGCTTCAATTTGAACTACAGTTAGTCAAGAAATTTCATGGTGAAAATGACTCTGCAAGGAGGTTTCCTGCTCAACTAGGATATAAAAGGGGTTAAATAACAAATGTGCTACTAAATGTTTTGATGGCTTCTGCATATCAAAATGAGGGCAAATATAAAATCCTAACCATGATGGATGCTTTTAATGTCCCAGAATCTTAACACATAGTCCCCTAGAAAAGCATCACTGGGAACACAACACGTATGCAGTTCCCACATGCCAGCAAGGTGACACCAGAAAATCGATCCTTGGCCTCAGACAGCATCTGGACTAGCGACTACTACCTTATTACCTTAATGCCCAACTGAGACTCATCTATCAGACCAGTTTTCTTTAAGACCCACTTTTATTATTAAAATATATCAGTAGGGGTTTATGGAACACCACAATCAAAAAACGTAAAGCTTTCCTGTTTGGAACCAAAATAACACGAGACTGTTATTTCTTGGAGAATTGAGATCCTGCTCCTAAGTCCAAGAATGTCCTGGAGGACAATCCCCTGACTGCCTGGAGACTGGGGTTCTATGCTGTTATGTTTACAAGCCCTCGAAGTTGTTAATAGGGATGTCACAGATTCTAAGGGACAGCTTCCAATAATGGGGCATGTTTACTAGTAAATAACAGTACTATCATTTGGATGGTGAAATGCTATCATTCCATCTAAAAATCACAAGAAGAATATTTTACTGACATGGAAACCTATGTACCATAGGTCATTAGGTGACGAAAGCAGTATGACACCCTTTTGGGGGAAAGTATGTGTAGGTACAGAAAATACATTAAGAGAATATACACCAATATTTAGTTACCTTTGAATAATGTGATTGTTTTCTGAGTTTTATGCACTGTAAACACTTTTGTTGGTTTTTTGGTTTTTGTTTTTGAGATGGAGTCTTGCTCTGTCGCCCAGGCTGGAGTGCAGTAGCGCAATCATGGCTCACCGCAGCCTCAATTTCTGGGATTCCAGCAATCCTTCTGCTTCAGCCTCCTGAGGAGCTGAGACTACAGGCATGCACCACAAGCCTGGCTAATTTTTTAATTTTTTGTAGCTACAGAGTCTTACTATGTTGCCCAGGCTGGTCTCCAGCGATCCTCCTGCTTCAGCCTCCCAAAGTGCTGGGGGATTACAGGTGTGAGCCACTGTGCCCAGCCTATTGGTTTGCTTTTTTAAACTTTTGTTTAAAAACTACTTGTGAAAACTGATTTGACCCTCTGAGTGGCTGGACTGCCTCTCCAACACACAGTGGTGTTCCCAGGAGATGCCCTGAAGCTTGAATTCAGAGGAGATTCACACAGAGTCACCAAGATGAGACTCCCCTTGGCAGTGTCCACTGTCATAGAAACTCAGGGTGAAAACTGACGGGCTCAGAGGCACTCCTGAGCAAAGGCACCCTTGCCCTCCACCAGCAGCCCCTGTGCCTCTCCACTCCTCCTCAAGAGGGCTGCAGCGAGGAAAGGCAGAAGGACCCACTTGTTCTTCTGTGGGGGAAGCCAAGCAGCAGAATTATGTCTCTCACTCTCCCTATGAAAGGTGAGCACCAAGTGGGAGGCAAAGAAAAGCCTGTCACGTTTCCTTCACAGCCAACTTATAACTCTAAGTCTGACAAGAATGCTCCCTGGGCCACAAGTGGTCCCTAATGGCGACAAGCCAGGTGTCATCGCTCCCCAGTGCGGTGACACACATGAAGTGACTTGCAGAGTTCAGAGACTTTAAGACCAGTGTCTGATGTGAAATTCACAGATGAGGCAAGTACAGGCCAGATCTTGAAGAAAACTATGATAATTACAATATGTGTTCCGTCACGGCAACTCCACCTCTCTGGGGAACAAAAAAAAAAAAAGGGAAAAGCCACCATTCTCATGAGCCAAGCAAAATGAACCTGCTTTATCATCCAAACTTCACACTGAAGCCAAGCACAACAAACAGTGCAATTTTAGCCATAAAGGAAAAAAATCTCATTGCAGAGTCAGGAAAAATGATATCCCCAATGTTTACCATGAGGTAGAACACACTTGGAAGAGCGTAGTGGTTTCAGTTCACCTCTATGATGTTTTTCAATGACAAAAATTAAAAGGAATAAATTCATGGAATACTGAGCTTAAAATTAGAGATTACAGACGAAATATACTTCACTGCTAAAGTATGCTGACCACTTCACTGAAGTCAGCTCTAACAGTTTATCACTCATTTTTAAAGTAATAATCTAAACACTGTTCACATGATCCTCCCTTAATCCACCCCAAAATCACATATCCCTCACCCCTCACGAAGCCCCTCTTGGAACCTCACACAGCTGGGCCTCCCTTAGACCTGCCTGTGCAGCATGCAGAGAGCTCTGACTCTTTCTACCTGCTCCCATCAAGCTCTTGAAGTACCTCATGTGCTAACTCACCCAGAAGAAGAACTTACAAATTTAAATAGTTACTCTACTGGGTGTCATTGTAACAGAAACCACTGCCTTACTGAAAGTGTGAAGCCCTACCAGAGCATTTCCATCCCTGAGAAAAGACTACACTACACAGAAGCCGAGAGCTCTGCCACGAGGCAGGCGGGCATGTGGTCGGCCTCCAGGAGGGGCAGAGACATGTACGGCCTGGTTTATCCTACCCAAACTTACAATTGATTCAGGGAGTCAAGATGAAGTACATGACACATCAGAGTGCAGAACCAGCTAGGGAACAATGAAGAATAAAATATGTGACCAAATCCTAGGAGACCACAGAATAGCATGCTTACAAGAAAATAGCTTAAACAAAGCACTGGACTCATAATTTTACGAGTCAAAAATAAATATTGTTTTTTCCTAGCAAGGCTATTCAGTTGAATTCAGTTAAATGGACCAACATGCATTGAGTCTCCACTCTATGCTAGGTATTATGTTCAATCCTGTTTGTATCGAAATACTACTTTGAGGTAGTAACCACTTGTGTCATTAACTTTCCTATTCTACATGACCTATTTCATGGTCATAAGAAAGCATTCTTGGTTTTTAAAGGGCTACAGTCAATTAATGGTGAGACAAAACATGTATTTAGCTGACTTCAAAATGCATCCTATGACATTTCTATCATTTACCTTCATGATTATACTGTGATAGGATAAATTAGCATTTCATTAGACGTCACGAGGATATACTGAGAGGTTGTCAGAGCCAGTCCATTCTGCCACGGTTTTCATTCATTCATTCATTTATTCAACGAATAATCACTGAGCATCTACTAGGTACTAAGTACTGCTGAGTTACAGGTACTGAGGATACAGAAGTAACGAAAGAGATCAAGTTTCAGCCCTACCCTTCTAGGTTGAAGGTATAAAGTATTTCAGGAGAAAACAAAAAGAATGAAAAACCCATAAAGACTGACTCTATAACCCACATTCAGAAAGCTGAATTTAGACTCTCCAGGAGTTCTCAGAATCATTCATTCCCCAAAGAGATGCTCAAACAGTAGAAAAAGAATTACACATTTTATAATATAAAAGATCCAGATTTGAATTCGTTTTTGCTAGCTCTATGGCCTTAGGCAAATGGTGATACTATTCTGATCTCATTTTCCTTATCTATAAAGTGGGCTAATAACATCTAGCTTCAAGGACTGCTGTGAAGATTAGGAGTTATGTACTAGTGCAATGGGCAGGATGCCCGCCACACAATAGGGGCCCCAGAAATAATGGGTATTAAAAACATTAAGCCACAGCACTTAGATCAGGGCTAAAGAAATAAAACTCTCAATACATAAATGTTAGGCTTAGAGACATTAAAGACTGTTAAATTTCATTGCACAATTTCTGTTCTCTAAAGAGTGCTGGCTTGAAATTGATGTTTAAAACTTCGGTGTTGTATACCCCTGACTTAGAGTCTCTTACCTCCTAAAAGAATGGCAAGATCATCCATAAATTAACCTCTGAGGAAGTAATGCTTTACAGGAAAAGGCAGTTTTAAGGAATGTCATGGAATCCCGAGTTGATTTCAATCTAATATTTAGGAAGCAGAGTTTTAGCCTATTTTTTGTTTATGATGTTGATACCTATTAAGATACATAGCTGAATTAAAATATTCAAAGAACAGTTTTCTAAGGGCCTCCTGCCAGACTCTGAGGTGGCAACTGAATGTTCGGTCACACTGCTTTCAGTCCATGTGTCAGCTGAGCACAAGGTAAAATACAATGCCTTTATTCAAAAGTAAAAAATTGAACAGCATGTGGCACAGTTTAATTCTGCAGTATTCTCTTATACCGGGCAACCTCATTTTCTTGAATCTTTTCCACAGATGTCACAATAACAGTGATCCACAATTGCTCATCTCAGCTTTTAAACCAGCACCAAATTTACCTTCCAATATTATAAAGGATCCAGGTAATAAGATAGTGGCTAAGAAAAGCAGCCGTCATTAGCTATCATTAATGGTCTGAAAAACTAGTAAAAAGCAAAGCAGAAAAGCACAGCAAGACCTAAACAGCACTGGATGTAGAGGAGGCGCCAAAGCAAGCCTGCAAAGTCAAACCATCCCCTCCCCCTCACATCCCCCTTTCTCTGCACTGCCACGCCCCAAACTGATAATCACTCCCATAAATCATCTCCACAAGATGAACTGTCCACTCAGGTCTAGACAGTGTCAGTGAGCAGAGCCCAAAGGAATCAAGGGTCCTGTGATTCCTTGATAGGTTCTGGAATTTCAAGATACATAGAAGGTGAGCTCCAACTGGGAGGCCAAATGTGATACAGCCCCACCGTTACCCTCCGAAGACATCACTAGTTCTATTTCCTGTCTTTTGAGCAATATTTGATACGGTTAAAATCTCAAACCCCTAATTTCAATTTTAGGTAGTCACATTTCCAAATCTGGCTATGATGTGGGAGGCAATTATGAAATCAACAAAGCCTGTTAATTTTAAATCAGATTGTTTCTTTTGTTGTTACTATTGTCCGTCACTGCCTCAAAATCAGTGATTATTTCCACTTGTTAGTGTCAACAGGATGAAATCAGGAGCTGACCTGCCTGGTTTGCTCCAGGAGGCTGTCACCAGGCAAGCCTGAGACCAGGAGCCCGCATCAGCATTCCCATGAGAGCAACAGCTGCTGCAGCCAAGTGCTGCTATGCAATTCTGGTTAATTCCATCTAAAGCCATCTTTTCTACTCCCACTGACTTCAAGTTTATTTTCTGGACTATTATAACACACTTATATTTAGTTGTTTCCTATTTTCACTCTCTTTCAGCCACTGGTGCCCCTGCAGGTGCTCTCCGTGTATGTCTTTGCAAGTGTGTGTCCCTGTGTCCACACGTCTACGTGTGTGGGCCTCCAGGGCAGTCTCTCCGGGAGTGGGCTGCTGTCTGAATGGACGTGTATCTGTGTGCAGCTATCTGTGCACACACATCCAGCCCTCACTCATCTGCTCTGTTTGTCTGTCTGTCCCTCCATCTCTCTGTCCATCTCTGCATCTCCCTGTTTGCCTCTCCTTCCCTCTGTTGGTTTATCCACCTGCCTGTCCATCTCTCCATCTCCCTGTCTCTCCATCTCCCTGTCTCTCCATTGCCCTATCTCTCCATCTCCCTGTCTCTCCATCTCCCTGTCTATCTCTCCATTGCCCTATCTCCCTGTCTGTCTCTCCATCTCCCTGTCTCTCCATCTCCCTGTCTTCTCTCTGTCTCTCCATCTCCCTGTCGGCCTTTCATCGCCCTATGTGTCTCTCCATCACCCTGTCTGACTCTCCATCACCCTGTCTGACTCTCCATCACCCTGTCTGACTCTCCATCTCCTTGTCTGACTCTCCATCTCCCCGTCTATCTGTCTCTCCATTGCCCCGTCTGTCCGTCTCTCCATCTCCCTGTCTGTCCATCTCTCCATCTCCCGGTCTGCCTCTCCATCTTCCTCTTTCCAACCCATCTCTCAGCCTCTCTTCTACTCCTCCTCTTTTCCTCGCTATAACTATTTGTTTCCTTTTTCCCTTCCTCCCTCCCCAGTTCCTCTCTGCTGCCCTATTTCTAATTTTCTATCTTAATGTATCTAATATTATATCTGAAGATTAATCAAGGAGATAAGATAATGTTAAGACTAAAGACAGACTATTCTGCTACTACACAGACCAGATAACCTAAAAGCTCTCATGCTACAGGCACTTCGAAATGTGAGTTAAAATATAATACAGCCTTTTAAATGCCGGTGTGGCAAGAAAGCCAGGTAAACGGTCTAAGGCCCGAATCAAAGAGAGAACTGAAGTCTGTGGCAGGACAGGGGATACCCAGCTGTGTGAGCTGGTCTTGGGTTTTGGCAAGGTGACACACACACGGGTTCACACCAGTGATGTGGCATAATTAAGAATCCTAACTCCCTTTACTCTCAGAAGTGTCTTGGTTTGAAGACACTATTATTTTAACGCTCCTGCAGGACAGGATATAACACATGAGTTGGAACTGACACTTTTACATATAGCTAGAACTCTCAGAGGGCTATAATGTTAGCAAAAACCGGAATTAAGAAAAAGTATCTATGAACCCAAATGAAAAGGAGGCGGGGCCTGGCAGAAGGAGCAATTGCCCCATCACCCAACAACTGGTAACTATCAGTCTGTCTGCATCTCTAATGTGGTTTTTGACATTCTACTTTACACATGTAGCCCAGAAAACTCCTGGAAAAGAAATTCACACCAAATTGGCCAAATTATAAACCACTCTAAAGCAGGCTGTCTCCCCAAATTCCACCAGATTATGTCCTCTGATGACGGGCTCGCCATCTAAAATGGCAAGACACAGGAGGAAAAACAGTCTTGTGACTCTCGAGCAAGAGTAAAGAAACTCAAAAATATCAAGATCAGACCCTCAAAAACTTGAGATAACAAAACTAAATAAAGACCACAGAATAAATCTGTGCACAGTGGGGAAAACCAAAATAAATATTAAAATAAGAAGGAACAGATACTCTGAAAAAATAAAAGGGAGTTTTAGAAGACTCCCTTTTTGTCTGTTTAAAAAAGAACCATGTTTGTAGGATTCATATAGAGACATACACATATACACACAAGTGTCTATACATGCATGCAAACACAATCACTACAGACTGAATATTTGTGTCCCCCCAAAATCCATACACTAAATCCTAGCTCCCAGTGTGACAGTATTTGGAGGTGGGACCTCTGGGAGGTGACTGGGTCATGAGGGCAGAGCCCTCATGAATACGATTAGCGCTCTTATGAAAGAGGCCCCAGAGAGTGTCCTTGCCCCTTTTGCCATGTGAGGTTACGCTAAAAAGAAGATGGTCATCTATGAATCAGGAAGCAGACCTTCCCCAGACACCAAATCTGCCAGCACCTTGGTCTTGAACCTACCAGCTTCCTGAACTGTAAGGAATACATTTCTATGGCTTATAAGCTACTCAGTCTATAATATTTTGCTATAGCAGCCCAAATGACTAAGATGGTCAATGAAATCTAAAATTCAATAGATGAGTTAAACTGCAGGTTAGACATTCCTGAATACAGAACTGGTGACCTGAAAAATAGATCTGAGGAAATCACTTAGAATAGAGCACACAGAATAGAGTTACATTGTATAGAATGAACTAAGTTCAACTAACAGGGGCTCTACACTCCATAACCACCTAGGATAAAAACTCTCAGCAAACCTCCTTAATCTGATAAAGGCTATCCGCCAAAAACTTAACAGCAATCTGTATACTTAATGGTGAAACATCAGACACATTCTCAAGTCAGGAATGAAACTGGGATCCACCTACCATCAACATTGTACTGGGGGCCCTAGTCAATGAAAAATGACAAGAAAACATAACATACAAGGAATTTATTGAAATGGAAAGAAACAAAATTGTTATTTGCATATAATCCTCTACATAGAAAATATAAGACAGTTTAAAAACCTATTAGTGCTAGACATAAACCGACATATAGAAACCAATTTCACTCCTTCATCCCAGCAACAGTGCTCAACTTAAGGAGCAATGTCATCCTCTTCACCCTAGGGGTGTTCAGCAATGTGTGGAGTTGTCACATGTCAAGTGGCTGCTACTTGTCCACACCAGTGTCTCACACAATGAGAAACTGTACCTCCCAAGGCCAACAGGGTATTCACTGAGAAACACTATGGCCCAGAGCAATAAACAATTAGCATACTAATAATGACAATAAAAAAATAACCCATTTACTAAGCAATACAAACAAAATATCATTAAACAAAAGATGTGTAAAGACCTTATACAGAAAATTATAAAAAGCCAAACTATGTCTATAATGTATAGAAATATATTCTACTCACATACATACACATCTGTACATACAATTATTCACACCTACACATACCCTGCCCTGTGTCAAGTCATGGGCTGCATGCTGAGCTGGGCACACAGCAGTGAACACAAAAGGTATGGCCCCTGCTCATAGAATTATCAATCCTTTTGGGAAGTTTAAAGATCATCACTCTTGTCTGGTCACAGTTCATTTTACAACCTACTTTCATTTTAAGATTTAAAATTCAATTAGCTAGGCATGCCGGTGCAGGAATCTAGTCTCAACTACTAGCGAGGCTGGGGCAGGAGGATCGCTGGAGCATATGAGTTCAAGGCTGCAGTGGGCTATGACTGTGCCACCGCATTCCAGCCTGGGTGACAGAGCCAGACCCTATCTCTATTTAAAAAACACAACAGGGGGCGGAGCAAGATGGCCAAATAGGAACAGCTCCAGTCTCCAACTCCCAGTGCAAGTGACACAGAAGACCGGTGATTTCTGCACTTTCAACCGAGGTACTGGGTTCATCTCACTGGGGAGTGCCGGACAATCGGTGCTGGTCAGCTGCTGCAGCCCGACCACCGAGAGCTGAAGCAGGGCGAGGCATCGCCTCACCTGGGAAGCGCAAGGGGGAAGGGAATCCCTTTTCCTAGCCAGGGGAACTGAGACACACAACACCTGGAAAATCGGGTAACTCCCACCCCAATACTGCGCTTTAAGGAAACGGGCACACCAGGAGATTATATCCCACACCTGGCCGGGAGGGTCCCACGCCCACGGAGCCTCCCTCATTGCTAGCACAGCAGTCTGTGATCTACCCACAAGGCAGCAGCGAGGCTGGGGGAGGGGCGCCCACCATTGCTGAGGCTTAAGTAGGTAAACAAAGCCGCTGGGAAGCTCGAACTGGGTGGAGCTCACAGCAGCTCAAGGAAACCTGCCTGTCTCTGTAGACTCCACCTCTGGGGACAGGGCACAGTAAACAATAACAAACGCAGCAGAAACTTCTGCAGACGCAAACAACTCTGTCTGACAGCTTTGAAGAGAGCAGTGGATCTCCCAACACGGAGGTTGAGATCTGAGAAGGGACAGACTGCCTGCTCAAGTGGGTCCCTGACCCCTGAGTAGCCTAAGTGGGAGTCATCTCCCACTAGGGGCAGTCTGACACCCCACACCTCACAGGGTGGAGTACTCCCCTGAGAGGAAGCCTTCAAAGCAAGAATCAGACAGGTACACTCGCTGTTCAGCAATATTCTATCTTCTGCAGCCTCTGCTGCTGATACCCAGGCAAACAGGGTCTGGAGTGGACCTCAAGCAATCTCCAACAGACCTACAGCTGAGGGTCCTGACTGTTAGAAGGAAAACTATCAAACAGGAAGGACACCTACACCAAAACCCCATCAGTACGTCACCATCATCAAAGACCAGAGGCAGATAAAACCACAAAGATGGGGGAAAAGCAGGGCAGAAAAGCTGGAAATTCAAAAAATAAGAGCACATCTCCCCCGGCAAAGGAGCACAGCTCATCGCCAGCAGCGGATCAAAGCTGGACGGAGAATGACTTTGACGAGATGAGAGAAGAAGGCTTCAGTCCATCAAACTTCTCAGAGCTAAAGGAGGAATTACGTACCCAGCGCAAAGAAACTAAAAAATCTTGAAAAAAAAGTGGAAGAATTAATGGCTAGAGTAATTAATGCAGAGAAGGTCATAAACGAAATGAAAGAGATGAAAACCATGACACGAGAAATACGTGACAAATGCACAAGCTTCAGTAACCGACTCGATCAACTGGAAGAAAGAGTATCAGCGATTGAGGATCAAATGAATGAAATGAAGCGAGAAGAGAAACCAAAAGAAAAAAGAAGAAAAAGAAATGAACAAAGCCTGCAAGAAGTATGGGATTATGTAAAAAGACCAAATCTACGTCTGATTGGGGTGCCTGAAAGTGAGGGGGAAAATGGAACCAAGTTGGAAAACACTCTTCAGGATATCATCCAGGAGAACTTCCACAACCTAGTAGGGCAGGCCAACATTCAAATCTAGGAAATACAGAGAACACCACAAAGATACTCCTCGAGAAGAGCAACTCCAAGACACATAATTGCCAGATTCACCAAAGTTGAAATGAAGGAAAAAATCTTAAGGGCAGCCAGAGAGAAAGGTCGGGTTACCCACAAAGGGAAGCCCATCAGACTAACAGCAGATCTCTCGGCAGAAACTCTACAAGCCAGAAGAGAGTGGGGGCCAATATTCAACATTCTTAAAGAAAAGAATTTTAAACCCAGAATTTCATATCCAGCCAAACTAAGTTTCATAAGTGAAGGAGAAATAAAATCCTTTACAGATAAGCAAATGCTTAGAGATTTTGTCACCACCAGGCCTGCCTTACAAGAGACCCTGAAGGAAGCACTAAACATGGAAAGGAACAACCGGTACCAGCCATTGCAAAAACATGGCAAAATGTAAAGACCATCGAGGCTAGGAAGAAACTGCATCAACTAACGAGCAAAATAACCAGTTAATATCATAATGGCAGGATCAAGTTCACACATAACAATATTAACCTTAAATGTAAATGGACTAAATGCTCCAATTAAAAGACACAGACTGGCAAACTGGATAAAGAGTCAAGACCCATCAGTCTGCTGTAGTCAGGAGACCCATCTCACATGCAGAGACATACATAGGCTCAAAATAAAGGGATGGAAGAAGATTTACCAAGCAAATGGAGAAAAAAAAAGCAGGGGTTGCAATACTAGTCTCTGATAAAACAGACTTTAAACCATCAAAGATCAAAAGAGACAAAGAAGGCTATTACATAATGGTAAAGGGATCAATTCAACAGGAAGAGCTAACTATCCTAAATATATATGCACCCAATACAGGAGCACCCAGATTCATAAAGCAAGTCCTTAGAGACTTACAAAGAGACTTAGACTCCCATACAATAATAATGGGAGACTTCAACACTCCACTGTCAACATTAGACAGATCAACGAGACAGAAAGTTAACAAGGATATCCAGGAATTGAACTCATCTCTGCAGCAAGCAGACCTAATAGACATCTATAGAACTCTCCACCCCAAATCAACAGAATATAACATTCTTCTCAGCACCACATCGCACTTACCCCAAAATTGACCACATAATTGGAAGTAAAGCACTCCTCAGCAAATGTAAAAGAACAGAAATTATAACAAACTGTCTCTCAGACCACAGTGCAATCAAACTAGAACTCAGGACTAAGAAACTCAATCAAAACCGCTCAACTACATGGAAACTGAACAACCTGCTCCTGAATGACTACTGGGTACATAACGAAATGAAGGCAGAAATAAAGATGTTCTTTGAAACCAATGAGAACAAAGATACAACATACCAGAATCTCTGGGACACATTTAAAGCAGTGTGTAGAGGGAACTTTATAGCACTAAATGCCCACAAGAGAAAGCAGGAAAGATCTAAAATTGACACTCTAACATCGCAGTTAAAAGAACTAGAGAAGCAAGAGCAAACACATTCGAAAGCTAGCAGAAGGCAAGAAATAACTAAGATCAGAGCAGAACTGAAGGAGATAGAAACACAAAAAACTTCCAAAAAATCAATGAATCCAGGAGTTGGTTTTTTGAAAAGATCAACAAAATTGACAGACCGCTAGCAAGACTAATAAAGAAGAAAAGAGAGAAGAATCAAATTGACGCAATAAAAAATGATAAAGGGGATATCACCACCGACCCCACAGAAATACAAACTACCATCAGAGAATACTATAAACACCTCTATGCAAATAAACTGGAAAATCTAGAAGAAATGGATAATTTCCTGGATACTTATACTCTTCCAAGACTAAACCAGGAAGAAGTTGAATCCCTGAATAGACCAATAGCAGGCTCTGAAATTGAGGCAATAATTAATAGCCTACCAACCAAAAAAAGTCCAGGACCAGATGGATTCACAGCTGAATTCTACCAGAGGTACAAGGAGGAGCTGGTACCATTCCTTCTGAAACTATTCCAAACAATAGAAAAAGAGGGAATCCTCCCTAACTCATTTTATGAGGCCAACATCATCCTGATACCAAAGCCTGGCAGAGACACAACAAAAAAAGAGAATTTTAGACCAATATCCCTGATGAACATCGATGCAAAAATCCTCAATAAAATACTGGCAAACCGGATTCAGCAACACATCAAAAAGCTTATCCACCATGATCAAGTGGGCTTCATCCCTGGGACGCAAGGCTGGTTCAACATTCGCAAATCAATAAACATAATCCAGCATATAAACAGAACCAAAGACAAGAACCACATCATTATCTCAATAGATGCAGAAAAGGCTTTTGACAAAATTCAACAGCCCTTCCTGCTAAAAACGCTCAATAAATTTGGTATTGATGGAACGTACCTCAAAATAATAAGAGCTATTTATGACAAACCCACAGCCAATATCATACTGAATGGGCAAAAACTGGAAAAATTCCCTTTGAAAACTGGCACTAGACAGGGATGCCCTCTCTCACCACTCCTATTCAACATAGTGTTGGAAGTTCTGGCTAGGGCAATCAGGCAAGAGAAAGAAATCAAGCGTATTCAGTTAGGAAAAGAAGAAGTCAAATTGTCCCTCTTTGCAGATGACATGATTGTATATTTAGAAAACCCCATTGTCTCAGCCCAAAATCTCCTTAAGTTGATAAGCAACTTCAGCAAAGTCTCAGGATACAAAATTAATGTGCAAAAATCACAAGCATTCGTATACACCAGTAACAGATAAACAGAGAGCCAAATCAGGAATGAACTTCCATTCACAATTGCTTCAAAGAGAATAAAATACCTAGGAATCCAACTTACAAGGGATGTAAAGGACCTCTTCAAGGAGAACTACAAACCACTGCTCAGTGAAATAAAAGAGGACACAAACAAATGGAAGAACATACCATGCTCATGGATAGGAAGAATCAATATCGTGAAAATGGCCATACTGCCCAAGGTAATTTATAGATTCAATGCCATCCCCATCAAGCTACCAATGAGTTTCTTCATAGAATTGGAAAAAACTGCTTTAAAGTTCATATGGAACCAAAAAAGACCCCGCATCTCCAAGACAATCCTAAGTCAAAAGAACAAAGCTGGAGGCATCACGCTACCTGACTTCAAACTATACTACAAGGCTACAGTAACCAAAACAGCATGGTACTGGTACCAAAACAGAGATATAGACCAATGGAACAGAACAGAGTCCTCAGAAATAATACTACACATCTACAGCCATCTGATCTTTGACAAACCTGAGAGAAACAAGAAATGGGGAAAGGATTCCCTATTTAATAAATGGTGCTGGGAAAATTGGCTAGCCATAAGTAGAAAGCTGAAACTGGATCCTTTCCTTACTCCTTATACGAAAATTAATTCAAGATGGATTAGAGACTTAAATGTTAGACCTAATACCATAAAAATCCTAGAGGAAAACCTAGGTAGTACCATTCAGGACATAGGCATGGGCAAAGACTTCATGTCTAAAACACCAAAAGCAACGGCAGCAAAAGCCAAAATTGACAAATGGGATCTCATTAAACTAAAGAGCTTCTGCACAGCAAAAGAAACTATCATCAGAGTGAACAGGCAACCTACAGAATGGGAGAAAATTTTTGCAATCTACTCATCTGACAAAGGGCTAATATCCAGAACCTACAAAGAACTCAAACAAATTTACAAGAAAAAAACAAACAACCCCATCAAAAAGTGGGCAAAGGATATGAAGAGACATTTCTCAAAAGAAGACATTCATACAGCCAACAAACACATGAAAAAATGCTCATCATCACTGGCCATCAGAGAAATGCAAATCAAAACCACAATGAGATACCATCTGACACCAGTCAGAATGGCGATCATTAAAAAGTCAGGAAACAACAGGTGCTGGAGAGGATGTGGAGAAATAGGAACACTTTTACACTGTTGGTGGGATTGTAAACTAGTTCAACCATTATGGAAAACAGTATGGCGATTCCTCAAGGATCTAGAACTAGATGTACCATATGACCCGGCCATCTCATTACTGGGTATATACCCAAAGGACTATAAATCATGCTGCTATAAAGACACATGCACACGTATGTTTATTGCGGCACTATTCACAATAGCAAAGACTTGGAATCAACCCAAATGTCCATCAGTGACAGACTGGATTAAGAAAATGTGGCACATATACACCATGGAATACTATGCAGCCATAAAAAAGGATGAGTTTGTGTCCTTTGTAGGGACATGGATGCAGCTGGAAACCATCATTCTTAGCAAACTGTCACAAGAACAGAAAACCAAACACCGCATGTTCTCTCTCATAGGTGGGAACTGAACAATGAGATCAGTTGGACTCGGGAAGGGGAACATCACACACTGGGGCCTATCATGGGGAGGGGGGAGGGGGGAGGGATTGCACTGGGAGTTATACCTGATGTAAATGACGAGTTGATGGGTGCTGACGAGTTGATGGCTGCAGCACACCAACATGGCACAAGTATACATATGTAACAAACCTGCACGTTATGCACATGTACCCTAGAACTCAAAGTATAATTTAAAAAAAAAAAAAAAAAAACACACACACAACGAAACTAAACCTTGAAATTTAGGTGCGGCTTTGCCAGGAACCTTGCTTCACCCTAACATTGCTCCCTTCTGAGCACTCTCCTGCTTACTGCCACATTCACCAGAGGCCAGGTAAGGAAAACCATAAAGAGGGTTATGGAAAGTCCAGGTGAGGGTGAAGGACAGCAGGAGCAACAGGATGAATGCTAGTGCCTATTCCCTTCTGTGTGAGGTTTGACAGAAGCATGGGCACAGGCGGACACACCTGAGAACTCTCTCCGATTCACAACACTGGGACTGGCAAGCTCTTGCTGGCTGCCATACCTGATCATCACCCCTACAGAGCTGGCCTGCTCCTCCAGTCTGGCCTTGTTTCCCATATCTCTTCGCCGCACACTTTCTGCTCTGGCAACTTTGCCACCACACAATCTTCTTTCAGTTTTTCCCAGGCTTGACCAGACCATCCCCTCTGTCCTGAATATCCTCTCTAGGGGAAGCCATCTTTACTCCTGCTCCCACCTCAAGTGTCAGGCAAACTCCTAAGCCCTGGAAGCCTTCCTGACCCTCCTAGGCTCACTTCTGTGACTCTCTCCCACTCCCACCAAACCTAGTACACGCCTGTGTACTTCTTACGTCCCTATAAACACTGGTTTGAATGTGTGTCCCCCACACCCCCAAAATGTATACTGACTACAGAAATGAGCCAGTAAATTAGTTCAAATGTCTTCTATATGCCACCAAGGAATGGAACTGAATGGATTGCAGAGAGATATTTCAGATCCAGTCCTCGCTCTCAAGGAGCTTCTTTCCACAGCAAACACAGACACACACACTCTCTCTCTCTCTTCTCCCTACCCCGCTGATAATCCTGAAGCAAGGCAGAATGCAGTAAGGATCACAGATACAGCAATGATGGGCAGTGCTCCAAGACTGACTGGTGGAGGAGAGATGACTGCATAGAGCAGGCGAGATTTCGGCAGGCCTCACAGAGAGCTGGATTTTTATTTGGAGGACTGCTCAGAGGAGATGCATCTCACCCAGAAGGAAGAGGACAGGCCAAGGCACATAACGGACAGAGAAAAGTTTATTAGGGAACTGCCAGTAGACATGCAAGGCAAGACAGCTGAGGAAGAAAAGCTGTGGATAAGGAGAGCAGGCAAGGTGGATTCAGGCCAGACTATGGAAAGCCCTGGGTGCCAGAACAAGAAGTTGTACTTTTCCTGAGGACAGAGGAACAAACCACTGATGACATCTCAACAGTTCAAATTTGACTGCTGGTGTTTATGTTTAGAAGTACATTCATTAAAAGAAAATGTGAAGGTGAAGTGACAAGTTTAAATTCAGAGAAAGGAGAAAACAAAAATCACGCATCAGAGAAATATACATGACGACCTCACTGGGTTCTAGGACGATCAGAGCGACAATATCAGTTAAAGCCAGCGGTGCTCAGACCCCAGCACAAAGGCGGGGGCGGGGCAAGCATTGGTCAGTGGAATCAGTACCACATTAGAACACGAACAGTACTCACCTAAAGTACAAGTGTTCAACAGTCATTAACAAATAAGCTGAATAACAAAAGGAACATAGAAGAATGATCAAATGAAATACCTCTTCTCAACAACTTAAGGAAAGAAAAGGAAAAACTGGCAAGGACCAAGCATTAACTCAAATGCAGATGAACTCAAAGAAAGAATCTCCTAGCAACCAGCCTCTCCTGAGAGGCATGAATTAGCGCTATCATTAGAACAGGAAAAATACCACTTGGATTGCTGATATTTTAATACCCGGCAAATAACTAGGTCTTTTAACTAGGGGGCAATATTGATGAAATCTGCTGTTGCAGACAGCTGAAAAGCATATGAAATGACAACACCCTGAAAGCTAGAAAAAAGGCATTTGAGTCCACTATCATTACTCCATTAAACACTCAACAAATACTTATGGAGAATCAACTCGGTGTAGGTGTTCCTTAAGAGAAACACAATGGTGAGGCCCTGTGGCCCCCAGGGTTAAAGGCTGGGGGTGGGGCCTGAGGCAGACAAGTCAGAGGCTTTTGCTCCAGGTAAGTGCCTCCAGGAAGAATGGATTAGTTACCCAAGCTAACAAGGGAGCAGGGGAAGGGTATAAGAAGCAAAGTAGATCAAAGACACAAGAGTTAATTTAAAAAAAAAGAGAGAGAAAGAGAGCATACTGGGCATTTCAGACACACCATAAGACGGGGGAAACAGTGAGAAAAAATTGGTGATGTCTGGATTTTTATCCCCAGGGAACCAGGGAGTTACTGAAGAAGTGGAGTGACCAGACCAAATACACACTTTAAAAACACCATTATGACCACACACTGCTGAAAAAATGAGCCCAAGGAAGAAAAGTTGTCAGTTGGGAGCTGTGGTCATCATCCACATGGGAAAAGGGTTGGGAAAAAAAAGATGGATTTGAAGATCTACAGGAGACGGGATGCACCTGGTAAGTAATGAAAGCTGGATCATGAAGACAAGGAGGCAGATGAGGGTGACAAGCAGTGGTTGACAATGGGGCCATACGCTGGGCTAAGGCACAGAGGAGGGAGCTGGAAGACCCAGTTCGGGGGTGGATACGCTGCTGAATTTAACCTATCTGTGGGAAAACCACGGCCTGTCAATGCAATTAAGCCCCATCTGCTGACAGCTGTGCCAAATGCCTGACACTGCTCCTCTTTCCCATTTCCTAGAACCTTTTCCTCCAGACTCAGTAAGATAAAGATAGCCTGTTACCATCTCCAGCTCTAGAGGCAGCAGCTTCCTGCACCTTCTCTGCCCACTGTTTACTCTGAAGCTTTAATGCTGGCCAGGCAGGACCTTCCATAATGCAGCTTCTCTGCTGATCATCAGGGAATAGGTCAATGTCATAAACTTACTTCCCAAATCCAGTGAACGAGTGGTTACTTTCAAGAAAATGATGGCGTAAATTTCAAGCGCTGGAAGTATTTATCATTTGCCTACATCCATAAATTACTGTCAGAGCCTCTGATTTCTTTGCCTCCTCCTTTCTCTCCAAGTTGAGGATGTGCTGCCAAATTTAATAATGAGTTTTAAAACAATTTCCATAAATCTTTTTTTAAAGTTCTGCCTGACAGTTGTTTCCTGAGATGTTGGTATATGATGTCATTTGTTATCAAATTGTAATTTGTTAGCTTCATTGACTCTTTTTCCTTTTAAACTTGGGGCTTCCAGGGTTTCACTATTTATCACCTTCTACGATCTTATGCTGCTTTAGAGTTCAGTCACCAAAACATTCTTGACTCTTCCTTCTGTCAGATTCAGTAACTTATATACATATATGCATATACTCTGGATCACTTGAGTTAGCATATTCTATGTCCATTGTTACTGAGGTAACAGATACTTTCTGAACATTAACTCTATGGGTAATCAAGAGCATAGGGAAGAAACTAATGTTTAGTAAGCATCTACCATGTTCCAGACATGTTTATTTAATCCTCACAGACACTCTCTGAAATAGACATTACTAATCCTATTTTTTAGATGAATAAAGAGAACCAGATAAGGTAAATCATACAAAGTCAGACCCCTAGCACATAGCACAACTATGGTTCCACATCTAGCACATCTGAATGCAGAACCCTAGCTTGAATCCCTCTAGTGAAAGTCACTTAGAAGCCATGAAGATTAGGAACCTCCATCTGCCAAAAGGCAGTGTCAAGGAGACACACCTTCACTTTCAGTGTACAGAACCCCCATTTACCAGCAGGTTATACATTCCAAAAGTGCCACTACAACCATTTCCCCAAATATCTCTAACTAAGGCCTAACATAGCTCATACACAATACAATGCTGGGAATGCCAAGATCCCATTGTCCTCTCCTCTGCCTTCCTCACAGCACAGCAGTGCACCCTGCAGAGGCACTCAATGGAAGGAGCCCTCCTGACAGGGGCACCACCCACACCAAGATCTGGGACATAACTTGCACAGGCTGTGGGTAGAGGGATGGCTGGTGTTTCTGACCGTGGGTGGTGGGCAGCTTTCCAATCCAGCACCAGCCCCTCTTCTCCAGAATGACCCCTCCACCCGCATACTCTGAGAAGCTGTCACAGAGAGCAGCTGCAGCGGCAGTGAGTGCAAATAAGCAAATAAGACAGGTCCTGGCAGAGAGGACCTTGCCCTCTGTGTTTCTGAAAGTTCATCTGCTTCCTGTTAGGTTCAAAGTAAGGCTCTTGGTTCCAGCCTCAGCATGGTCTCACTGTCTAGCTAGTTCACCATGGTTTCCCGATTTTCAGAAGAGGATCTTCTCAGATCATAATGGCAAAGCAATAGCAGAAGGTAAGATGAGGGTGGAGATGCAAAGTGCAGGAAATCTCAGGAGCAAAATACAGGAGAAAGGGAGCGGATATACTATCCAATCGCGAGACCAGGGTCCTTCTGCCACTGGTGAGCCAGCACCACTACTGCCATTCCTAAAGAGGCATCAAAACGAGCTCCACCTAACATGGCTGCTTTGAAGAAACACTTTCTGTGGATGTAAAGGTGTCACAATGTTACTTTAGTGAAAAACATCAATTTCATTACATTGTGGTAATATGCACATTTAATCATCAAAATTCCTATTTAATCCACTTCCAGAGGTTTATGGCTGAGATGTAAAGACTTGATTTTCCAGAGTTAGGATCAAACTCCAGTGCTAAACTGAGTGCCTTAGAGTGTGGTCACCACTGAAGCAAATGCCTGGACATTAGAGAAGCCTGGGATATAACTATACTGAGTGTAAGAAGAGGGGCAAAGAGTGGGATGTGCTGGGGAAGAAAACAGAAAATGCAGTCCACAGAAAATCTACAGAGAGATTTATTTATGCATTTACGTATGCAGGCTGGATTGAATAACATTAGGGACAAATGAAGATGCTAACGTTGGGATACCTCAGTAACAAGTCAGAGATTTCCCCTTTTAAACACAAAACCATTCAGTAGACCAAGGGCCCATACTTTGCCATGAATAATACACATGGAAGGCATGAACGCTAGAAAAAGGGCAGCAAAAGAGACCTTGGGTTCAAATTTTCATCAAGTGGTCCCAAGTATTCTGAAAAAGATCCCCAAGATGCTGGGGGATGACTCTAAAGAGTCTTTGCTTGGCCAAGCTTTGGTCAGGCGTCTGAACCTTCTCCCGAGCCCATCTGTGCACTTCCTTATAAACTCCACTTTTAGCAAAGCACCCTGCTAAGTCAGATTAGCAAAAACCCCTGACCGTTGATGTCTAATCAAGCTCCTTGTCCTTGACCACCCTCAGGTGATCCTCCCGGCCTGCCTTCAGCAAGAATCCTGTCGGGTTGATTTAGCCAGAATTCTCCTTACTCCTGATGCTTCCTCTTAGTAATTTTCCATTCACTAACCACATCCCTTGCTCCTGGGCTATAAATTCCCACTTGCCCATGCTATATTCAGACCTGAACCTAATCTCTTTCCCCCTTAACAAAACCCCACTGCCGTGGTCCCTCTACCTATTAAGATGGTCCTTAGTCAAGTATGCCTTATTGTGCTTTAACAAGAGTCATGGAATATTATTTTCTTTAACACAACCAAACCTCAGGCACAGGATATATAAAGTGTCATCCTTCAGATCCCCCACTTGCTTCTATAACCAGGAGACCTTCACCCAGCCCAGTGGTGGGTCTGGGAGCTGTCCATGCCATCGTCTCCTATTTCAGGCTGGCTCAGTGGATCATCAGCCCCTGCCACCCCTGCCCACTGCTCCCCACTCCTCACATCCCTCCCTCAGTTTATAAGTGGATGTCCTAGCCCAACCTCCACATACAAGTTCCTTTGATTACAAATCCTGTATCCTGTTCATCTTAGACACAGTACAGCACTTGGCATGCAGCATCACTTACCATCCATGCTCTATAAATGATTGAGTAACAAATAAAACAAGAGAACCTGAGCTAGTGAAAGGAGGAAATAACTGAGTGAGGAGTACTATGATACTGTGCCATGCCACAGGTACTGTGCTGCCACATTCAGGACACTTTAGAAAACCTTATGTAACAGAATGGATAACACATTAAATATTTTCACAAACATTTCATGCTGATTATTTCCTCTGAGCTCCTGCTAAAGGTATTTTTGTTTTTCTCTTCCATTTGTTCAAATCATATTTATAACAACAGTAGCTTGATGCTTACCAAATGAATGTTATGTGCCAGGCACTGTATCCAGGCATTTCACCTAAATAAATTCCAATTTCTTATAAAACTTGAAACTTCTAATTATTATCCTTGTGCTGTGTGTGTGTGTGTGTGTGTGTGTGTGTACATACAATTCTTCTTCTTCCAATGTGGCCCAGGGAAGCCAAAAGATTGGACACCCCGGTGTAGATGAATGAAGTGATGCTTCTTCCTAGGTATGATGACACTGTCTCAACAAAGTGGGACCCTGAGGGCTACGGGGCATCACCACTGTTTCTCTTATACAATGCCTACAGTGAGTTGATTATATATACATATATATATATATATATATATATATATATATATATGAGAGAGAGAGAGAGAGATTGATTTTTTTAAAGAGGCTCAGAGATGTTAAAGAACATTCCTAAGTTCACACAGCTGCCAAGTGGCAGGGAGACACTAGGTCAGGGATATCAGGGAGCTCTACCTGAAACAAAGGCCATTCTTTCCCATGACACCATGCTGCCTCACCAAGGAAGAGATGCTGTTAACATCCCCTGCTGTTCCACTAGCATGCAATGGAGGTCTTCACAGCTTTTGTATCCTTTTTCCAGGCTATCAGATGTTGTTTTAGGGTGCATTTATATCTACCTCAGCCAGTAATTCTTTTTTTTCCCCCTCCTTTTAATTAGCTAGGGACTAGAAGATCAGTTAGCTATACTTGTTAGTCCTGGTATGAAGTACTCCCTCCAAGTACGTATTGCCTCCAAGTACCCAACACAAAGAGAGCCCCAAGCAGGTGCTCATCCAGTACACATCCGATTCAATAACAGGTATGTTAATTATCTGCCCATTCCTCAACCTCCAGGCAAGTGATGATGGTGCAATGAGAGCGTGCTCTATAGGGGGTCAGCTGGCGCAGGAGGTGGAACCCGCTACTAGCCTGGGAGGAGTTCTGAGAAAACTCTGCATCCTCTACCGTATTACTTCCTTTGTTTGTACCCCTATAAGACAGGGTCCCACCTTGTCGAAACAAGGTGCAGCCCTGTCAAAACAGTGTCATCATGCCTGGGAAGAAGCGTCACTTCATTCGTCTACACAAGGGATGTCCAATCTTTTGGTTTCCCTGGGTCACACTGGAAGAAAAAGAATTGTCTTGGGCCACACATACAATACAGTAACACTAACAAAAGTTGATGAGCAAAAACCAAAAAACAAAATGCAAAAAAAGGTCATAATGTTTCAAGAAAGTTTACAGATTTGTGTTGGGCTGCACTTCTGGGCCACATGCGGCCTGCAGGCTGCAGGTTGGACAAGCTTGGTCTACACCTTTGGAAGAGATTCTGTGGCCTCTCAGACAGCAGTGCTGGCCCGGGAGTCTCTTGACTCTCAGCTTTGCCTCTCACGGTGTATCTGCATCACTCCGGATTCAACTAAGAAATCCCATCTGAACAGATTTCCATCTATTTTTACCCTCTTCTGAACTAAAGCTTCATTTTAATCATCAGTTAAAATAAGCTTTTTTACAAAATATAACGGGCTTCCCTCCACGTGCTAAGCAGAATTTGTTCTCTTTTCTGTGGCTCAGCCTTGAGGTCTTCCGCTGATAGAAGTAGCTTCTGTTTCTCAGGTTTGGTCTTTCTGTCCCCTGCCTCCCTATCTACCCCTCACTCTCCTTCCATTTTCTGCTCTGCATCAACTAAGGGCTGAGAAAGGATACTCTCTCATTCTTTAGAAGTGAATGCAAAGAGGAGCCTGAAGAGCCTCGGTTCCCTGAAAGAGGAAAGACCTGTGAAAAAGACTCACGGGCAGGCCTGGGAGCAGTGGTTAAGAGTTTCAGTGCATACAATTCAGGACGGGCTTGGCTCACACCCTCATATGTCCCTGGCATTCCACACAGCTGAGGCTACAGACGCGGAAGGTAAGATTACGGTACTTATTTTGCTTGTCATCTGTCTCTTCCCTTCTCCCACACTGGAATGTAATTTCTGAGGAAAGGTACCATCTCCTTTGTTCACTGCAGAATCCTCAGTGCCTAAGAGAAAACCCTGGTCAGAAGCTAACCCAGAACGGGAATACTAAGGTGCCACCCTAACCCCGCAACCAGATTCTCAATAAATATTTATTGAATGAGGAATTACTGAATAACATTTCTAATTAAAATTCCTCTTCTATAAACAATATCCTTATAAACGCTATATGGTCTGGAACAAGTAAACTGAAAAAAGAGAATTCCAACAAACTGTGGACGCAGGGAGAAAGCTGAGATTCTCTCCACCCTTGGAAGAGGGAAAGGACAGTGTCATCACACCAACACATTATAGCTATGCTGCCTTAGGGATCAGCAACTCTGAGGTGTAATGGGTGGGGTCTTTGGGACAGTGACATACCCGCAAAGCCCAATTCCTCTACAGCAGTCAAGCACAAGTATGCAGAAACAGCTTGTAGGAAAACACAAAACACCACTTTTTCCCCCTTTTAGGGAGGAAGGTACTACTTCCAATTTTCTTTTAAACAAAGAACACGTACATAACATGTCCTGCTCCACATCTTCCCCAACTCAGAAAACATGAGAAAAGAGAAACCAAAAAGAGGAATAGTTAAAACAACAGGAGAAAAAAAAGTCAGAAAGAATCCAACTCATATTTCTGCATTCATGATTTCCCCATAAGAGAATTTAAAAATACAAGCATGGGCTGGGCACGGTGGCTCACACCTATAATCCCAGCACTTTGGGAGGCCAAGGTGGGCGGATCACGAGATCAGGAGATCAAGACCATCCTGGCTAACACGGTGAAACCCCGTCTCTATTAAAAATACAAAAAAATTAGCTGGATTTGGTGGCGAGCACCTGTAGTCCCAGCTACTCGGGGAACTGAGGCAGGTGAATGGTGTGAACCTGGGAGGTGAAGCTTGCAGTGAGCCGAGATCATGCCACTGTACTCCAGCCTGGGCAACAGAGCGAGACTCCATCTCAAAAAAAAAAGAAAAAGAAAAACAACTATGAATTTGGGTTACAGTAGAGTGTGCAGGATCCAACATGGAGATTAAACATATAGATCTGTTTTATGGTACCATTACAACTGATTTCAAGCAAGGTGCATCTTCTGTCCAGACACAGGAAACACAGAGGGGCAAGGCCTCCCTGGGCTGAGTTCTGCCCATCCAGCAAGAAAGAACAGGCAGGTGTACACACAAGAGAGACCTGTGGACAACATGACCATAAGTGAGAAAGGCAGCACCAGGCTGCGACGGGACTGAAGCAAGGCAGTCATCTGCGGAGACTTTAATGAGGGCACCATCCTCACTAAAGAGGGAGAGATTCAGATTGAAAAGAACCAACACTGAAATCATGGCTACATAATCAGAAATTACCTCAAAGAGAATGAAAAGGAGAAAGCACATAAAGAAACTAATATTTTTAAAGGTTATACACCAAACATGAAAAAGAACACGTAATTCAGGACAAATACAGTGGAGCCAATCTGTAAGAAAACTTTGAATGAATTGGATGGCTAAACCAAACTGTGAATACTAAGGTAGTTTCCCCCTCTCCATTTTCATAGGAGAACAAAGAGCTGGTTCACTATGTGAATCACAAGGCATAATATTAACAGGTGACAGAGAAAGCACAACAATTCAACCTCTTTTTACAGACATGTATATCCCACAGACTCTAAGGGTTATTTTTTTGACCCGTGAATGGTGTTCTAGGCCACGTCTATGATTCCTGATGGCCAAGCTCACAGGCATATCTGCAAGTGAAGTAATCACCTACAGTATTTTCCTCACTTTCAGACCTGATACATATTTTAAGGGAAAAAAAATTGAAAATTTATTTCCTACTTCATTCTATAACTTTAAACTGCCTTTCAAACATTCCACTTCTTGAGAAAGTAGAAAGGCAATACTGTAGCCTCTGAGGGTCACCTCAGACACAAGGAAATGTGATGCATAACTAATGATAAAATTTGAGATGCCACTATCAAGGCAGAGCGCTTCTGAATTTAATCAAGTCCATCGAGCTTTGGAAGGATGGATAATAGGCAACCAGATGGACGAGATTTGCATTCAGAAAAGCTACCCTGGAAGATACAAATGAATGTGCCTCCGAATCCTGTGCAATCAATGATCTGCTGCCCAGCTTAATAAAACCTGAATTAAAACAATCACAAAACCAAAAATGTTTAAACAATTCATTTCACTTATACAGCTGAATCAATAATAAGGCAATTAGCCTAGCACAACAGAAGCTCCATTCTCTTTCTTTTTTGTTCCATGTGAGTGCTCAAGAAGCACATGGCTGCCACATCCAGCTCTGGTCTCGGCTACACTGAGGGAGACAGAGACGGAGATGCAGTGGCAGCAAGAAGACAGGAAGTATCTCTCCATAAGCTGGTGAATGGTGAATGCAACTTTACAACCTTCAACACATGTGTGAGTGCAATTACATACATACCAGTACACACAACTGTCACTCTCCTGCAAAACCTGAGCCATTGAGACACGGGGAAAAACATGAGCAGAAAAATACTGGGCTGTGATACTGCAGCAAGGCACCTAAAGTTGACTATTTTAAGTCATCATGACTATAAAAGAAAAATAAAGCTGGGCACAGGAGCTCATGCCTGTAATCCCAACACTTTGAGAAGCTAAGGTGGGAGGATTGCTTGAGACCAGGATTTTGGAGCTGTAGTGAGCTATGATTGTGTCATTACCCTCCAGTGTGGGCAACACAGCGAGACCTTGTCCTAAAAAAAAAAAAAGGAAGCATCCCTTGGAGCCATCAGAGGATCACTGAGATTTTCTAGTCTGTTGACCATGTAAATAATGTTCAATAAAATATGCCAAGAGCCATGCGCGTGGCACTGCGGTCCTCGTTCATGTTCTCTCAAGACGCAGAGAGAAAAGACGAGAGAAAGGGAAGAGGAGACAGTGAGCACTGAGCCTTATGAATGCTCGGTCATGTCGAAGATCCTGAGGCTCTCAAGGCCCCACGGTGCACTTGAGGAAACTAAAACTAAGAGAGGGTCCCTTGCCCCAGGTCCCAAGGCCATTACAAAAGAGTGGGAATTCAGAACCACCACTTCCCACCAAGCCAGCTCACCTGCTGAGCCTCTCTGTGCTGGCTTAGTTAACAGTGACCTCATGGACAGCATTTTCTTCCCTTGTTTGATGGAAGTGGAGGCAGGACCCTTTAGTAGATTCCCTGTGCTAGAGAACAGGAGTAGGAAAATCCACATATCCTGTTGTTTTCCTACTGTAATCTGCCAAGTTTGGTAACATTTGATTTTAAAGGCAGTATTTTTTTCAGTATTCCAAGAAATCCAAGATCAATAATATACTCTTATTTTCTATTTTTAAGCTCCAGTCAATCAATGTGACTAGGCTGAAAATAAGAAATGCTACTTGTTGGCATGATACAATGAACCTGCTCTTTGGGAAAAGAGTGTTCTCTGCTATCAGTTTGATTTCAATGACGGTTTCACCTGGTGAGGGGAGGGGGCATTTTCTGTCCACGTGTGTTAATTAAGATGAAGCCCTTCAGTGGTTACTGTATGGAATGGAAGGGTACACTGCATTCAGGGAAGGTTTTCAGGTTCATCAGGCCCTCCTGAAAACCCTCTAGTCAAAATCTCTTTCCATTTGGTATTTGCAGCTGGTCATATCACCCTTCTGAGAAGTTACAGTGGGGCAAGTTTTGTTGGAAGTTACTGTCAAGCTCCCTTCCCAAGCACTCACTGGCCTTCCTCTTACCCTGGCAGAAGCATCTTGGTAAGGAGGACAATTCCACAAGAAGGCCAGGAGGAAGGCTGCTGCCAGAGAGCACTCCAGGCTTACTAAGGATGCTGTGCACGCACCACCTCCCTGGGCACCTCACGCAGGGCCCCACTGGCTGGTTAAAGGCAAAGGGCAGGGGAAGTCACTGAGGTTCACAAAACCCAAAGGAAGCCATCGGACTGACACTTTTAACTGATCCTTCTAGCAGCTATGGAAGATGCTCCTCTGCTGATGGAAAACTTGCTTTCCATCCCTAACTCTACCAGGCTCCAGGTTTTTAAGGGGCAAATGTCAGAGTGCAAAGCCTCATTTCACCCTGGTTGACTTCTGCTTCTGCCACAGTTTCTGGGGCGGGGGCGTTCACAGTCCATCCCAGGTGAACAGCCTTTGGTAAACCTGCGCTGAACCACTTTGGCGGAGTCTTTCCTGCAGATCATGTGCCTCTCCTCCAGATGCCTTGGTGTCCTCCAGGACAAGGGAAGCTGGAATAGCTTCTATGCTGCTGGACTGTGAGACCCTGGACCTGGGGGCCACCCAGAAGTGGCTGTGTCCGAGCTTGACCACTGGTAGTTGTGTGTCATTGGGTAGGGTACTTAGCTTCCTTATGTCTCACTCAGGTACTGCCAGGATGAACGAGTACAAGATTCCCACCCACACACAGGAAAAGTAAAGGCAGTCAGGGAAATAAGCCATGTGTTCCTCTGAATTCACTGCATGTCACAGTATAGTACAGTGTTTTTGAAACTATGAGTTGGAACCTCTAGGAGATTATGAAATCAATTTAGAGGATAATGGCTCATCTTTTTAAAAAAATGGAATGAAACAGAAAAGTTCAGAATACAACATTATGAAATGCATAAAGACAAATATTGTTTCATGTGTGTTTATCAATAAGAAACAAACTGGATTCAAATGTAAATTTTTTACTATAGGTCTTAGTTTAAAAATTGGCAAATCATGTATATAGCAGTAAAACATCAGTATGGTTACCAGAAATATTGCCCAGCTATTTCAATATACAAAGAGCCTTAAATACGCCAGATTTTCTTTCACCTACTGATTAAGATTCTTTAAAGTTTCTAATCACTTGAAAGAAGTAATTTAAAAGAATAAAAAATAAGCCTCCCAAATGCTGCCCAACTTAGACATCCAATAAGCAGCTTTTGCTAATTCAAATATTAGTATCACGTATTAATACCTTGTCATACAACAATTTTGTAGACTGCACCTGAAACTTTTGAGTCATCAGAATGCCTGCTAGGATTCTACCTTGCTGAGATGATATGACATGCAGAGGAGGCTTTAGGCACAAAGACGTTCATTACTATGTTGATTACAAAGGAAAAAGAAAACAACAACCTAAATGTCTAGTAATAAAAGACTGAATAAGTGGCAAATTTCCTACATGCAAAATTACATAGTGATCAAAAATAATAATCAATAGTTTTTATAAACAGTTTAATACATCTGTAATTGGAGAAACACTTCTGTTTATCATGCCAAGTGAAAAAGACATAAATTTTATATATAGGACTAGCCACAATGGCTCACACCTGTAATCCCAGCACTTTGGGAGACCAAGGTGGGAAGATTCCTTAAGTCCAGAAGTTTGAGATCAGCCTAGGCAACAAAGTAAGACCCTATCTCTATGAAAAAATTAGTTGAACGCTGTGGGTGAGGCAAGAGGAATGCTTGAGCCCAAGAGTTCCAAGTTACAGTGAACTATGATTGTGCCACTGCACTCCAGCCTGGGCAACAGAGCAAGATCCATCCCTAAAAATAAATAATATTTTTTTTAAAATGTTATAGACAATGTCACCACAACTATATGTCATACAAATTTGGAGGGTTTGGGTTTTATTGTTTTGGTGACAGTGGTTTTAGACAAACCCAGCTTTTAAAAAACAGAAGAAATGAGACATAAAACGTTCACAGTACTTCTCTTTGTAGGAGACAAGGACAATAGCTTTTTTCTATTTTTCTTTACTTTTCTATAATTTCTAAGTTTTCTCTAACAGGTAAATTTTACATCCAAAACAAAGAGAATGATATAACAACCTTTCCTTTTAAGTATACTGACACATACAGTTTTTCAATTATCATTAAATTTCCAACCTCAAAGGACAAGAATTTTATTCTGAAATGGTGAGAACTTTAGCAGTCACTTAGAGGGAAAGGAAAAGGGGCTAGTATGAACACCATTAAATGGTAAAACAAACAATAAAAATTACATGAGTAAAAGTAAAATGTATTTACCTCAGAATAGGAACGCTGTTTCATTCTAAGATAAGCAGGATTATGATTGGTTTAAGAAAGACCAAACCCAGTATTATTACCATCTGACAGGAACTAAGAAGCTGTTTGGAGATCTGAGTAAGAGTTAAAAAGTCTGTATTTCATTTCTCATTTCTGCAGCATTTAATGACCTAAAACTATATGCAGACACCAACAAACAGTCTTAGTTATAGAACAAACTAGTAATTGCAGAAATCACTCCAATCACTCTGAGTCCCAAGTGTGGAATGCAGTACAAACTACTGTCTGAAGACGTCTTCAACATCACAGCCAACAACTGCAACTTCAATACGTAAAAATCATTATTTGCTGTATATTCTCTGGTATTCAACAGCACAAAAGCCAGCACTTGCTCCCATATAAATTAATTCATGTAGGAACAAGAAGAAAATTATTAAGCTAGTAAACAAAATATTAGTCTGACCTTGGCATAAATTACTATTTGAACTATTAAAGAATAAAAAGGAAAGACAGTGTCATATTAAATACTTCACTATAACACAAAGTTGAAATGAAATTATGAGTGAAGGAGACTGACAGAGGACACTGCCAGGCCCAAAGTCACTGCCATTCAAGCCACTGTGGAATGTGCAGCTCATCTGGGTGACAGCAGCAGGACAGGCATGCCCTGACCACTCCCCCCGCTCCTGCCATGCCTGGAGGTGAGGTGGTAATGACCTGCTGGGCTGCACTGTTGTAGACGGTAAAAGACATGAATCCCCCGCCTGCCCTGGTTAACAGGCCCAGCCCCATGTGGCCCAGGCACTATGGGGGACTGGCCTCAGGAGGCTCCTGGGTTTGTGGGTGTCCATTCTCAACCTGCCTAGTAACACTGTATTTCTTGAGCCTAACCAGCTCTGTCTAGTGCCATACAGAACTGGCCCTCACAAAAGCATCAACAAAAGAGGAACCAAACCAACCAAAACCTGCTCAGAAAAGTGCTCTGGGTTTCACTCACTCACCTTCAGGCCATACTCAGCTATCAAAATACGCCTTCTGTTTATCACCAACTTTCCCGTCATTTTAAGACGACATGGAAAATGACCCACCCATTCTGGTCTGAGGCACTTGGTAACATTTACAACTGCCCAAGTACACATGAAGAAAGCTACAGACAATACAGCAAGTTCTGCTCACCAAGCAAAACAACTACACCCAGGCAGTATCAGTCCATGATGGTGCGAATCCCGTTTCTTCTTTCCTTCTCTGACTCCTAACTTGTTTTTGTAAAAAAGGGGGAAGAAGTGGGAGAAGATGATTTCACAATTTATATAAACACACATGCTAATTCTGGGTCTTCTTGAAGTACTTATCAGTAGTTCCTTCTCTGATGGGAAATACACATTTATTCTGCCTAACACTCTTCAAAAAATACTAATTTGCATTAGGTAAAAAATGTATTTGTTTTAAAGGTACAATAAATAGATAAAGTTTTAAAAACAAAGAAATTTGAGATCGTGGGCACAAAAAACATGCTTCATAAACCAATAAAGTAGAGTTTAATTCTAAAACCAAAGGACCTTAAAGATGAGCCCCCCACCCTTTCTTTTCAACAGTCCCAGAGGAAGTAGCTGCTCCAAAGTCACAGGTGCTGGTGACAGGAAGGCTCCCAGCCCACCGCTCCATCACTGTCATTCTCCAAAACAGAGGACAGAGAGAAAGTGAAAAAATTATGTCGAAAATATCTCCCACTGAATTTAAATAAGTAGGCATTTCTTATTAAGAAATACTGATACACAAAATGTGAAAGAGAAAGAAAAAAAAAAAGAAAAATCTCCTTGTAATACTGGCCTCCCCAAGTGCCCCATGTCCAACATTCAGAAATAAAGATGCAGCTCCACAATGACGGGAACCCACAAGATGCCCTTCCCAAAGTGCCAGCAGCCTCAGGACCACAACCTTTCCATCAGAAGAAACCCTTTATCCCCACTTGGCTGTCAGCTCAAGAAGCCGACAACTCCCATGCTGTCCCTTAGCATTCAAGCTCTGAGCCCAGAAAACTCCAAAGAGCCTCTAACGCCATCTCCCAACTTCCAAAACCATCCCAAGGAGCACATCCCCAGCACAATGTCCTACATCCTCCATACGCTGCTGAAACCCAGGATGCCACTCCCCGGCAAGGCCTGGTGCTTTGCTCTTAACCTCCGCCCTCCCCATGTAAGTCACCAAAAGGACTTTCTGTTCTCAAAGTTGAGCAGCCCTTTTCTGACCCTAATCTCCTACCTTCCCAGTTCACTCCCTGACATCCCAACCCCATAAATTCTTCCACCCACCATGACCACAGACCCCGATTCCACCACCTCTCTGCCACCCCTCAACCTGCTACATCCTCGCTTCCTTCTCTACCCGACTCAGAGCCACAGCCTCATAGTCATATCGGCTACCTGGTGCTCTCACGTGCCACCACACTCCTCTGCCCTCCAAAGCACTTTCTGGCAAAACCCAAGCTGATTAAATCTAACTCCCCATCTCCTCTGCCCCAAGCAGCTGCACACAGCTGGAGGAGATGCAGAATCCTGCTGATCGGTCCCACTGTAAACTCTTGACACACCACTCAGGTAAGCCCTGAGTGATGTGAGACAGCATCACTGGAAAGGCCCTTTTTGTCTCTCCCCCAACCTCCAACACTCCCTGGCACTCTCAACTTACTGTCCATCCAGCTGAGAAGACAGAGGCCAGGAGAAGCACTGCAGCCCTCTTGCCTCCATTCTGCTCACCCTGCCATCTCTGCCCCCTGCATCTCTCTGACCTGTGGTCCCGAAAAAGGCACCTACCTGGGGCCGGCCCCACTACTTGGCAATGGATCCCTGCCCCTCCCATCCTCTCTCTCCTGCATCATGCATTTCCCATCAGCACAGGCACACGTAATAATTACTCTCATTCCAAACACCAAAACTACAGCTCTCAACCAGCCTCCCCTCTGCAGCCTTCCCTCTATTTCTCTGCTTCCTGTTCAGCCAGGCTCCTGCGTGCTCCAGTTTCTCCTCCCTGTTCTCTCTGCAACCCTGCCCAGCAGGGCCATTGCTCCCACCCCCAACTCTCCAGCTCTTACCAAGGTCACTGCTAATTCAATGGCCACATCTCAGTCCTTATCTTACTAGAGATGCCCACTTTATCCTCAAAATGTCTTCCTCACTGACTGCCGGCACCATCTCTCTCTCTTCACCGCTGCTCCCTGCCCCTATCTCTGCCCCTCCCCAGCCCCTTCTCACACACACCTCTGCTGCTTCCTTGTCCCTTCCCTCCCTGCTGCTTGGTGACCTCAGTCACAAGATTATAATGAATACCCTCAGTATGCCAATGGCTCCCATGCTATTATCTCCAGCACTGACTCCACCGAACTCCCGTACTGCCCGTTCAGCTCCCCTGTTGACTAATACATAAATCAAAACCAACAGGCTCAAGACCTGCTCCTTCTAGTCTACATCAGTCACTAAGGAGCAACTCCACCCTTCAAGGCCTGCACTCATCCTCCACCCTCGCTATTCCCACCCAATCCAGCCCACCAGCAAATCCCCTGACCTTGCCCCTTGACATGCCTCAGGGTCTAATCCCTCTTCAGCACCCACACTGCACCCCCCGGGAATACTCCATTGTCCTTTCTCTCCAGAGCTGCCAGAGGAATCCTGCCAAAACTGCATTAGGAGCACGTCTGCTCAAATTCCCACAGTGGCCCCCATCCCAGAGTGTGAAGTACTCACAGTGGCTGCAGGACTGGCCATGCCCTGCCCCTGCTGCCTCTCTGACCTCTCCCCTCCATCCCCCACCCTCCCTCTGCCCCTCAAACCCACCAGGCATATGCCCACTCTGCTGGGAAGGCTCCTTCCCCAAGGATTCACATGGTTCAGCCCTCACATCCTTCAGGTCTCTGAAGGATGTCACCTTACGTAAGAGTAACACCATAAGATCCCTTTATATAAGCACTGTCTTAATACCTAACACATAGCAGTTACATGGCAGACACCATTCTAAGAGTTTTACATATGCCAATTTATTTAGTACAACTCATGTAATAATAAACATATTACCCTCATGTTACCTACAAGGAGACAGGGAGAAGTTAAAGGGCTTGCCAAAGTCACACCGCTAGTAAGTAATGGGAATTCGCATTCCAACTCAGGCAGCGTGGCTCCAGAATTTCTGCTACACCCGCCCTACCCATGTCCCCACCCTTAACTTCCTGTTTAGTTTTCTCTCTTGTCTGCTTTGTTCATGACTGCCCCGGGGCCCCAGATGGTGTACAACAGAGAGCGGGTACTTGGCCATTACTTGTTGAATGAGTTAAAGAACGATTCAATCACACTGAGCCACCTGCAAAGCTGTCATCAATCTGTTGCTGTACAGGAGTCACCAGATCACAATTAAAATAAGAGCCACTGGTTCCCATAGTGAAGGTGGTTTCCTTCACTGGCTGGAGGATGGGACAGTGACCTGGTGAGAGCTGAGCCAAGGAGCACCAGAACAAGTGGCCTTTCTAACAGCTGAAAACGAATGAGCAGCTACACCATGAACGGCAAAGCACAGCCTCAAATACCTTCATCACGGGAAATGCCAGGGGCAGGCCCACATTTTTTGGTTAAAAGCATATCTTTTGTTTTCCCGCCTGTTATGCCTTTATCAAACTATCTGTGGTTTACAGTCACATGTTCCAAATTCCAGACCAAGCACAAACATCCAACCTGTGCCAAACAGACTGAGCAAGCCAGAGAACAGAAATCACAGGAAGCCTAGAAACTCCCCAAGTGTCAGACGTGCCCATTATTTCTGGCATTTCATGGCAGAAATGCTATCCTTGGGTTATTACTTATAAATATTTCAAGCTACTGCAATGACACTGCTACTAAACAACACCTCAAACCTCTTGAAATCTTAGAAATTAAGATTGTATTTATATTATTTTAGGGTTTAGCAAGTTTTTCTTAAGACATGGAAATGTGCAGGTAAAATTGAGAAGTGTGAGAAATAACAGAGATGATGATGATGGTCATAATCATCCCACTGTCTCAAGACCACAGTAGTGTTTCCCCATCATCTGCCCCTAAATATAAATAAAAATTGCTATCTGGCTTACCACGTTATCACTAGTAAAGCCTCCTGTCTTTTTGAAACATGATAACTATCAGGCCTCTGAGCCCAAGTTAAGCCATCATATCCCCAGTAACCTGCACACATACATCCAGATGGCCTGAAGCAACTGAAGATTCACAAAAGTGAAAATAGCTTAACTGATGACATTCCACCATTGTGGTTTGTTTCTACCCCACCCTAACTGATCAATGTTCTTTATAATCTCCCTCACCCTTAAGAAGTTTCTTTGTAATTCTCCCCACCCTTGAGAATGTACTTGGTGAGCTTCACCCCCTGCCCCCAAAACATTGCTCTTAACTTCACCACCTATCCCAAAACCTATAAGAACCAATGATAATCCCACCACCCTTTGCTGACTCCTTTTTCGGACTCAGCCCTCCTGCACCCAGGTGAAATAAACAGCCATGTGGCTCACACAAAGCCTGTTTGGTGATCTCTTCACATGGACACATGAAACAATAACATCTGAAAGTCTCGCTTACAAAGCCACATGTTAAACTATGGTTTTTCTAGAATTCGAACTAAACCACCTTTCTTAGACAGCGTCCCGCTCTGTCATCCAGGCTGGAGTGCAGTGGTGCGATCTTGGCTCACTGCAAGCTCCGCTTCCTGGGTTCACGCCATTCTCCTGCCTCAGCCTCCTGAGTAGCTGGGACTACAGGTGCCCACCACCACACCCAGCTAATTTTTTGTGTTTTTAGTAGAGACGGGGTTTCACCATGTTAGCCAGGATGGTCTCGATCTCCTGACCTCATGATCCACCTGCCTCGTACTCCCAAAGTGCTGGGATTACAGGCGTGAGCCACTGTGCCTGGCCCTAAACCACCTTTCTTCAACCTACATGGTAACTATATGTTTTCCAAAATCTGTATAATCAATGTATCTAAAAATTACATTAATTTTTAAATCTAGAACTTATCTCGACATGCAATTTTGAAACTGTCAGGAATGAAGAGACAAACTGCTTATTACACTTCTGCCGGAGAACAACGAACAGCTCTGGGGTGGTACCCAGAGGGCCATCAGCCCCACAGATCCCACGAGGGGCAAGAGGAATAACCCAGCACTGTCAGTCTCTGTTCCATCCAGGATCCAGTGAGCCAGTGACAAGGCGGGGTTGGCAACAAGAAGGCCACCACTAACCACAAAGACCCTGGCAAAAGGAAGCTGCTCATGAAACATAAACTGGATATGACTGCTTATTACAATTCCTGTCCATGAGTTCATGTCCAAATCTACATTATGCATGGCAAATCTATACTATCCATGGCAAATCTACACTACCACACTTTTACTAAAAGCAGGGAAAGGACAAAGGAACAACTGCTTGCACACAAGTGTGTTCTGGAGGCCAGTTAATTTAGGACAATTAAGTACTATTTAAATGAAAGAAAATCGTATTTAGTGGAGGAAAACCCCCACATTTTTCCACTGAGCATGTGTGTCCAGTATCTTCATCAAGGAGAATATTTTAGGTAACCGACATGTAAGTATTTTGAAGAGATTTTTGAATCTCACTGACCTGTTACCTGACTTCTCAGATGATAAAGTATTGTACCGTGGAATCGAACATTTAGTACTATTTTTAAAAAGCTGAAATAGCCATCATTTCCTTCCACCTTTTCTGTTGATCAGCAAACAATCAAGAGACCAAAATCTGAAAGAACAATTATATTTTAGAAGTTTCCAGTACAGTCCAAGTCCCAAATTTCCTGTGTTTAATCCTCCTGTGAGACAACGACAAATTGTTTAAGGAGGCAGGCAGAGTACTCCAGTTATTTTTAACAGATCTGCCCAATGACCTTTCTTATGAGAGTAAAGGGTGCTAAACGAAGCCTAAAAATCACGAAATATTTAGAAGTAAAAACACCTACTTACTGTCTGCAACTTATTCTCTAATGGTGCAGAAAACAAAGTAGTAAGAAAGGAAAAAAATGATAAAACAAATGTGGCACAGTGTTAACACTGGTGATTACAGGTCTACTTCAACTTTAAGTTTGAAATTGTTTCAAAATAAAATGTTAAAGAACATGTATCAGCAGGATTATTACATAAAAGGATTATTTAAGATATGAACTATTTCCTACACCTACACACATGCTCCACCCCTCCCTCCCTCTGGTTTCCAAACAACCTCCATCCTTTCCTAGTCAAGATCCTAGGAAAAGTAGTCTCTCACCTCCTACTCCTGGCTCCAAATAGCCTCAAAACATGACTTCTGTCTCCCTCTCTCAATTAAAACTGTTCTCACCAGAGTCATCAATGACTTCCTACTTCCCAAATCCATCAGCACATTCCAGCTCTAACAGTCTTCCACCCTTCCTGGCAGAAATGCGGACTCCACTCCTGCTTCCCTGCTCAGTCTCTCCGTGCAGTCTCTTCCTCTAACCCTTACATTTTGCCCCAACTCCTCTCAGCTCTCCAGTGCACTGCCTTGAGAAGATTCTGAGGATCCCACAGGCTCCATGGGAAACAGCAGTGATGGTTATTAATGTCTGTGTGGGTGGAGAGTGGGCGGCAGGAGAGCAGGGTGGCAGCATGGCTCTACCTGGAACTTGACTTCCTTCTCTAAAGGCTCTCCTTCATGGGTTAACTCATCTACTCTTTTAATTCCAACTATTTCTAATACCCACCAAAATCTACCTTTTAAGGGACACTCCTCCACTGACTTCCAGACCTACAGAGCCAGCCACCCACAAGCAGTTCCATTTACTGTTGCACAGATGTGAACTCTTCTGCTACCAAAACATGCTCTTCTTTCCATAATCCCAAACTGAGTTAATGGCACCACTGATCACCCTGAAGCCAAACCACAAATACTAAAAATGTCCCCGATTTCTACTGTTCCCTCATCCCTTATATCCAAATCTATTTGGAAGCTCCTCTCATTTCCATCACTCCTTCCACCACCTTGATTTAAGTCCTCATCATCTGTTGCCCGGACTATTCAATATCCTAACATCTCTACCTCTCGCCTCCTCCACCCCTACATCCATTCTCCACGTTGCTTTATTAGGATTATCTTTTCAAAATACAAATCTAATTTCATTTGTAAAAAATTTTAAAACAAAAATTCAGTCATGCACCGCATAACGTTTTGGTCAACAACAGACTACCTCAATGACAGTAGTCCCTTAAGCTTATGATGAGCTGAAAAATTCCTATCACCTAATGACATCACAATGTAGTGCAACATATCACTCCTGTGTTTGTGATGATGCTGTTGTAAACAAACCTACTTTTATATGACTTTTATATGCCAGTCATATAAAAGTCTAGCACATAAAATTATGCATAGTATATAACACTTGATAATGACAATAAATGATTGTTTTGCTGGTTTATGTATACTTTTTATTGTTAGAGTATACTACACTTCTTCTACTTGTTAAAAAACAATTATAGCCAGGTGCAGTGGCTCACAACTGTAATCCCAGAACTTTGGGAGGCCGAGGCAGGTGGATCACTTGAGGTCAGGAGTTCAACACCAGCCAGACCAACATTGTGAAACCCCATACCTACAAAAAAATACAAAAATTAGCTTGGCTTGATGGCACACACCCATAATCCCAGCTACTTGGGAGGCTGAGGCAGGAGAATAGCTTGAACCCGGGGGGTGGAAGTTGCAGTGAGTTGAGATCACGCACTGTACTCCAGCCCAGATGGCACAGCGAGACTCTGTCTCAAAAAAACAAAAACAAAAAACAAAATACAGTTAACTGTGAAACTTCCCCAGGCAGGGCCTGCAGGAGGTACCAGAAGAAGGCCTTGCTATCATGGGAGGTGACAGCTCCACATGTGTTGTCGCCTCTAAAGCCCTTCGAGTGTGTCGGAAATGGGTATTCAGTGTTGCAGAAATCAACACTAAGACAAAGGATCTCTCAGCAAGGCTAATTTACTTTCTGCAGAAAGGGTGCTGCTCACTAGCAGTCTTGCCACGAGAGCACACATAAACAAAGGAGACAGGGTCATTTATAAGCCTGATGCGTCCACCCTATGGCTGTGTCCAGTTTCCACTGGCTGGAACAGGACCTCACATTCTGTACTTGTCCTGAGTGGCTGGCAACTTAGAACTTCCCAAAAGAGGCAAAGGTAGAGGAGAACAAAGGAAAGGAGGAAGTAACTTGTGGAATGCTGAGAAAGGCAAAAACACCTCCAAATAAGAAAGAGGAACAGGCTATGACCTAATGCCTGCTTAGGCCTGTACAGGCATGCCAGGGCAAATACCTAGGCTAAAAGATGGGGGCTAAGAACACAAAGTATATTGCTTTCTTTATTATGGCTAGCAGATAGTTAAGAATATTAGCACAGGTCTTTGAGTAAATTTTGCTTCTAAGAGAGGCTACTATTTATTCTCAATTAGACTGGGAGGAAAGTCCCTTTGAAGAGGAACCTCTGCTTCATTTTCTACAGAGTGGGACAGAGGTGCTGGTGGAAGACAGTGATATTGATGATCCTGACCCTGTGTAGGCCTGGCTAATGTGTGTGTTCATGTCTTGTTTTTAACAAAAAAGTTTAAAAAGACAATAAAAATTTTAAAACAGAAAACAGCATACAGAATACGGATATAAAGAGAAAAAATATTTCTGTACAGCTATCCAATGTGTTTGTGTTATAACTGTTATTTCAAAAGTCAAAAAGTTTTAAAATTTTAAAGTTTATAAAGTAAAAAAGTTACAGTAAGCTAAGATTAATTTATTAGTGAAGAAAAATATTTTGTATCAGTTTAGTGTGGCCTAGATGTACAGTGTTTGCTAAGTCTCCAGTAGTATACAGAAATGTTCTAGGCCTTCAGAGTCACTCTCCACTCACTTGCTAACTCACCCAGAGCAATTTCCAGTCCTGTAAGTTCCATTCATGGAGACGGTAAACAGGTATACTATTTTTTATCTTCTATACTGTGTTTTTACTGTACCTTTTCCATGTTTAGGGATGTTTAGATATACAAGTACTTACCCACCATGTTCAAATTACCTATTCAGTCCAGTCAGATGCTGTACAAGTCTGTAGCCTAGGAGCAACAGGCTATACTATTCAGTCTACATATGTAGTGGCTAAACCATCTAGATCTGTGGATAAGTACACTCTCTCATGTTCACACAATGATGAAATCACCTAATGAGACATTTCTCAGGAAGCACTTCCTTACAACGTATCCCCTTAAGTGACACATGACTGTATATGAAATAAAGGGGGAAAATAACACAGACCACATCAATAGCCCATCCCGTAGCCATCCCTAATAGTTTCTTTATTCATACTCCCAAATTCATTACTCATACTCTATATGTTCCTAACATGAAAATGTCTTCTAATCCTCAAATACATCATGCTGTTTCATATCTCTGTATTTCAAATAGTTTTCCCTTGACTAAAACGTTCTTATCCTACAAGCAATCTCCTACTTGCTTCTAAAAACTATTTTCAAATATCAAGTCTTGTAGGTAGACCACCCTAAACTCCCAACGAAGTACCTCCTATCCAGGTAATTTGTATGAGTCTCCGGTCTCACTATTTCACTACCTTTCAATTATAAAGCCATCTCTCCCGCCAGACTATGAGCCTGATGTGCAGCAGATGGCTAATAAACGGTGAGTTAATTTTATGTCCTTTTAATGACTCACATTGCTTCTGCTTCAAAGTTCTAAGCTTAGCACTCAAGGGTACCTACTTTTCCCTTATTTAGTTCTATTTCTCCAACCACCACCATAAGCCCTTGGAGGGCAACCAGCACTGCCTCAGAGATCTGCATCGCTCCAACACAAATATGGCCCTATACATCAGGAGTGATAGCAACACTCTGTGGGTCATGCAGGCTAAGTGACATTTCTAGCCAGCCCATGTGTTATACCCAGGTATTCACTATTGCTTTACTAGGACTTTTAAACTATTATTCAAAATGCAACAATGAATCTAAGTTCTTTAAAATTATGTCATCGTTTTAAATAAAACCATAAATGGGAACTTTTCCTTTCATACAGACTTTACAACAATGGGTGTTCTCTTAAGTATGATCAGTTTAAATCATACAGCCAAATTTGTTTTCCAGAGAAACACATTTTTATTTTACAATAGGTAATTAACTTCATTTAATGAAATGAACTTTATTAAAGACATCTACACCTTAAAATAAGATACACCAGCATGAACTCTTATCAAGTCTATGCTAATAACCTACTGCTTTATCTTTTTCTATTTTCATACAGGGCCTCATTCTGTTGCCCAGGTTGGAGTGCAACGGCACAATCTCAGTTCATGCAACCTCCATCTCCTGGACTCAAGCAATCCTCCCACCTCAGATTCCCAAGTAGCTAGGACTATACTATAGGCACGCACCACCATGCCTATTTTCTTTTTTATTTTTAGTTGAGACGAGGTTTCACCCGTGTTTCCCAGGCCAGTTTCGAACTCCTGAGCTCAAGTGATCCTCCTGCCTCGGCCTCCCAAAACACTGGGATTATAGGTGAGAGCCACCGTGCCCAGCCTCCTACTGCTTTTTCCATTTAAAAGCCCAATTGCTAAGCCAAAGCATAGTAAGAATAAGGACCCCAAATTAAAAAAACAAGAAGCGTACACAATGCGGATACATAGGAAACTCTGTACCACTCTCTAAGGCCACAAACACTTAACATCAGGGAAAGCTCTTATTCATCTTGTCACTGTTCCTTCCAAAGTGAAAGCCATTTCAAAGAAGACTGCTTCTGCTTCTTTGCTAACAATAGTTTAAAGGCCAACTTGTTCTTGGCTTACAATGGTTCCATTCTGCAACATGGTAAAACAAGGCAGTATTCAGAAGAGGCCAAAACACCTGTCAGTGCTACAGACTCTCCCCGAACCTCATACCACATGGGGCCCCATTCTAGCTCCTTATGGGACTCTTCCTTTCTGTTTCAGGCAAATAGGGTCTTATAAGCAGTGCTAACAATATAGAATGCCTTCTGAATTGGCAATTGCAATACTCTCTCATCTAGAGAAATATCCAAAGCAGTATGATAGAAGTAAGAGCACCCATCCTTAACTTCACAGGTACACTTGTTAAAACAAAATGAGTATGAAAAGAGATGTCTTAAAATAGCAATAACACGTGAAAATCTAGACATATTTCAGCTTAGTTTATGAATTAAGACTACCTCTCTCACAGCATAATTAACAAATGTGTGTAATGCTTCTCAGAAGTAAAGATAAGCAGGGACTGGAGTCCCACGTGTGCAATTACACTTCATTCTACTTTGGAAACTGCTCTAGGCTCTGCCCTTTCTGATGCCCAGAATCTCTCTTTCTAGGAGCTGATTGTGAAGTTCTCCCCGACAGGTGATCACCACTACAAGACCGTGCCCCAGACAGTCAAGAAATGTGCTGCACTCAAGAAAACTCCAGAGTTTATTCTGAAGACATCTAGGAAAGAGTCAGCTCTACGAGGGGTAGGAAGCAAGGGTCTAGAGCAGGGTAGGCAGATTCAAGTCAGGCTGTTTTCATAAGCAAAGCTGAAATGGAGCAGCCAGGCCTGTTCTCTTACATATCGTCTATGCCCACTTCTGAAGTTCAACAGCAGAGTTGAGCAGTTCAGAGACCATTTGGCCCTTTCCAGAGAACCTCTGCTAACCTCTGTTCCAGAGTGGCCAGGGACACAAGAACATGAGAAACAGCATAGGGGTGAGTTCCCTGAGTTTCCTTTTTGCTTCACATATCTCAGATAAAAGCTGAAGGAGACAATCTGCAAACAAGAAGAGTGCCAAAAGTGACCAAAAGAACACCCGCTCTCTCTGTCCAAAGAACAGAAAGGAGCCTGTCTAGCAAGACAAAACATTTTTAGATAATAACCACTCTACTCCAGACAGGCATCAAAAATGACTGTGGCTCCAGTCCCAACCACACCAACAAAGGCTGAGTGTGAGGCCTAAACTTTTGCCATTGTGAAGTGGTAACGAGATGCCCCAACACCTCTAGGTCCAAGGGTAGGGTCCAAGAAGGCCAAGTAGGGGGCCAGGACTTTCATCCTCCACTGCCAGTAATAACCAGCCCCCTGCACTACTGCACTATCAATGAAAACGAATGGAGACGTGAGACTCCCACTAACTATAACAAAGAGCCCCAGCCACAGCCCCTCAGTGTCAACAGTGGCTAAGTAAAATCTGAACTTCTGTCTCCACCTGGCAGTAACAAGCGAGTGGCCCACTATCCTCTGCCAGAGCAATGCCATAAGTCAACTAAAACAGAAGGTTTAAATAATATCCAAAATGTCCAGGAGGTTCCAATTAAAAAAAAAAAAAATCACTCACCTCACAAAGAAGCTAGATCTCAACTGGGATGACAGAGATGTTAAAGTTACCTGACAGATTTTAAAGCAGCCATAATAACACTCTTTAATGAACAAGGACACACACACACTTTAAACAAAAAAAAAAAAAAGAGAGAGAGAGAGAAAGAGGCAGCAAAGAAAAAGAGGCTCAGCTCAGCAAAGAAATAAAAGCTATAAACAAGTACCAAATGGAAATTTTAGAACTGAAAAATATAACAACAGAAGTAAAAAGCTCAGTAGATGTGCTCAACAGCAGAACAGAAGGAAAAATCAGTGAACTCAAAGATGGAACAAAAGAAATTACCCAAACTTAACAAGAGAGAAATCGAGAAATAGACCAGAATGAAAAAAACTAGTAATAGAGCCCAGGGACTTGTGGGACTGTGAAAAAAGAACTAACATTCTCATCATCAGAGTTCCAAGGGAGAAAAGACAGAGGGCAGGGCTTGGAAAGTATATGAAAAAATAACAGCTGAAAAGTTCCCAAATTTGGCAAGAAATAGAAACCCAAGACTCAAAAAGCTAGTTAAACCTTGAAAAACTAAAGACAGAAAAATTCTTGAAAGCAGCCAAAGAAAGATGACACCTACTGATAAGGAAAAAACAATTTGAATGACAGCTGATTGTTCATCAGAAAACAGGAAAAGCCAGAAGAAAGTGGCACAATGCTTGCCAGGGATTGAAAGAAAAGAGGTGACAACCCAGAATCCTGTATCAGCAAAAATATCATTAAGGAATGACGAGGAAATCAAGATACTCTCATGAAACTAAGAGAAACTGTCACCAGCAGACCTACCCTGAAAGAATGGCTAAACAAAGTTCTCTAAATGAAAAGGAAATCAAATGACTCAACCTTGGAACATCAGGAAGAAAGAAAGAAGAGGGTGTGTAAAAACACAGGTAAAATGTAAAAGGCTTTCCCCTCCTTCTCTGGAATTTTCCAAATTACATTTGACAATTGAAGCAAACAGTGTAACAGTGTCTACTGTGGTTCTAAATGTATATAGGAGAAATATTTAAGATGATTACATAGCTCCCATATGTACCAAATGACCTGTTATAAACAAAAATATTCACTGAATAACAGTGAAAGATTATAAATAAATGTCCATTAATAGAGGGTTGGTTAAGTTAACAGTGATACAGCCATAAGACAGAATATTATACAACCATTAAAAAGACGGTTAGGCCAACCATGATGGCTCACGACTGTAACCCAGGCACTTTGGAAGGCTGAGGCAGGAGGATCACTTGAGCCCAAGAGTTCAAGACTAGCCTGGGAAAATAGTGAGATCTCATCTCTAAAAAAAAAAAAAAAAAAAAATGTTTTTTTAATTAGTCAGGCATGGTGGTATGCACCTATAATCCCAACTACTTGGGAGGCTGAGGTGGTAAGACAGCTTTAGCCCAGGAGGCTGAGGCTGCAGTGAGCTGTGACTGCACCACTGCACTCTAGCCTGGGAAACAGAAAAGACCTTGTCTTGGGGAAAAAAAAAAAACTCAAGATATGTTGTTATGGAAAACAAGCAGGGCCATAGCAGTGTGTCCTGGATACTATCATTTGTATGAAGATAAATATGCATTCAGAGACTCTCTGGAGAGACACACAGAAGCTGGTAAGAGTATTTGCTGCCAAGCAGAGAACTGGCATCCAGAGATCACAGTAGGCTGTGGGGTGAAGGCGACAAGTTTCCCTGTATACCATTTTCATTCCTTTCCAGTTTATTATCTATTTACTATTGTTAATTTTAAAACCTTTTTTAAAAAAGTGAAAAATTCCCAACCCAAAGGCAAGACTTGGAAGGATTCAGCTAAAGCTAAGGGGAAACAGTAAAACAGTGCCTCCATGATAGCTAGGTGTTTACATGTATTTAAACATGGCTACAGAGTTTATGAAATCCTGGAAAAAAACCTGTTCTCACTCTATTCATACTAGCTTCATCAAAAAGGTGGTGGTGGTTGTTTTTGTTTTTTGAGACAGACTCTGGCTCTGTCACCCAAGCTGGAGTGCTAGAGTGTAGTGGTGTGATCTCAGCTCACTGCAACCTTTGCCTCCCCAGCTCAAGCAATCCTTCCAACTCACCCTCCCGAGTAACTGGGACTAAAGGCACATGCCACCACGACTGATTAATTTTTGTATTTTTTGTTGAGACAGGTTTTTGCCGTGTTGCCCAGCTGATCTTGAACCCCTGGGCTTAAGGGAGCCTCCCCTCTCCACCTCCTAAAGTGCTAGGATTACAGGTGTGAGCCACTGCACCCAGCCTGAAAATGATACTTTTAACAGTCAAATACTAATTTATTGAAAAGTGTTCTATGAATGTTGATCCTAAGGCCACAGCTAGGGAAAAATCTGATTTCAAATTATTAGGCCTTTGCCTGAAGACACAGCAAATGTGACATCAGACTCTCAAGGATCCTGGCATTGCAAACCCGGTTCCGTCAAGTGACGCTGATATGATTTGGTTCTGTGTCCCCACCCAAATTTCACCTTGAATTGTAATAATCCCCATGTGTCAATGGTGGGGCCGGGTGGATAACTGAATCATGGGGAGGTTTCCCCCATACTGTTCTCGTGATAGTGAGTTCTCACAAGATCTGACGGTTTTATAAGCATTTGGCATTTCCCCTGCTGTCATTTCTTCTCTTGCCTGCTGACACTTAAGATGTGTTTTCTGCCTTCCACCATGATTGTGAGGCCTCTCCAGCCATGTGGAACTGTGAGTCCATTAAACCTCTTTTTCTTTATAAATTACTCAGTCTCGGGTATATCTTTATTAGCAGCATGAGAACAGACTAATACAGATACCAAATATAAAACTTAAAACTGAATATTATAGATCATGAACCTGTAAACCAAATCACCGACAGAGAAGGAAAAAAAGAAACAGGAAAAAATTAACTCATTTTAAGATTTTTGAAGATTTCGTTTTCATCCAATGTACAGAAATCAAAGCCAGCACCAGTTCTAAAAAGGTAACATATTTAAGGATCTCAAAGTCATGGAGGAAAAGAGCAACGTGTGGGTGAGAGCAAGTGCTGTGCCTCCAGCGTTGTTCCACGAAGCTCTGCCACATGTCATAAGATCCACAACCCTAGAAACATCATGACCCCCACAACAGCTCTCTCCCTGGAGCAGGGCACCAAGCTCAGGTGAAACCAGGTCCTACACCATCACCCTCCAGAGACTAACTGGAAACCCTTCAACCAACTGCAGGGTAAAGCCAGCAGCAGCAGCAAACCTAACCCTGAGAACCAGGAGCAAGAGCTTCTGACAAAGGTGAGGGCGGAGGTCACTTTATGCCCATGATAATCTTTCCAGATACCTGCTGAGGGATGGGGGACCCATAAGAATCAGCTCACCCGGAAATTGTTACCATGTGAACACTGCATCCCACCACCGCACACACCTTTCTAAAGCCCTGCCTTTTCAAAAGACAACGTCCGAATCCCTGCTTGGCACTCAGGGTCCCACAAGTAACTCCCGGACTTCCCTCCTGGCCTTGCCCAGTCCCCATGTCACACTTCCCCATGGTCCGGCTGCTGCTGCTTGCCTCACCCCTGCCTGACTCTCCAGCTCCCGTGTCTGGGCTTCTCTCTCCACCTGAAACAGCCTCTTGTCCACTATCCAAACTTCATCCCTCTTTCATAACCGAACTTCCTTCCTTTCTGGAACTTCTGCTGACCACCTCCCACCCAGAATTAACTTCCCCCTTCCAAACTACAGGAGGGACTATCCATTGTCACTACTACCATCACAATTAGGAAGAGGAACTTAAACACCTTAGCCATTACCTGTGCCAGATGTTCTCCCATTTAATTCTCACCAAAACCTAGCATTTGGTTCCCACAGGAAAGAGGAGGAATCTGAGGCCCAGAGAGATTTAATGAGAGCCTCTGAGCACATGTCCACTGAGTCCTCAACACAAAAGCTTCTGACTGTACCAACAGCTCACAAGGTTTGTGCTGAAATGGTCTAATAAACAAAAGTGTGTAAACAAGTAACCCAGAAAGAACACAGAGACGTAATGGCAGCTTGACTGTGTCATGTTTTATCTTTAAAATAAAGTTTAAGCATTGTATTGTACAAGACAATGTGTGTGATTACTTTGGTATAGAAATCATCTTTCATATTACTTATCCTCAGTAGAACCAGTCCTCCACGCAGATGCGCCACATGGGCCTATGAGCCAGCCCAGTATGACCCACTAGGCCACACTGCTCCCCAAGGGTATGAGGCAGGTTTATTCTACACATTGGGCTTAATCCCTTACAAGGTGCCTTTAGGTATTTCCTATCTTATTTCACCTTCACAATGAGCCTGTCCAGAGGTAGAATGGATAGTTATTTCCATTATCTCAAAAACGAGGAAACTGATTACCAGGTATGTGTAAGTGCCTCACCTATAGCTACTGAAGGCCCTGGCAGAGATGGGGACTTGGAGCTTCTGACTCCTAGCCTTGTAATCCGTGTTTCCAACCATCCTCTTCTGTTTATCAGCCCTAGATAGACATTATCTCCAGCCATCTCTCAGACTCCACATGTTGATGTCTCAATTCACTGTCCCAATCCAGGTGCAGCCTCTGCAAGGCAGGGGGGATTTGGGTTTCCTCACTTGCCTCCTCACCCCTGCCTTCTTCACCAGTCCATCATCCCACAGCATTCAGCACAGATCATTCTGTTCTCTGACATTCTCAAAGTAAAAAGGAGTCGAGAAGCAGGAGATAAATTAAGTAGAAAGAAAGTGTAACGGGTACAAAGTGAGGAAAGGGGAGAAAAATAGAAGCAATAAATAACTGAGAGAGCAGAAGAGTCTTATCCAAGCAGCAGCCCCAGCTCAGAAGGGCAAATGTGCCTAGACATGGGTCAAAAAATACAATCATTCTCAGAACTGTGACACGAAGAAGGCAAACAGGAAAAGTCATTCTGAAAACACCTACTTACTGGTTTCATTCAAAGCATCCCTCTGAATAGAGAGTAATACTTCCTAAGTGGAAAGGAGAGTCTTGTTCTTAAATGTTTTGTAAAAAGTGTTTGACAAAGGATCACTTAAGGGCAAAGTATACACCAAGAAAAACAGAGTTCAAAATTAATCACTTCCCATTTGAAAACTTTTTTAATACTATTTGTCAAATAGTACAAGTCTCTAAAATCGTAAAATGAAATATGAGTAGTATTAGTACCAAAAGTAAGAGCAGGACAAAGCTCTCCCATCCATAGCCAGGCTCCACCCCTGAGGATGCATAGCTCCACAGTATGCTCAGCTGGGCACTCCCTCAGGGTCATAACTCATTCGTGAGGGTGGAGAGATTACACAGCCATCACTTTTCCCTGAACCCATCGCACCTAAATCCCCATTTCAGACAGAGGGAGACAACTTAATAACTCATGGCAATGGGTTAGTCTTTTCCAGACTTACAGCCTTTGTGGGTAAAAACCAAAGCCACAATGAGCATCCACATCAGCGGCACATTAGCAACGCAGGCCTCACCCGCCTTCATGCTACAGGTCACTGTTTTTTAATACCCTAAAGAGAATAAACTAATAGAAGATTATTTTCCAGCAAAGACAATTCACAGGCAGGCTCTTGCTCCCCTTCCGTCTCTGTCACTCACAAGTGTGTAAATATGACTGATGAGATTGACAGCACTTAAGTTCACATACAAGGAAATATTGCCAATACTAGTCAAATTCCTGTGATAACATGCATCACTTTCAGAAACAACTATTTCTTAGCCAGGTGCGGTAGCTCACGCCTGTACTCCTAACACTTTGGGGAGGTCAAGGCAGAAGGATCACCTGAGGTCAGGAGTTCGAGACCAGCCTGGCCAACATAGTGAAACCCCATCTCTACTAAAAATACAAAAAATTAGGCATGGTGGCACGTGCCTGTGGTCCCAGCTACTGGGGAGGCCGAGGCAGGAGAATCGCTTGAACCCAGGAGGCTCAGGTTGCAGTGAGCCGAGATCACACCACTGCACTCCAGCCTGGGTGACAAGAGTGAAACTTCGGCCGGGCACGGTGGCTCACACCTGTAATCCCAGCACTTTGGGAGGCCGAGGCAGGTGGATCGCAAGGTCAGGCAATCGAGACCATCCTGGCTAACACGGTGAAACCCGGTCTCTACTAAAAATACAAAAAATTAGCCGGACGTGGTGGCAGGCGCCTGTAGTCCCAGCTACTTGGGAGGCTGAGGCAGGAGAATGGCATGAACCCGGGAGGCGGAGCTTGCAGTGAGCCGAGATCGTGCCACTGCACTCCAACCTGGGCGACAAAGTGAGACTCCATCTCGAAAAAAAAAAAAAGAGTGAAACTTCATCTCAAAAAACGACTATTTCTTAAGATGGTAGAACCAAGACTAATACATGTATAATATACTAGAAAGTTCATGTTTTTATCTTTTTATTCACAATAACTAACATATCTCTTTTTCTACTTTGGAGCACTGAACATCATTTTCCACACCTTTTCTTTGACGACGGCTGTGTTATACTGCTTGACAAGAACTTGTCAAATAATTACCCTGAAATCTTCTTATGGTACTGAAGATATGAGAAGAAACCTCAAAATAGAGGTTTTATTAGATAAATAAAAATAAGGCTGAAAAATGTTCTACGAGTTGAGAAAAGTAAACTTAAAAGCTGAGAAGAGAGTACAAAGGAAAAATGTATTTTATTTCATTCAAAAGGTTTTACAATAGGAGGAGGGAGATAATCAATGAAAAACCCCACCTTAGTTTACAGACAGTATCTTTTTTATTATTTTTTGTAGAGACAGGGGTCTCACTATGTTGCCCAGGCTGGTCTTTAACTCCTGGGTTCAAGGGATCTTCCCGCCTCAGCCTCCCAAAGTGCTGGGATTACAGGTATGAGCCACCGCACCCAGCCTACAGGTAGTATTTTAAACAGATGTTAACCTCATATGCACATCAAGAATCTGAATACTCACTCAGCTGGTAAAACCAAGGTGGTAATGCTAATGGCACGTTAGTCCAGTTCAAAATATTTTTTAGTATTTTAACCACATTCCAGACACATTAAGGATCAAATAAGATGCTGGCAAAAAAGACAGCAAAGGAACACACTGAGCCCTGAGCATCTTTGCCCCCGGAACAGCACTCAAGCGAGACCCCAGAAGCATCTAGACTGGGCTCTGTCGCTGACCAGCTGCAACTCCTCTGAGCAGCAAACTCCTCAGTTGTGAAGCTAGAGGGTTAACTCGATGTTCTCTTAAGGCTACCTTCCTGCTTTAAAATTACACATGGTGAAGAAACTACTCATGAAAGTGAAGGAGATAAAATTTATTGGGGTGTTTGCCCATTATTAGGCTGCATAATTAAAAGATTTGTTTTGTCTCTCACATTCTAATAATGGATTTTTCCTAGGGAGAACAGAAAAGTTATTCAAACATTTTAATTTCCAAACTTAACCATAATTAAATTTATGAAACCCAAAATATGAACTTGTTTTTGTTTTCATATTAAGGAAATTTCATCTTGTGATCCTAAGCTTTCAGTGGAAGGAATAGATTGCCTCTCTCAGTAAGATGGCTGGTGGATGGATATATATGCTCTACCAAACAGCTTATTAGGAAGAAGTACTTAAATATTACAAAATACACAAAAGTATCATACTCTTATGCCCAAAGCATAGTGTGTTCAGGAAAGTATGTTCAGTTATTAAGTGTCATGAAAATTATATGAAGGTCTCACTAAAGTTCAAAGTTTCAGTCAAAGGTAAGCAGTTTGACAGAAATATTGGTCATTTACTTACAAAATCTAGAGAATCCCCATTTATTAGGGCTTGCTGTGTATCAGCACTCTTAGGTTCTTTGGTATAATCTCATTTAATCATCTATATTAAATGAGATATAATCTCATTTAAGTCCTCTTAACCACATTAAGAGGTAGCTATCATTATTCTCATTTTACAAATCAGGACACTGAAGTGGAGAAAATTAAAACACCTTCCCAAAGCAGAACAGCAAGTCACAGAGCCAAGATTCCAACACAGCACTTCCAACTCAAATCCAATGATCCTTCCCCTACACTTATACAATCTGGGTTAGCTTATACTAATAAAAATATGCCCCATGGCTCAACTATTTAAGTTATTGATATACCAAGATGATTCTCACACTGACATTCGCTCCATAATATGACCTCCCTATCTGTGCTGGTGCCACTCCTTGACAAGAGAAAATGAACCATAATTTTTCTCAGACATAGCACTGAATACCTTATAAACTTCCATACCAACAAGTCCATCCTTTATTTTACAGATGTAAAAACAGAGAATCACAATAGGAGGCTAATCTCTGGTGGTTTAGAAGCTAGGAGAAAAAAAAAAAAAAAAAAAAAAACTAGGAGGCTAAGTAACCAACTCAAGAAGGCCACATCCTGTAAGTGGTGGAACTGAGGTCTAACGTAGCCTATGGGGCTCCAAGCCTGAGCCTGGGACCTGATGCTTAGGGTGTTTCTTTCTCCCCAACAAAACAAGCATGGCTTTACTGGATTCTGCAGGAAGAACACCTATCAAAACTCAAAAGAATGACAGTTCAGTCAATGAAAATGAAGTTAAAAATACAGCATTCGTTTCCAAAGCATTTGCCAGACAGATCAGACAGAATTCAAAGGTCAGAGCAATGACAGACTGTGCTAAAACCTCAAGAAATGTTTCTCTCTCTCTCCCCCTCCACCAAACACACAGACATACAGAGTGGTGTGAAGAGGGGATACGAGAGAGGGAGGGGGGGAGAGAGAGAGAGAGAGAGACAGAGACAGAGAGAGAGAGAGGAGGGAAGGGAGGAAGAGAGGAAGGGATGAGGGGGGAGGGGAGGAGGGGAAGAGGGGAAGAGGGGAAGAGGGGAGGAGGGAAGGAGGGAAGGAGGGAAGGAGGGAAGGAGGGAAGGAGGGAAGGAAGGAGTGAAGGATGCTTCCAAGTGTGAGTAGTTTCACTTCCAAGATCAAGCATGGGTGGAAAACATTTAAAGAACAGTAACAGAGTAACTCAAATTATGCTTCTCTGCAATTAGCAGGCTTAGTTTATAAACATATTCACCAGAAAGGTTTATGACCAAAGAGTAATGTAAGTATTTATATTTATATATATATATATATATATATATATATTTTTTTTTTTGTGAGATGGAGTCTCATTCTGTCGCCAGCCCGGAGTGCAGTGGTGCAATCTCAGCTCACTGCAACCTCTGTGTCTCAGGTTCAAGCGATTCTCCTGCCTCAGCCTCCTGAGTATCTGGGACCACAGCCACGCATCACCAGGCCCAGCTAATTTTTGTATTTTTAGTAGATATGGGGTTTCACCATGTTGGCCAGGATGGTCTCAATCTCTTGACCTCGTGATCCGCTCGCCTTGGCCTCCCAAAGTGCTGGGATTACAGGCATGAGCCACCACACCCGGCCGTATTAAATTTTTAAAAATTCTATATACATAACATTTTTTGAAATATCCTTCCTACATAAAATTATACCTACCTACATAGTTATGCTAGTGATACACATATGAGCAAAGAAATCTTTTTCTTATTAAATTCTGTTAAATTTCAAATAACCATTATCCTCAATTCCAATGGACATTGAAATAACAGTTAAACTTCCACCCTCAATCCTCTATATGTGGTTAATCTATTTCTAAAGTAAAAAATGCCTGTGAAATTCAAATGGTTTCTCCTAATTTATCCATTTGATAACCTGATTTTCAGTCACAAGATGATCACATTCTCCCTCTTTCCTTTCCCACTCTTCCCTTCACCTGTGTCTTTAAAAAAAATACCATGAAATTTACTATGGATGAATGTGAAACTCTATAGCAGGATTTCAACATCTCATCACTTTTTTTTGTAATGATGAAACTGAGATAAGGAGAGACTTAGGAACAGAACAAATGGGACATGCAAAGTCTTCTATGTTCCAAAGCTGTTCTTTCATTTCATGCTAAATCTGCTACTAACAGAGCCAGTCACTATTTAACTGTAAGTCAAATATTCAAGGTTAGCTGCCGAATAATCAAGGACTATTTCAGATAATCATACTCTCTAGAAATTTTGCAATTCACTTGTTTAAAAGGCTTTTATTAAATACCTGTTCTAGCAACAACAGAAATTTCTTTCATAATACATGGCAACATGCCTAGAATAGTTTGCAAAGTAGATGAAATGACCCAATAACAGCAACCACAAATGCAGCTACCGATTTACCCGTTACTACATACCAGCAACTGAACTAGGTACGTTACAGTACATCACCTGCATACTCCACATTCACAGCAACCCCATTTTCCCCCTGTTTTACAGATATGTAAACTGAGGCTAAGAGTTTAAATAATTTGCCTACTATCACAAACCCTAGGATGACCCACAGCAAATATTTTCAAACTCCTTTGTCTCAAGACTCCATTATAAATCAAAATTATTGAAGACCCCAAAAAGCTATGGTTTATATGGGTTCTATCTACCAAACAGCTTATTAGGAAATTAAAACTGAGAAATTTTAATACTATTTATGTATTCATTTTAAATAACAAAAGTAAGTTCATTTATGTTATAATAAAACCTATTTCTACAAAAATAACTTTCTCAAAACAAAAACTGATGAGATGATGCTGTTTTACATTTTTGAAAATCTAATGTCTGGCTTAAAAGAAAACAACTAGGTTCCCTATCTGCTTCAGCATTCAATCTGTTTTAATATGTTGCTTTGATTGAAATACAAGAATACGAAGAAATCACAAAGTCAAAGAATACACTTCACTACCAAGCCTGGTTAGATTGCTAGAACCTGGTAAGATTCTGGTAGAAGGTGATTAGAAACACATTATTTTTGAGCAAAATGGATTTTTAAAATCCCCAACCAAAACAAATATAACAGGAAAAATTATTACAACTAAATATAATGTGCTTGTTCCTCAAATTGTTTAGGTTAAAAAAGAATACTTCTGCCTTGCTCTGAGGAAAGGACCCAACGGCTTGCTGCCCTAGAGTGGGTTCAGGGTACTTTCCCAACTTGGTCTTCCTCCACTGTTCCCCGAAATGCATGCAACTACCATCCATCCCATTGCACAAACCAGAACACAGCACCCAACACATCTCTAAACCACGTGCTGTCAATGCCACCACCTAAATCTCTCTCAAACACATCACTTCTCTTCACCTCCACCATCTTCCACCTAGACCACAACTCCTCCCCACAGATCGAATCTCAGTCATTCTGATCCACTCTCTGGAGGAGCCTGCCAGCTCTGTCTACCCCATTCTCTCTCCTTCTCTCCCTCCACCCTTACCCCTTGCTTAAACCCTTTCAATGGCTTCTTACTGCTCTAAGTAAAAATACCAAAATTATTAATATAGCCTACACAGCCATGTTGAAACTGCTCCTGCCTACCTCTCAGGGCTCACCCTCATCATGCACACACACATGCGTACACTCTCTCGTTCCAGTCAGACTGGCTTTCCTGCAGTTCCTGGATGGCAACAACACACAGGCCTTCTTTCTACTCAAAACACCCTCTACCACCACTATACACCCAACCACCCTTCAGGTCTCAGCTCAGCCACACTGTCTTCAGCAAAATCTTCCTGGAGCCCCAGTCGGGATCAGGTTCTCTCTGTTTTAGGCAATCAAGGAATGTACCTGCCACTCATCGGAGTGGCTTGATCTGGGTTGTGAATGCCCGTCTCTCCCACTAGACTGTAAAGAACACAAGAGCAGTGACAGCATCTGCTTTGTTCCACATTTTAACTCAATGCCTGCTATAGTAAATACATACTGAATATCCATTAAATGAATGAAAGGACAGCATAAATCTGACAATGTACATACGTATGTACAGGAAAGAATGAGTCAATCAAGACAGTCGGTCCAATTTACTTTCCTTCATCTTCACCACTAGGTAACAGCTGGTATTTAACAGAAGGAAGGGGAGGCACCCACCAAGAGCCACCACCAGACCCAGGTGGGGCTGGATCCAGAACAGAACTTGAGGGGCTAGGATCCTCTCAACCACTGGCAACTGTCAGCACTTGTTTTGCTGCTCTTTCCTGCAGGGAAAGTTTAACTTCACTCTGCTTTACCAAGAACTCTGATAGGCTCCCACTGACATTGTACTTTATGTTTTGGAAAATCTCTAAAGCTGGTTTCAACTTCCTTGTGATCTATGCTATTTATTTACATATATGACCCTGTGGGTCACAGCAAATTTGCCTTCTATATATGTAACATATATGTATGTGTGTATCGTAATAAATATTATCACACATTTATGGAGCACTTAGATGCCACATGCATTCTTTCAGTTAATTCTTACCACAAGGCTTTGACAAAACCAAGGGTTAGAGGGGATGTGTAACTTTAGTGCCCAAGGTGACAAGCCGGTAGGTGGCACAGCCACCACTCAACCTGGCTGCACATTAGACTCACCTAGGAAGTTTTAAAAAACCGTGACATCTGGGTGTTTCCACAGGAGTGGGATGGACTCAGGCAGGGCAGACTGTAAAGCTACTCGGGGAATGGATTCCATGGGCGCTATGCCCAGCCAGGTGGCATTATCTCTAACACCTGCCCAGTTCCTCATTCCAACATTCTCCTGCCTCAATCCACCCAGCCACCAACAATGCTCGACTGACAAAACTCACCCCGTCCAAGCATCCCGAGAGCAGCTGGTGCTGCAGCTGACATGGTAGATTTTTCAAAGATCTTTAACAAATTCATGACAGGGTCTGTGGCATTTAATTACTACTTTAAAGCCCCCAAATATTAAAAGGATTTCAGTTCTCCTCTGTATAAGACACAAATATACTTTTAAAAAGTGTACTAATGTGTCTTAGAAATTGTTTCTGGTATTGTGGTTCCAACCCTGTGGGCCAAGACAGGGAGCCCAGAGGCACAATGGCTTCTCATTATAATTCAATCTAATAACAATGAATGACCCACAAGGCCTATTGTGATATGCAGGCTGTGGAAATTTCACTCCTTCCTCAGAACAAAACCAAGAGGTCCTTTCTGTCAGTGTTTGCCTATGCAGATTTGCTAATTCAGAATACTGCACCAGTGGGGAAGGGTTTCTGAAAGACTTCTGGCCTCAAGTTAATGTTTTATGTTTTGGACAAAGGGTCTCAGGAATACAGATACTGGCTTTAAAGTCATCATTGATTCAGCATCAGAGAATTTCCAGATAACTGACACTTTAATGTGCCACACTGTCGAAGCAATTTTAATAACATTCTAAAAACGTATTACACACAATCCTGCCTTCCTAAACAAAGCATTTTAAGCAGTATTTTGCTTCTTCTTGATGGACACCCAAAGTCATTGTCCTAAACCCCAGGGACTGTACAGATGTGATGCAGTGGCTGCTGCCTGTAGTGAACTATATGCACCAACACTAAACGGAGTTTGAACTGTGGTGTTTTCTGGGGTCTCAGCTTATGTTTCTATAGTTTTTCTGTCTCCTTCTTCACTATCAGGCCTTCTTAATAACCTGTTGACAGCTGGAAAACTGGACAACACAGCATGTTTGCAGAGAAGGTTTGAGAGCAAAGACCTAAATGCTAGTGTGTGTGTGTGTGTGTGTGCTGGATCAGCGCAGGGAGAAGAGATGCCGGGGTTCAATTTGGACAGGGGCCCAGATGGCAGAAGACTAAGTGGGCTCCTTGGTGCTGCTGGCAATGGCCAGGATTCAGAGTCTCCCCCAGGGTGAACAGGAAGCTGCAGTCCTCTCCTGAAGCCTCTCAGCAGCATAAAGATGGAGAAACTGCCCTCCTAGAAGAGAACTGGGGTCAGAGTTGGTCACTAAGGGCACTGGATGAGTCACTGACAAGGGTAAGTTTTTGTTGTTTAATTTGTAGTTTTTCTGATTACAAAAGCAACACATCTAACTAAACATTTACACCAAACACAGATGTAAAAGTTAGAAAGTAGAAAGTCCTCCATAGCAAGTTTACATTCCCTCCACCAGGTATACTCCTGCTCCCAACTATAACAACACATTTTTTCAGGTCAAATCATTCATTTCTCCCTCGGAGTTCCCATACTACACATGCTATAAACAAACATTGGTTCATTCTTACCACACTGTTCTTTGTTACATATTTTTGGATACCTTTCCATATTCCTACTTACAAAATTCATTTTAAGCCATATATAACATCCCACTCTATGAATGTACCATAACTCCATCTTCTGTTATGGAGTTATAATAAACAATGCTATGATGAATCTCTACCTTTGCAAACATGTATGAGTATTCCTGGGATAAATTCTGTAAAGTGGAAATTCCTAGGTCAAAGCACATGAATAAATTTAAACAGCTGCTTTCCAGTCAGGAAGTACAGTTTACGAGACCCAATTTTTTAATCTAATACAATACCAATGCAATAATCCTTCAGCCTATGCAAGCCTCCTGATCAAAACAGGAGAAAACAACAAAGAGTAAGTCAAATGAACTGTTATCACAAAGTGCTATGGGAAATGGGAACTGCAAGCCTAAAGCCAGTCTTGTTTGGAGGGCAGCGGCTCCCATATCAGCCTGGCAGTTTCTGGGACAGAGGAACAGTGTGTGTCTCCCGTGCATGCAGGAGGTATGACTGTACATGCTCACAGCACAAGTGGAATCTTCATGGCCACTCCTGGGAACACAGCACATAGCAGCAGGACCTCTTTGGGACCAGCCACTGTACTGAGGAGGGAGCAGGTTCTCAGAGGCAGAAATCATGGTTCTGTTTTTGTTTTTAAAACCAGTGCCACCCCTTACATCTTCACTTAGACTCCCCAACCTGGTGTGGCTGTAGGACAGTGTGGATTAGGCATTTCCCTAACACAAACAGGTTCTTGGCAATGGCTTGAGGAACTTTCTAAAGAACATACTGCACACAAGTTTTAAAGTATCAATTTTGTACCTTTATGTGCCTGGCCAGGTACACTTGGGAACACACCTTAGTTGTCAGCTAGACTTAGGAGTTGCAAGACTAGGCTCTCTGATCAGGCCACGTGAGAGCTGGGAGACCCTGGCAAGCACTTAATAATATCAGACACGCCTCCCTATGGTGATTCTGTGAGCATCAAATGAGATGTGTGAGAAAATACTCTGTAAGCCACAAGGCACTGCAGAAATGTAGGGGGTTATTTACTACAATTAGTAGAAAATAACAGCTGGGCGCGGTGGCTCATGCCTGTAATCCCAGCACTTTGGGAGGCTGAGGTGGACGGATCACCTGAGGTTGGGAATTCAAAACCAGCCTGACCAACATGCAGAAACCCCGTTTCTACTAAAAATACAAAATTAGCCAGGTGTGGTGGTGCATACCTGTAATCCCAGCTACTCAGGAGACTGAGGCAGGAGAACTGCTTGAACCCTGCAGGCGGAGGTTACAGTGAGCTGAGATCATGCCATTGCACTCCAGCCTGGGCAACAAGAGTGAAACTTCGTCTCAAAAAAAAAAATTTTTTTTTGAGAACTTATGCTGGGCTGGGTGCTGTCTGAATGCTCTAAGGTATATTGACTCATTCAATCCTCACAACTACTCTGCACGAGCTATGATTACTAACTTCTTCCTCTTGACAGATGACAAACGAGGCTCCGAGTCCACACAACTTAGTCAAGTCCCCAGAGCCCCAGGCGGCGTGGCCACAGAGCCAGGCTCTCACCCTCTCTGTTCTGCTACCTTGTTACTGATATGGGAATTACCTCCCCTAACCCCAGCCTCAGTTTCCTCATTTCCATGTTGAGGTGATCATCTCAGATACCATCTGAAAAACTCTTCTCTAACCCCAATCTTCTTATAATTTCTATTAGCTGAAGAGTAAGTGACTTTCAGATAATTGTAAGCTTACAGGAGTTCAGAATAAGCAAATTTGAGAATTTTCAAAGGATCATGTCTACAAAAGAGTTCTGCTATTTTTAATCACTTACCTAATCTGGTCATGGCCAGCAACTCAGGACTGAGGCAGGTCAAAGCTCTTCTTGGACAAAAAGTTTCTTTGCATGGGTCTCCAAAGGATTCAGTTATTGAAACCAAACTGAGACATCCGCCATCATTCAACAAACCCCAGAGGAAAAATCCCTTAATAAAATGTACAGTGTACCAAAATAACCTGCTGCTTACAACAAACACTCTCAATGCACATCTCCCCACCCCAGCCCCCCCCCAAAAAAAAAAAAGCCTCTTTCAGTAGTTTTTTTTTTTTTTTTTTTTGACACAGGGTCTCCCTCTGTCACCCAGGCTGGAATGCACTGGTATAATCACAGTTCACTGTAGCCTCAACCTCCCTGGGCTCAGGCAATCCTTGGACCTCAGCCTCCCAAGCAGCTGAGAACACAGGTGTGCGTCACCATGTCTGGCTGATTTTTGTATGTTTCGTAGAGATGGGGTTTTGCCACGTTGCCCAGCCTGGTCTCGAACACCTAGGCTCAAGTAATCCAACTGCCTCAGACTCCTGAAGTGTTGACATTATGGGTTTGAGCTATCACACTTGGCTGAAAAATTTTACATAAATGAAAAAAGCTCTATAGAAAAGGAAATGAATTAAAGGCAAACATCACACAGACTAAACACCACCAAAGGACAACCAGTCGTTTTACTTTAGGAGACTGGGGAGGTGGAAAGTTCAGCATACAAAATACTCGAAATAGATTCACAAATCAAGTAATTTTTCAGTCCCATTAACTAAAGCGTAACTCTGGTTGATTTAGTACCACCTAACAAAATGTAAAGTCAGTTACAAAGATTGCACTTAAATAAAAGCAAATACTATTTTATTGTGCTTTTAGAGAAAAATTTTATAAAGGCCTTTACTAGCTAGATAATTAAATGAGTCCATGTTTTTTAGTGATAAAACAAAAAAATGATGAAGGATAAACAGATATCTTAATGCGTAACTAATGTTAAAAAGATTTCATTTAAAAGGCAGAATTCTTTCTATTCCTTTAACTCTCAAATGACAAAAAAATAAGCAAATATAAATAAATAAATCCCTAATGGAATGCTGATTAAGAGACCTCTCTTCTTGGCCTAATCAATTAAAAACCAGAATTAACTGACTAAATGTAAACATAAAAAAACATCTTGAAAGTTTATAACAGCTTTCAACTTTTTAAATTATTAGCATAATAACTGCCATTTTCTGATTGCCTTTATGCATCAAGTACCTTGTTACTTACTCACATTTAATCAAATGCCCAAGAGTCAGCTCATACCACAAGACAGGGAAATGCAGGCCAGAGAGGTTACAGAGCTTAGACAAGGCCACACAATCAGTCATGCACTGCAGCCAGAACCTCGGATCTAATGCTAACTCCAATGCTTTTTTCAAAACACAACTGCCTATACAGAATTGTAGCTGAATATCATATGAAAAAGCTAACTCATCCTGGGAGCAAGGAGGCCACACAGAAGATTCCAGAGAGCAAAGGTGCCACAAGCCAGCAAGAATATAGAATAATGTTTTATTGACGACTATAGGTTTTAAACTTAAATTTTAAAAAAGTTTTAAAAGAATAGAAAGGTGTAAAATTGGATGTAAAAATGAGTCAAAAATATTTATAGAATACAAAATAAGTCAAAATATGTTTTAAAAAGAATACAGAATAACATTTAAGAGCGCAGGCTCAGGAGCCAGGTTTTCTGAGTTCAACCCTGACTCCCCCACTTTGCACCCTGATGACTGTGGGGCACTGACTTTCTCTGTGCCTCAGTTTCCCCTCTGCAAAATGGAGATGAGTACCCACCTCATAGATTGTTATGGAGACTGAGTTAAAATTCACCCAACACTGAGAACCATATCTGGCCCATAGAAAATACTGTATTTATGTTTACTGTCAAGAGAAACCTGTGAAGAGAATGCAGAATGACTAGATTCAGATCTAACAGGCCTGGTTATAAGAGCAAGGGCAGAAAACAAGAAAGTAACTGAAAACAAGCAGGATGAGCTGTAGGGAACGGCATCCTGGAAGAAAACAAGTGACTCAGCTCAAGAAAATGGGAGTCCATCACAGACTCCAGTCAGCAGGGTCAGCCAGAAGAGAACCAGGCAACGCGGACAAAAGCCAGAGGGGCATGAAACTATGACCCTGACAAAAGTCTCCAGATGCTTCTAAACACCAAGTGGAGGTAAAATAAAATTACTTAGTCTTAAATTGGAGGTGAAAAAATGAAGGCAGACCAGCAAGCTCTGCGTTGTCTGGGTCGGGGGTTCTAGAATAACACAGAAACAGAGCACCTGCCCAGGACTGGAAGGCAGTGATCCAGTGAACCTGTGTCAAGCTGACCATCAAGAGACTGGAGTTAGGATCCACATAGAGAGAGTGGTGCCAAGCATCCATGATAAACCGTGTCTCTGAACTTCCTGCAGCACAGAGATGGGAGCTTGTGGGGAAGAGAAGGTAACAAAAGGGCCCTGAAACCAGGAATGAATTTAACGAAGAAATTCCCTCTCCTTTTATACTTGGCCTAGAAAGCTGATCCAGGAAGAAGACCTGAGTGGGCTTCCCCACAAACGGCCTGTTCAACCTGTGTGGCCGTCTTCAGCCAGGTCCTTTGAACCTCATCCTATACCCAAAATCCTAAGCCGAGCCAGCACTGGCACAGGGGCACACAGCCTGACTTCAAACAGGCCTATCCACTCGACTGGCTGTGTGACTAACGAATAAAAGTTAAGTATGCAAATTTACACTTGGCAATGACTCGCTCAAAATTGGCTTAAAACACTGCAGGGTATGATTCTGAATTACTAAACAATACATTTTTCACTTCAGTCAGCCAAACACAGAGTTCAAATAAGATTTTGAAATTAGAATTCAGACTCATTGCCATCTAGGCTGTGAATTAACAGTTAAAAATTAGTCTCCGTTCACATTCAGCTTAGGTTTGATGAGCAAAACTACCAAAAGAAAGCATCTGTTTTTGCAGTTTGAAAACATATTTATTTTTTAAAAGTTTACTTCATATTCAGTTCCTTTTTTTTAGGTGAGAGTCTGATTTTGTTTTCCAGTGAGATTCTGGAGTGAGACTGCGACTTCCTCATGAGATGGTCACTGGGAACTGGGTAAGGTGATCCTAGATCCCACACTGCACTCTCCAGAATCCCCATCAGGTGCTGAGTTGCGAAACAAACATGTTCATCTCGAACTGAAGATATGTAGAAAGAATAGTTGCAAAGTCACTGAAAAGCTACCTATGCCAAGTGAGAGACCCCAAAATATCACAGCAGTTTCACATTTTCATGAGAAACAAGAGGGCACGAGTGAGGGAGACCCAGGAAAACCCAGGTGGGCCTGGTTTCTACAGCTTGCTGTTTTTAGGGCCACTGGGGTCAGATCCCACTCCACCTCCACTGCTCACCAAAGCAAACAACAACTTTACCAAACATTCCTCTTGCCACAGAGCAATACGTGATTCATTCAGCATCACTATATCCTCCTACAACAAAGGGTACGCCATGATGCAGATATCTTTAGGAAATTAGCAGCTTAATGAAAACTTCCTAAACTTATATACATGATGATTCTTCCACTATTTTATCTATAAAAGATAGTCACAGGAAAAATCAGGCAAGCACAGACATAGGACCTAAATTAAGAACAATAGAAAATTAAGAACAGGAGTCAGCAAGGCTTTTCATGTAGAGAAAAATAAAACTAGATAAGAAGGAAACCATTTGCAAGACCAAATGGCACCATTTATTTTGAACTGTGCTTTAAAAAAAAAAAAAAAAAAAAAAAAATCACAGCCATATCTATTTCTTCTTTTAATTATAAAGTTTGCCTAGAAATTAGTTATCTGTCAACCTATTTCCTAATTTCAGCAGTCACAATGCTGTATGAATGACCTAAAAGTATTAAAACCTGAAGTATTATATACACACACACATACACATACACAGACATATACGTACACATATATTTATGTAAATGTATATAAAGGAAGAGAGACATGAGATAAAGCAGTTAAAATTAATCTGTAGGACTAATTGAGTTGTATATCAAATGAGTTTTGAATTATCTCCAAATTATCTATCCAATAACTTCCTCGAACCTCTAACTTAGCACCTTAAAAATCCGCCAAATTGCTTTTTAAAAAAAAAAGGAACAGTTTAATGCAACCCAGTCCTTTCCTCAAAGTCCATGGCCACCACCCTAGCACACACTCTGGGTCACACCTGGATTACTTTTTCTCCCGTCAGCCTTCCTGCCACCTTTCTTTCTACCTTGGATCCAACCTGTGCCATTCTGCCAGGGTTGCAATACCTCTAAAACACTTCCTTCATAACATTTCCTTGCTTAAAATTTTTAATGCTCAAAGGATAAGTCCAAATTCTTTCACACCATGTCACATTAGAGATGCTTCACAATAAACTTCAGCCTACTTTTTAATTAACTGTTCTTCAAGAATTCCCAAATAACAGTATTACAATGGAACACTCACAGTATGTCAAAATAGTATCCTAACTACTTCACATGCATTAATTCACAAGGACATTAGGACATAAATACTATTATATCCCACCCGGGCGCGGTGGCTCACATCTGTAATCCCAGCACTTTTCGAGGCTGAGGCGGGTGGATCATGAGGTCAGGAACTCGAGACCAGCCCGGCCAACATGGTGAAATCTCATCTCTACTACAAATACAAAGATTAGCTGGGTGTGGTGGCGTGTGCCTATAATCCCAGCTACTCGGGAGGCTGAGGCACAAGAATCGCTTGAACCCAGGAGGCGGAGGTTGCAGTGAGCAGAGATAGTGTCACTGCACTCCAGCCTGGTGACAGAGAGATCAAAAAAAAAAAAAAAAAAAAAAAAACCACTATTATATCCCCATTCTACAGATGAAGAAACTGAGCATAGCAGAGTGAAAGAAAATGCCTACATCACATCTCACGTGAGCAAGCAACAGGGCCAGGGTTCACACCAGGCATTCTGACTCCAGAGCCTCACTGGGAATTGCTAGGCTGTACTCGCTCTACCTCCACTGTCCCCACATACGACCCCCACATTTGAGCACCAGCGGCATATTCTCAGTTACTGCTTACCCCATCTGTCATCATTGTTATAGGTGACCACAACCACACCACCCGAATGCACAGGAAAGGGCCTGCGGACAAGAGGCCCCGTATTTAATTCTGTCCATAGGACATGGCTCCCAATGCTTCACAGACGAAAACTGACTGCCCAATTTCTCTGTAGGATCAAGCAAGGGCATGTTTTTTTCTATCTTGTTCTCTCCATCTTCCCTCCTGGTAGAAAAGTTTTGCAGCACAGACACAGGTTTCCTTGAGAAAATGCGGTGATCAAGCTGGGGGTGGGGGTTTCCTAGCCTTTTCATTCCTCCAGCCCTGGCTACAGGCAGACACAGTTACATATTTGGTGAACAAGCTCATTAAACACTCCATCCAGGCCACTGAAGAAAATTTCCTACTTCCCTGCTCCCTGCTGTTGATATTCACAAGCCCTGATATAAAAGAGAGCATTTAGACAGTTCTGTTACATAAACTCTCAGCCCTTCACTAAAATCGAAGCTAAATGATTCAGTTTCTACTTTGCGGCATAAACCCCATTTTATACTCAACAGTCTTATTCTCAAGCTTTACTGATGATTTTTCCTAAAGGAGACATATTCCAAAAGGCCTGGGCTTAGAGCTTTTTTAGACTTACTGGAAATGGTACCAGCTGAATGTCACACAGCATCTTGCTAAAGGCTTTTGGAAACAGCTGATGAAAAAAAGAGAACAGATTGCTGGAGAGGTGAACTATTCCTGGTAGCTTCCTCTTCACTCTCCCAATTCTGTCAACCCAGAGACAGGATTAGAGACCCCTAAAAATGTAGTGAAATCTCTTACAATTATCTGGAGCATAGCAGATTTGGCTCTGATAGATGGTTTGTTCATTATTATTAGAATATTAAGTTAAAAGAAATGAATGCCATTTGAAGATGCAGGTCTGATTCCATTTATGTAGCCAACAGATACATGAAAAAATGCTCATCATCAGTGGCCATCAGAGAAATGCAAATCAAAACCACAATGAGATACCATCTCACACCAGTTAGAATGGTGATCATTAAAAAGTCAGGAAACAACAGGTGCTGGAGAGGATGTGGAGAAACAAGAACACTTTTACACTGTTGGTGGGACTGTAAGCTAGTTCAACCATTGTGGAAGACAGTGTGGCGATTTCTCAAGGATCTAGAACTAGAAATACCATTTGACTCAGCCATCCCATTACTGGGTATATATATCCAAAGGATTATAAATCATGCTGCTATAAAGACACATGCACATGTATGTTTATTGTGGCACTATTCACAATAGCAAAGACTTAGAACCAATCCAAATGTCCATCAATGATAGATTGGCTTAAGAAACTGTGGCACATATGCACCATGGAATACTATGCACCCATAAAAAAGGATGAGTTCATGTCCTTTGTAGGGACATGGATGAAGCTGGAAACCATTATTCTCAGCAAACTATCACAAGGAGAAAAAAACAAACACCACATGTTCTCACTCATAGGTGGGAATTGAACAATGAGAACACTTGGACACAGGAAGGGGAACATCACACACACACACCGGGGCCTACTGTGGGGTGGGGGAGGGGGGAGGGATAGCATTAGGAGATATACCTAATGTAAATGACGAGTTAATGGGTGCAACACGCCAACATGGCACATGTATACCTATGTAACAAACCTGCACATTGTGCACATGTACCCTAGAACTTAAAGTATAATTTAAAAAAAAAAAAAAAAAAAAGATGCAGGTCTGATTCCTTAAAACACCTAAAAGAAACCACAAACGGCAAACACCCTAGAATTAAAACTACATGACCAAAAGCTCTACAAAGCATCTAGTGACTATAAACACCTCTCAAGGAGTTTTGTTTTAACCTCCCCTTTATTAAAACAAAGAAAAACATGCTCAAACATTTGAGCTAAAACTGACCACCATCAACTTCTCTTTCCCTCATAAACTATGAATGTAACAATCATTTCAGATTTTTAACAGTCCTATCAGTGACCCCATTTTACAGATGGTGACATAAAGGCAGAAAAGTTAAATGATTTGCTCAAAGTCACATGGTTAGTGGTGGATCAAGAGCTCAGACTCAGATGCCAGAGCCCCTGCTCTGGGCCGCTCTGCTCCACAGCTAATGGGATCAGCTTGTCCTCTTACTCCCTGAAAGGGACTATGGAATGAAAACACCTCTTTGCAATCCACAAAGAGGACTGATTCTAAATACTTCCTTGACAGAAAAACTGTCCTGAGAGTCAAAGCAAAGACTGGCATTCCACGTGCTTCCCGGCATTTCCTGGTCATCCTTGCAATCAGCTAGGGCCACAATAGAGATTAAGAAGTGACGTGTCTCACTTCCACAGAAAGGCAGTAAGTATGCCTCTCCCGACTCTCTGTTCCTGCTGAAGAAGGTGGCCACGGGATGGAGGAGGGTTAATCTGCATGGTTTTGTTTAAGCAAGAAATACACTTTCGTTGTTTGATGGGTTATGAAGGTTAGTATTAATGATCCTCGACTTCAGTTTCTTTCCTGCTATACTCAGGCTGGGCTTTCTCTTCCCTGGTTTCCTCTAGTCTAGAATTTAGTCCTGCTGCCACCTGTCTGAAGAGTTGATTTTGCTCCCACAGGCCAGCAACAGTCACAGCTGGAGTGATCTCCAGGGCAACAGGGCCACAAAAGCAGGTGGTCCACGGCCCTCCTTCCAACTGGGCCCCATTCCAACTGTCTGTTAAAGGCTGCTCATGTTCAGAACCAGACAGCAACAACCAAATAAATCATGCCACATTGTTTCATATAATAAAAAAGCCCAGAAGGAAACAGGGAATCTTTTCTTCTGTGGTATCTTCACCACCATTTGCTCAATTAAGTCCAATTTTGAAATTTAAGAGATAACTAGGTAATTACATGTCACGGTGCTTCCCCAAACTCATGACTTATTTTATGACCCTTTCCAAAATTACATTCTAATTTCTCCCCAATCAAAAAGATTCCCCATCTTATTTTATTATTTTTAAAAGACAGCATCCCACTATGTTGCCCAGGCTGGTCTAAAACTCCTGGGCACAAAGAATCCTCCCATTTCAACCTCCCGAAGGTGCTGGGATTACAGGCGTGAGCCACCATTAATGGTCCTCCATTTTAAATAAAGAGTGCTGCATACCTGGCTAAGCAGCACATCTGCAGAAATCCACCAATGTCAGCATCATCAAAGTAAATGGTAGGTAGCCAAGGAGAGAAGTAACACCCTACAAGGCCACACACACACACACACACACACACACACACACACGAGTGCCACAAGTTTCCAAGTCAGGTCACACGGTACTGAACAGCACCCCATGGGTACCAATGTCATAACCTGCCAAAAATGCCAGTTTTCTTCTTTGATCTTCTTTAAACATCAGCTGCCAAAAACATTGTATAAAGTTGCTCTTTCAGGAAGAACGGGGAAAAAAGAGCAACTATTTCTTCCTGACATCCAATATACCAATTCTACGTGAAGAAAAGATGCCTTTTAAAGAATCATTGGCTTTTATCTATGAAACTCTCTGTCTTGATCTGTGTAGTCAGAGCAGGCACTGCCACCTGCTTGGCCCACAGGATGGCTGAGCCCACGTGTGAAAGGTACAGCAGGAGGGAGCTGGCCTACAGTGCCCTGGAAGTAAGCAGCCCGATTCCTCAGTGGGGTCACACATTCCCAATCTTCCCCAAACCTCAGCCTGACCCAGGCTTCTCAGGATGCAACAGAAGCTGGGAAACACGTCAGCACCTCTGACTTCTCGGCTTACATCCTTTCTTGTCCCCTGCCAAGAGCAGAGGAGACAGATGTGAGCAACAAACACATTCCCAAGCAGTTTCCCCTGCAGCTGAGGAAAGGAGCCCAAACTAATCCTATCATTACCCAGGCTAAAAGCCCGTCTGCCCTCAGGACCCAGCTCCATCTCCTCTGAGAGTCCACAAAGACCTATCTGCCTTCAGGAAAGGGTTTCCATCTTCTCAAGGCCCAAAAAGGCTTTCTGCCCTGAGGATCGGGCTCCAGCTCCTCTGAGGGCCAACAAAGCCCTTCTACCCTCAGAGCTAGCAAGCTACTCCAAATACTGGTAATTTGTTACACTGCATTTGTGATGTACCCTGCTTCCAACCAGACTGCTACCCTAAACCCTTTTTATGTGTGAAAATTCTGGATCTACCACTTCAAAGACCAGTTCACATCTCACCTTCACTGTGAAAATCTCATCTGAATCACTCCCTTCCACCATGGACCCCAACTTGCTGAAGTCATGCTGCAAAAGTCTCATGATTACAAGATGTACCATGGAGTTCTACTCTGCAGCAGGTAGGTCTAAGGTTCTCACCCACCCAGTGATTCCCGCCTCCTGGTATTCATGCTCTTATGTAATCCCCTTTCCTAGGTGCGAGTGGGGCCTGTGACTTGCTCATAATCAACAGAATAGGGCACAGGTGATGTCACCTCTGTGCTAAGGCAGCATGATACAATGACTTCCCTCTTGCAAGCTGTCTCTCTCTGGCTGGCTTCAATGAAGTAGTAGCTCTCATGGTGGAAAAACCCACAGGACATGGAACTTGGGGCAGCCTCCAGCCAGGAGCCAGCAAGAAACTGTGGCCCTCAGCCCCGTAACTTGAAAGAAATGGAATCCTTCCAACACCCAGGTTCTGCAAGGGAACTTGGAAGGGGATCCTCCCCAGGCAAGTCTTCAGATGAGACCCTAGCCATGGCAGTACCTTGACTGCAGCCTCCTCAGAGACTAGGAAGCACAGGACCCAGCCAAGCCATGTTCCGACTCGTGCCCCACAGAAACTGTGACAGAGTCAATGTGAGTTGTCTTAAGCTGCTACGCTTCTGGTAATTTGTTACACAGCAAGGAAACTAACACAGGAAAAAAATAGGCCTATTTTTTTAGCCTAGAAAACCTTGGGCAAAAAAACAGATCTTTATTTGCAAATCCACATTCTGACAGCAGCTCAACCGCAGAGGGGAACCAGTGAAGTCCAGGTCCGCCTCCGTGGCTCTGCTTCTCCTCCCTTTGTGAAGTGGGGCGAAAGCTACGTGCCTGCTGCATGTCAGAACTCCTCTTTCTCTCCCTCACTTCTCAGTCTAAGTTCTGAAAAGTCGAGTCTCCAAGTCTCTACCGCGTTTCCCGCTTGAGTGCCACTGGAGCCTTTTTCTTCAACTCCTGACATTCCCATAGTCATGGTGCTGGGTCCTGAGCTTGCCTGTCCTGCAGTTAGTGACAGCCACTCTCTCCTGCTGAACGCTCTCCTCCACACAGGACATCACCTTCCCTGGTTGCCCTCTCGCTGTGAGAATATCCCCTCCAAATCTTCAAAAAGCTTCCTCCCCTGGCCATTCCTACACTGTGTGTTCCAGAGCTTCTGTCCCAGGCACTTCCAAGTTTTACACAGTCTCACTGTGCAATTTCACCCATTCTAATGATAAAGCTCAAATATACATTTTTAGGGCAGAATCACATATATCCAATGACTCATTGCATATCTTCACCTCAGTGTCTCACAGTCACCTCAAATTCTAAACATGACAACAAAACACATCAGCTTCCCTTTCGCTATTTTTGCTCTCTGTCTACTATGTTCCTAGCAGTGGTGATTTCAGTCACCAATATCCACTGACTCACCACCCAAGTCACCCCACATTCCTTCCCCTTTAAACTCCCCATATCCAACCACCCCTTAAATATGTCTGGAATCTGTCCCACCTTTTCCTACCTTCCTTCAGACCTTCACCACTTCCCTCCTGCGACTCATCTCCCCGATTCTAGTCTTAGCTTCTTCTAATCTAGCTCCCAAGTGTCCCATGAAAATGTCATTAAAATTACCTCTTGGTGTCTTCCTTTTTGGTTCCTTCCTTCTTATCCCTCCAATACAATACCAAAAGACTAAACCCACCATTCATTCACCAGGCACTGTTCTGGACACTGGAGATACAGCAGCAAGCAAAACATGGCCCCCAGGAAGCAGCCCACTGTTTCCGGCCTCCAGTTGCAATTATGCCATCCCTGGCCCAGAGCCTGATCCCCATCCTCTTGCCCACCACAAAAATTCTTTGGTTTTTTTTGTTTGTTTTTTTTTTTGTTTTTTTTTTGAGACAGAGTCTCGCTCTGTCACCCAGGCTGGAGTGCAGTGGCGTGATCTCGGCTCACCGCAACCTCTGCCTCCTGGGTTCAAGCAATTCTCCTGCCAGGGACTACAGGCCCACGCTGCCACACCCAGCTAATTTGTTGTTGTTGTTGTATTTTAGTAGAGACAGGGTTTCACCATGTTGCCTAGGCTGGTCTCGAACTTCTGAGCTCAGGCAATCCACCCGCCTTGGCCTCCCAAAGTGCTGGGATTATAGGCATGAGCCACAGCACCCAGCTGCAAATTCTTAATTAAATCCTCAACACCTAGGCTGGATGTCCCCCCTCCTCTGAGAACACTGACCTCATACTTCCCTGCCGCCAGCCCTTCCCACCCTCTTCTCTGCAGCCTCTGTAGTTGGGAATGCTGTGATTCTTCTATCTGCCAAGTTGTATAGCAATTTATTTGATTATATCTCCCTCTGTCCTTCTATACTGAGTTCCTCCAGGGTTTCTATTGATCTCTGAATCCTACATGCCTTAGCACAATGCCTAATTTTTTGTAGGTAATCAATAAATGTTAAGGTAACTGAATCTTCCATCTGCTGTAGATTGGATTACTGTTTCCAACTGCCCACTCCCTCCCTGAAACGAAGTTACAACTTCCCCCTCTGCCCCACAGTCACAGGCTGACCTTGGCACCCTCAGCCAATTAGATGGTCGCAAATATGGCATCTTCCCCACCTTGCACTCCAGCCCTTTCCCAGGAGAACAGCATGTCTCAGACCCAGACAGGAGCTGCTCCTTTGGTCTGGGTCCTGAAGGAAGACACTTGGAACCAAGCACAGCCCTGCAGAGCCACAGTTCACCTGCAACCTTCCCGTGATATGAGCAAGAAATTAAGGCTTGTTAGGGAAAGCCAGTGAGACAGTGGTGTTGTTATCACAGCAAATCCATTCCAGATTTAAACACCTTGGTCTCTTCCTTCAAGATGCTATCAAATTTTGTCAAAATCTTCAAATGTGGTGCTAGAACTGCACTAAATACAATACATATGGCCTGACCATGGAAGAAATCTCTCAGTAGAACATAAAACTTGCCTTGGGTTTCCCAGGTAGGGGTGAGAAACAGGTTGTCAGATGGAAGAGATATAGTCCACCTTAAGGTTATCTCAAACAATACTGAGGTCAATCCAAATTCCTAGGCCTTTATCCCAGAAGGTATTGTAGAGCCTCCTGTAACTAACTGCAGTCATTTTATATGTATCACTGCTAAATCATTTTTTTTTTTTTTTTTTGTGACAGAGTCTTGCTCTGTCGCCCAGGCTGGAGTGCAGTGGCTTGATTTTAGCTCACTGAAACCTCCACCTCCTGGGTTCAAGCAATTCTCCTCCCTCAAGAGAATCTCCAAGTAGCTGGGATCACAGGCACACGCCACTATGCCTGGCTAATGTTTCTATTTTTAGTAGAGACGGGGTTTCACCATGTTGGCCAGGCTCGTCTCGAACTCCTGACCTCGGGTTATCCTCCCTTGGCCTCCCAAAGTGCTGGGATTACATGCGTGAGCCACCGCACCCGGCCTATCACTGCTAAATCTAACATACCAAGATCATTTAAACCCTCAACCATTCAACATTATTAGTTAGAATCTTTTAGTGTTTCAGATTTGAGAAACACACCTTTTTGTCATCTGAGTCCCTGATGAAATTACTTAACAGATGAGGGTCAAGTCCAGAGTATTCTGACAAAATATTAAAGACAACTGTCCAAGTTAAAATAATGACAACAAAGTTGCACACTGTTTAACCAGTCAAAAGCCCTCACCCTCCACACACCACCATTAATATTCCCAACCAATTTCTCAATATTCTCCAAAAGTTACAAGTCTTCCCCAAATCCAACAACACTAAGTATACTAGCAGTAGTTCTCTAGACCAGCGACATCAGCGTCACCTGGAATTCTAGAAATGCAAATTCCCGCCCTACTCCAGACCTACTGTCTCAAAACCCAGCCCTCCAGTGACACGGATGCAGCTGCGGTTTGATAAGCAGAGCTCTGGTGCACTTGCCTGTCCTTGGAACAACCCTCTCAAAACTGAAGGTGGTATGCTTGCACTGATTTCTTCTTCTTGAACTTCAGCTTGCTTTTAGTTAGCTCTTCTTTGTTTTCCAAATGTCCAAAACTATTTAATCAACCTTTCTATCATCTTTGCCTGGAAGCAAAGTTAAGCTCACCAATCCACAGTGCACACAAACTCTTTCCTCCCTTTTTGGAAAATTAGGACCCTATTTGCCTTACCTTGTGACATTTTTTTCCCAGTGTTAACAATTTCTTAACATTTATCTGCAGTGTTTCCGTGATCACATGTTCTCTTAGCGTCTGGCACATCATAATTTTTAAAAGAAAAAAATCTCTTGGAAATTTCTCTCCTTATCTAGGTTTCATGCTGGCATGCCAACAGAGCAGGCGCTGGGAAGAAAGTTGGAGAAAACCAAATTGTTCAGTTGATATCCTCTTCTACTTATTGATCATTTCTCTTTCTTGGTCCTGTTTGAAATGTAAAACTCTTTTTCCTCTTTTGTTTTGTCTTCAGCATTTGTGTAAGGCTCAGCTTATTCCAAGCTTTGACACTGTTCAAAGTCCGTGCTTACCACGTGTCTGTCTCTGGTTCCCTCCTCCTAGGTGACAGGACAAGGTTGATATTTTTCCTTCCTTTGCTTTTCTGTACCATCTAAGTTGTATGGAACAATCACATGGCTGGTGCAGTGGCTCACGCTTATATTCCCAGCACTTTGGGAGGCTGAGGTGGGAGGATCACTGGAGCCCAGAAGTTCAAGATCAACCTGGGCAACACAGCAAGACTCTGTCTCTACAAAAAATAAATAAGCCAGACATAGCTTATAACACATGTCTGTGGTCCCAGCTACTCAAGCGGGGAGGATTGCTTGAGCCTAGGAGTTCATGGCTGCCGTGAGCTGTGATCATGCTACTGTACTCCAGCCTGGGCAACAATGCAAGACTCTGTCTCAACAAAACAAAACAAAACAATCACAGATGACTTTTTCACATAGGGGCAGGAAATCTTTACATTTTTATTTATTTTTATTTTAATGCAAGCTCTTTGGAGTATTTCCTATACTGTCTTTCACACTTGGGAATTAACCGTAAATCATGGTTTAAATTAAGTTTTTTTTTTAATTTTAGAACTTCATTTTTCTTTTCCCTCTCTGTTCCTCGGCCTCTCATCACTACGGCCAGGCCTCCAGAAAGCAGGTCACCAGTCTTTTTTCTGTTCACAGCTGTTACTTCCCAGCTGCCTACAGTCACTTCACAATGACTCACACTTCTTGGAGTACTGGCCCTAACACAGATGCCCAGACAGCAGCTGCAGTGGCAGCATACCCTCACCACAGCCAGCACCCACGCCGAACTTAGTGTGGGAGACTCTCCCAGGAAGAGGATCTGAAAAAAGTCAGCGAAGGCTTTTAAGCTGTAACTGTTCTGACCTGGGCACATCCCAGCAAGCTCACTGGCATGCAACTTGATTCCAGTGGGATGACAGTCACAGATGCGAGACCTGCCTGGCAAGAGGCAGCTGGCAAGGCAGCTGGCCACACTGTACCAGAGTCCCCAGCTTGGATTAGGATCAGGAGCTTGACAACTCCTGGTTGCAATACATAGTCTAACAGTCATTGGAGGAAAAAAGGCCTCCTTAATGAACTTCATTTCTTTGCCCAGTAACAAGCTATTACATAGGGTAAATCTGATTTCTGCTTTCATCTCTGCACTGGGTCAAGGCAAAATAACTTTTTTTCTTCATAACTAGAATTTAAAAAAAAAGTTGAGCAGGGTAATGGAAGGAAAGAACAAAGTGGAGGCATTTATGATGAAATAATACAGTTTGTCTACTTGAATCCATTTCTAGTTTAAACCTCTGCATCAATATTCTCCAGTAAAGTTAGAAATTTTTTTGTTCATTTTCTCTTCTGATAAATTTCCCTCAACCCATCATATTACTATTGCTAACTTTGAGCAAAAAAAAAAAAAACTTTCAGAGGGAGAAAAGAAGATGCCTTTGCTTGTACCTCCTAAGAAGAAAAAAAGAAAAGAAAATTTCTTTGGGAAACTTAGAATTGATCTCTTTCCTGGCAAAACAAATTTTTGTTACGGCTATTTAAGAAGGAAACTGGCAGATAATCAGAACTGGACTGCAAAGTGCTCTGTGATCGTCTTGCAGATTCCAGGGTTTCAGTATCACCTCCAGCCATGCTGATTTAACCAGAGACAGACAGCACTATGACAAAAGAGCACACCTGCAGCTTCCTTTCCCGGTAAGCAAATGGTCCTCTACACAGTCCTCTGCACTCATCTCTGCCCCTCAGCTCCCTATTCTATTCTTATTAAACCTGAGAAGGAACTATCACAAGGGCAGGTAGAGTCCAACAATTCTAAGCACACAGAGCTCAGTATAAAATTCTACAAAAAACAGGAACTGCTGATGCTCGACACAGCTGAAACTCAGCTGCCACCTGGTTCGGGGCTGGCCAGTTGCTGGGCCTCCACCCTAGGTGCTGCTGCACGCCCTTCAGAGCACAGTTACTTCAGTAAACTATTCCACAAAGTGTGCATTTGAGAAAGTCTCTTCTCTTCTCTACTACCTTCTATTTCTCTCAAAAAAAAAAAAAAAGTGTACATTAAGATAACAGTTCAATGCCACGGTGTGTTTACTACTAAAAAACACACCATAGTCTGGAAAGTCATGCTAGAGTTTCCACAGCAACTGCACCATGGCTCAACTTGTAACAGCAACCATTCCATTCCAAAATGCTTTAAGAGACTCTAGAAAAGAGAGAGAGAAGTCAAGTTACAATCCTGGGGGAGGAGAAAACACACCCTTGTTTTCAGGTACTTGAATTCTCCCCATCAAAAATACTGTTTAAGTACATATTGCACCATTAATAAATATTCCTGCTCCTAATTATCTAACGAACAGTAGATAACTCTGGAAACAGCCACTGATAATTCTTTTAGTTGGGAGGTTGGAGAAGATGTTGGTCAGAAAAAATTATTAATATTTTAAAACAGAAATATGCTTTCTCAACAAAGTATATTCTTAACCAAGCATAAAAGGTTACTTCGGGTAATCCAATCAAGTCAGCAATTACAAGGCTCCATTCCCCGAAGTGAAGCATCTTTGAACTGGCTAATTCAAAGAGACCAACCTAAATGCCCCAGGCATTCATTCCCAAGGTGAGGGGAGGGAGAAGACAGGGAGGGATCTGTGCAGCTTCCCCTCCAAGAAGGGAAACAACCCCACCCCACCAGCCCTGCCACCCCCTGCACTGTGCTAGAAGATTCTAAACAGAATGCCTTTTCATCAAACCACTAGAAAGCGTTTTTAGTATTTCAGAAAGTCCAAAAGAATTCCTCTATAAAACTGCCTACATCAACTAGATAGTGCTGGAAGAAAATCCAAACATAAAGAACAGCTATACACAGGGCTAAAATCAGGCAGGGGAGATCTGGGGTGGGAAGCGGACAGATGTCAGAAGGGACCCATGGCATGTCCCTTCTCTGAGACTCCAGCTCCACATATTTTCTGAGTCCCCATGTAAACTGGAGAACATACCCAGCCTTCCATGTCAACAGAACTTTATCTCTACTAGCCATGTATCTTATTCTAAAAACAAAATCACCAGTTTGGAGGCTAATCCTGTGTTCAGCCAGAACATCTCCAATTTACAGGAAGAAGTCTTCTCAGAGTTCTCCATACAACAGTCAGAATTTTCTCCCCCACATGGCACTGAAGGGAGCATATTACTGGGATCTGCTAAGGGGGAGTCCAGTTATGTATTTCCCTATCAGTACTCAGCACAGAAAAATAAAAGATCCATTGCCGAAGAGAAATAACCCCTTTTCTTTTATGTTTATTTTTGTAGAGACAGAGTCTCGTTACGTTGCCTAGGCTGGTCTTGAACTCCTGGCATCAAGCAAACCTCCCACCTTGGCCTCCCAAGTGCTGGGATTAACAGCGTGAAACACCACACCCATCCTGCTCCTTTTCAATTGAGGAAAACAGAATAGCCTGTGCCTCCCTTCACACCTTGAATTCAACAGCGTGTGTCCTGTGTCGGCCACCTGGCAGGCAGGCTGGTCTGCAGGTCATGTCACCTCCTCACCACTTCACACACTAGTACCCAAATTCTGTGGTGGAGTAAAAAGACTTTCAGAAAAGTGGAGGAGACACCCAAGACACCAGTCCCCGAGAAGGAATCTCAAACATGGATAAGCATCCTGGCCATGCAGAAGGACCCCCTGGGCAGTTAAGCCAAGAGTTAGCAGCCAGACATGCAGTCCACAGCCTCCATGGCCCAGCAGGGAGCTATGACCTCACCATGCTCAAGAGAGACATCCAAAATGCCACCCTCACTTTCAAGCTGCCTTTAGTTGTCTTACTGCCAAGCACACATGGTTAAAAAGCAGGAACTTTATAAAATGTGGAAAGAAACCATGTGAGAAACCCAGTCAGCTCACGCTTTCAATTCAGTTGGATTCTCAAAGTTCATTTGTACAACATTTGCTTGGAACTTAAAATGCATTTCTGCAGCGAGTTTGCTAGAAGCCTACGCTATGAGGGACTGACATACCAAGCTGAAAGGCCAGGAATGCAAGCACAGCATATGTCTGATTCTTCGCAGGGGCAGCTCTGTCAGGCAAGGCAGGTCTTATCCCTTCCCAGGCCCCACCAGGTCTCAGGTTAAACCCCCTCTCAGAATAGCTTGGGAGTATCTTACCCTCACAAACGTGGTCTGGTTAAACTAAATAAAAATTGAGCATATTTTCAGTGATTTTAAAGGAAGAAACATATAAGGGTATTTTATCTGCAAATTTACTTGGTCACTTTCCGATTTTTTGTTTTCCTTTTAGACAAAAACTACTGTGCATTTTGTAAAACGCAAGGAAAGCACCACTTCAAGAGCAGTTAGCAAAACTTACAGCCTTAGGAGTTTGAATTACACAATGACATCTAGAGAACCATATAGAAAAAGATTTCAACCACCAGGAACTTAGCAATGCCCTAATCACACACAGCTGTTGGTCCCAGCAGTCAAAACACGGGAACTGGATCAGTCAGACACATAAATGACCCCAAGTAGTGACCAAATCATGGGGCTCCATGGCCACAACAAAAGGACCCAACAGGATTAGCACAGGTTGCAGTTCCGAATCTCCGCCATGCAAAACGACACATGCAGGTTACTTCCGAGGAACGCAACCTGTATCTATATCATGTCCACCAAGGACCTTGCTGGCTTTTGAGCCACTTCTACATCTCTGGCAAAATGCATCAGTCCTCTGAAAGGATCACAATCACATCCATCCCTATACTCACTGCAGAGAACAGAGGGCCAGCTCTGCCCACAGCCGGGGCCCTAGGATCCAGGAGGTGGCTCTCATGCAGCAGAGGGGACCTCCACTGGCTTCCCAGTCATGCTCCTTGATCACGTGGCTTTGCTCTCAGCCTCCACAGGCCCCAGGAAGCCCAGCTACTATCCTCCCTGCTGCCTCTAACCATGCCCACTCCACATGGATGAGGGTGTTTCTCTCCAGCAAAGCTCAGAGAACAGAGTCTCGTCTCACTGCACCTCCCCTTCCCTTGGCCCTGGAAGCAAGCACATCACCAGAAGAGGAAGTCCTGCCTATAATGCGCCATCACTCCTCTGGGAATCCTCACTCAAGGTTAGCAACTGGCAGTTTAAGGTCTTCTCTTTAATCCACCTAAGGATCAAAATGAAAAACTAGAAGGTTGGCAGAGGGAAAGGACACACATGCCTCCAGGCAGGAGGGATGCAACAGCCCACACACACCTGGGGCCATTTCTGATGGAGTTCCCTAATTCTGGAATCTCCTGGGATAGTTCAGACATAACTCAAGCACTGCCAGCACTGCCACTCCTGGCCCAAGTTCTCAGTCTTTGGTCCCAGGGACAGGGTTCATTTGGTGCCCTGCATATAAGGCTGACCTGACCCTAGAAGAAGTGTTACTCCCTCCCACCACCAATGTTGTGTCTCTCCCCTACCTCCTAGAACTCCTCCTCCCCAATCCAGGGCCAAAGAGAGAAATGGTGCCCCCATCAGTGACTAATTCTGCCCTCCAAAGTATCTGAGTACCTCTAAGGTAGGGTCTGTGACAAGCTACCTCCCAGAGACAAGGGAGGAAAGAAGCAAGAGCTAACTCCTTAGGATCCCAAAGGTACAATATTTGCTCCTGAATAATTATAAAGGTTAGGGAACTTAGTAGAAGGATTTCAGGCACTGTGCTAAAAATAATGACGGGGGTAAGTAGGTTTGAAGGGAGGAACCACTAGAGACACCACTGCTGTCTGCACAGGGCCGCCTACTAGAACAACTTCCTGGACACTTGCGTTTTATTTCCACATTTCCTCTGAATACAAAAGTTTCCTACTAGCTCCAAGTTTGTTTTATGTGTATGTTCTGCACAAAAGTCCATGCAGCAGTGGCAGAGGGACCCCAGCCCTGGGAAGAAGACGGCTATGTGGTAAAGTGTAGGGTCCAAGGGGCACCTGGAGCTGCCAAGTGAGCAGTGCTAAGAATCTGCTCCCTCTGAGCCAGACCCCAGAATTGTAACAGACAGAAAAATTGATCTGACTCCAGTACTTTGAATTTTCCTTACCCAACTGGAGGTGAGATTATAACCGTTTGTAATTGGAATCCTAGAAACCCAGAGCTTAGAGGAATCCTGCAAGCCAGACAAGGCTGCCTGAACAGTCTGGGGCCTCCAGATCCTGCCTTGGGAACTTCATGGGGAGAGCAGGAAGAGGACTGCAGGGGCACTGGGACACAGCACCCAGCAACTCAAGCACCTCCAGCGACTGCTCCCACGCTGCAAGGTAGGAGTGCCCGGCCCAGCAGGAATCCTTTTTTCTCATGGGAAGTGTCCCTGAGGCCTAGGTTAAACTGTCTGGACCTCCTCACCAGCCCCTGGGGCATGGCTGGAGCACTGTCTCCCCACCATGGCCCTGCCAGATGCAAGAACCCACAACAGAGAAACGGTTCATTTCAGAGTCAGTGAGAACATTGGGGCACCCTGGCCCATTATCGGTACCAGAAAGATGGTATAACATTCAATTACGGAGGGCCAAGAAGGAGGGCTCATTCTGCAATTTGCAGATACTAAGGCTGGCTGCCCACCACTCCACCTTCTTGCGGCACCTGCCTCTTACAACTCAGCAATGGGGTGGGGAGCAGAGCAAATGGGGAAGTGAAACTCCAGATGGCCTGTCTGGTGAATGCTTTGGGAAGGTGTGAGAATGAAATGACCTGTTGAGAGAAAGCTTTTAAAATAATTATAGCTTTCCATACTCCAGGCTCTCTCCACTAGTTTCTGAACTGTGATCCCCCGATCCTATCACCATGAGTATAAAGAACTGAGGCCAGTTTTCACAAACGACCTTCACTGCTTCACACACTACATATCAAGCACGTGCTATGTGCAAAACGCCATGCTGGAGATGAGAGGATGAAAGAGCCAGTCAGGATCCCAGCCCTCTGGAGCCCACCATTCACAGAGGCAAACAGAGGAAGCCACTATAGCATAACACAGTAACACGCACACTGAGACAGACCCAAAGTCTCTCTCGGGGGCCCTATGCACCCCACAACACCCACACACTGGGCCAGCTGGGGGTGCTGCAAAACCTCCGCAAAGGGTGAGTGCTGCCCCCATCCCCAGGAGCTAATGGAGAGGCCCAGCCCTAAACTCAGCCTCAGAGATGCACCCAGAACAGCTGAAGGTGAGGGTTTGTCCTTTCAACTGAAAAAAGACAGTGCACAGGACCTAAAAGTAACATACAACCAGGCGCTGACAGCGTCTCTCTCTGACCAACTTTAGTCGGACCGCTCTTAAGGCTCTTCTAAAATGGACCTCCACCTTTGGTCTTCCATATCCTTCTTTGCATCGCCTGACTTTGGCAAGAGCCCTGCTAAGTCAGTTTAGCTGAATTGCCCCCTCCTCAACATCTGATCACTGTTGATATGTGATGTGTCCCTCGCCTCCACTGTCCCCCAAAACCCCCCAGGTGATGTCTGATTCTCCTGGCTTGCCCTCAGCAAGAATCCTCACTGGGTCAATGAAGCTAGAATCCCGCTGACCCCTGAGGTTTCCTCCAGTAATTTCCATACAATGACCCTCGCACTGCTCCTTGGCTCGGAATTCCCAGTGGCCCATGCTGCACTCGGCACTGAGCCTGGTTTTATTCTGGGATCTCTCCTCCCCTGTTGCAATAGTTTTCCTGAGTAAAATCCATTTTCACCACCTTAACTACTACCCAGCTCTGGTTTTTTTCTCTAACAATGCAACAACACATAGCTTTTCCTCAGGAAGCCAGTACTATTACCCATCACTTTCTGGTAAAAACTTTTTAACTGTTAGGAGCCTGGGTAGTGGGACCACAGGGAGAAGACTGAGACAGTCAACTGTCTAAGTCACCTTTAAGGGAGCACACTACACAGCAAAGTGAGGAGGATAAAATAGAACTATTACTTTATTAAAGCAAACAAGGCTGCAACATAATACTTCTAGTTTTCTTCTTCAACTCCCAATTTTTAATTCCTATTGGGGCTGGGAGGGAAGGAAGAACACGTGGAGAATGAATGTGAAGTTTCCAAAGAGAAGCCCTCAGTGAGTTTTACAATACTCGCATTTAATTTTCCAAGGCACAGACTCACAGTGTTCAGAAGGTGAGGGCCCGTGATGAAACATTTTCTCCTCTGCTTTCAGCCACTGGGGTTACCTAAACAGGAGAATATGGTGTGGTCACCAAGGCCCTTCAAAACAGAGGCTAAGTAAGGAATGAAAAACATGCCCTAAAAACAAAACAAACAAAAATCTTGAACTAAAAGGCACAAGAGGTCAGAGATACTTTAAATATTAACAAGTGTCTATGCGACAGCATACCAAAAGACCGGTCTGGCTGAAAACCAACTCAGTGTGAAAGCCATGAAGTGCCACCCTGCCCCCCTGACCGGTCCAAACAATGCCCTGAAGCCGTGTGACCCATACACTTCAACTTCATATGGGATCTTAAGCAAATCAACCTAACTCCCCTTATCCCCATCATGAGTCTTTTAAACAAATGTGAGTTACTCAAGTCTGCAATCAAATGAACGCTTTTATTAAACAATTTAAATCACAATTACTAGGCTTTTCACAGTGTGAAATTCTTTTAAAGAAAAATGCACATGTTAATTGAATCAAGGCAGTTTGGGCAGTTCTTGTATTTCAGCATTTTCACTATTAACCTATGCTTATAAGTTATCTCCACCAGGCTTCTCAAAGTGCAGGCAATTAACTAAAGCTTTAAATTAGGAGTGGAGAAATCAGAAAACAGCCAGATGGTCTCTATGAGGTAGACTTGGGGATTACCACAGCCATAAGGCCATTTCTAGCCACAGCTCCACACCTCTTGGAGAAGGTTGTTTCCCAGCAGGAAACAGGAGGGGAAACATGAGTTGCACAAAGCACTGGAGAGTGAACTGAACCAAACACTGGCAAAGAAAGGCTCAACTCACTCCTGCTGTCCAGTCACATCCCTGTCTCTGGACAAACTGCATTCTTTTTTGCTGTTATTTCATTTTCTTTTTTCTTTTATACAGATTAAAAGCCTAGATTTGTAAACCTTTTTGTTTTTCTTAGACAGGGTCTCGCTATGTTGCCAGGCTGGTCTCAAACTCCTGGCTCCAAGCAATCCTCTGGAGTAACTAGAACTACAGGTGCGTGCCACCGTGCCCACACACTGCTTTCTTTAACAGTCCACACACTGCCATCTGCCCTTTCCCTCCTGATGACACTCATCCAATGATGCCTTTGCCATGCACTAAAAGGCTAGAGAAAATGGCCTGGAAACCTACTGAATGCAAACAAGCTCTAAAGCCACAGCTCACCTAGTGAGCTGCCTCTTCACAGAGAATGGCTGGAAGCCAAGGAAGGGAAAAGATGTAAGAAAAACACAAGGAAGGCAAAACGAGCTGCACGAGGCCTTCAGGTCAACACGAGCCTTTACACAAAGTCTCCAGGAGCAACCTGTGAGTAAGGCAGGTGTCCCTACAACAGGGTGGAAGGGAAAGTGGAAGGTGAATTTAAAAAGGAAACGCAGGGGTACTAAATGCCACCAATTTGCACTGGTTCACAAACATGCCTTCCCAAATAGTAACCAGGCCACAATTTCTGAGTCAATAAAAGACACAGGACACCACTCAGGACATCACTCAGGACATCACTCAGGACACCACTCAGGACAATGACAACAAAAAGCCCACGGCAGCAAGGTTTGAGAAAACACTGCTATTTGATTGCCTCATCTTTCCTCCACAAGTCAATTCAATTCATCATATACTTATAGGAGCATCTCTTTACTAGATCTGTGTAAAAGAAAAAATTACTCTGGCGCTTATTAAAATGGTGAGGAAGACTTTCCCAGGACTACTGTGATAGATGCTAAGACTATCCTAATAGGAGAAGGAGATGGAGCTCAACTCAGAAAACACAAGGCAACTGGGGACTCAGCACCAATGCACAGAGTGATCGGGGTCAGTGGATGGAAAATAACTCACAAGAGACAGCAAGGGGAGGGGGATTCTTGCTGAAGGCAGGCCAGGGAAGGAGAGCTCAAGAGTGGGAGGTTGTAGTTAAACTGACTTAGCAAAGCTATGCAGGCTGAAGACAGGACCCAAGAAAAAGGCCTGGTCAAAAAGAGGACTCGAAGGAGCCTGAGTATCATCTGGTCAAGGAGATGGTCGTTGTCATCTAGGCTAGGCTCTGTAATGGCCCCAACTAAAGTCCTCCCGGCCGCTCCTTCTCAAACCTTCCCACTGGTCCTGTCACCTGGTCATGTTACTTCTCCACTCCCAACTCTGCTGTGACAGAGTTGCCGTGCAGCTCTGAGGGCTGGCCTGGCATTGGAGGCCCAGCTCCCCAGCCGACCCTCTCCTCTGCTTTCAGCCAGTGGGGTCACCTAACCACATCTCACACTTCACTTCCCCACCACTAGAATGTTCTCAGTGGCCATCTGTCAAAATCCTTACTCCCTTCAAGATCTGGTTCTAATTCCAATGCCTCCGAAGCTTTCTCAGATACCCCAGCAGGACTGGACCTCCTCATCCTCAATGAGTCCACGGGACATTCTCTTTGCACCAGTAACTAGATTATTTTTTTATTAGCATTTAGTCCTATTTGAACTATGAGCTCCTGAAGGACAGGAAACCTGGTCTGGGTCCCTCTACATCCTTCACAACACCCAGAACAGTGCCTTCCTCTGGTCTTTATGTTCTCAACTTCATGGAGGACATTCTTTCCTCCTTTGCCATAAAAATCAAAATCTCTTTCAAATGAGGTAATACAACACCACAGACTTAAAACTAATAGTTTTTAATCTATTAAGTATGAAATGGATGATTCCCACTATATTTACGCAGCAGGAAAAAAATATAAAAAGAGTTCCTATCTTGAAAGATCTTGTAGTTACATATCTTCTAAATTTTCTACAATAAACATATATTTCTTTTACAAACATGTGCTCCTTTTATAATGACATAAAATGTCATTTTGAAAACATTTTAATGGAACAAATAATAAGTGTTATAGGAATTTAGAGAAGGCTGTGGTTCCTGTGACTAGGAACACACAATGAGACAGTCATGGGAGAAGTGAGGCCAGCACTAGTCAGGCCATGAAGGCTGGCGGATAAAAACAGAAGGAAGAGGGAACAAGAGGAGGACTGGTAGCAGGGGTGGAAGTAGAAGGGGGACAACAGGAAGACGGAGGAGGGGGCAGAGAGAAGAATCACAAAGCGACAGTTATGGCTACCATTGACTGAGAACCTGCCTGATCCCAGGCTCCTCCCAAGCACGAGCTCATCTATCTTTGCTGCCATCCAGTAAGGCAAGTACTATCATTCCCATGTTAAAGATGAGAAAACTAAAAACTAGGGTAATGTTAAATATGGTGAACCCCAAGTTTCTCTTCAAAGAATCAGTATGTCAGTAGGTTCAGCTCTCTTACTCTTTGATTCTCCATTTTAAAGTTTAACTTCCTGGTTCTCATTGCCCACTTGCTTCTAGTTTCAGTAAACAACTTTCCCACCAGTCCTAATCAGTAGTTCACATCTGTTCCCCTGGTCATCTGCTCCGTCCTAATTCCGGTCATCCACTTTGACCTGAGTCACCCTTGGTCACCTGCTCTGACGTAAGTCACCTTTAGTTACCTGTTTCTAACTGTTCTTCCCACCAAACTACTCACCCTGCCACTGTGGCTCATACCCCTGATCTCTTTAAAATAGCCAATCAGAATTAGCTTAGACTGTGCGGTCCAACCCTAGCCAATAGGGGAACAACACAGTAGCAGGGGCTACCTGCAACAGGAATAAGAATCCCTGCCCCTCCCCTGTTCAGGTGTGCTCTCGCCATTGTTCCATCTGCAACGAGCACCCTTTCTGCAGAAAGTAAAAATTGCCTTGCTGAGAGAATTAAATTTATGTTCGAGCGCTATTTCTTTGTGGCACTGGGGAACAAGCATTTCTAACAGTAACTTGCTCAAAGTCACACACCTCATCCATCTAGTAAGTGATGAAATCTGTGCTCTTTCTACTTTAAGACTATTTCAACTGAATTCTGTGTTCCCAGAGGGATTCCTGTATACTTGGCCTCAGGCCCCAGTTCAGCAGGGCCCTGGGTTCCCACTCATCTTCAACCTCAGCAGTTCCACTTTAATTCATGTTATGTATCTTATTTACAAGTCATTAAAAATAATAATAATAATACAGGAGTTCCATGACTCCCAAAACTAAACAACAGTTTGAAAACCACCGCCCTATGCCATATTGCCAACTACAAAGGCATCTTTGGCGGCGGGTGTGCCGAGCTGGGACTGAGGGAGGAAGAGGCCTGCCCTGCACATGGGCTGGGAAGCAGAGGGAAATAAGACTGCAACTCTAAGGCCCAGAAAGTTCCGAGACACTGAAGTAAAGGAGCGCTTTTATCAGGTGACAACTGTCAGTCATTGGTTCACACCAAAACCAAATCTGTAAGCACATCCTCAAAGCAGCCAGTATTTAAATAAAAAGTTAAGAAAATCTGTTGTTTTTTTAGGGTTAGCTTTGATACACAAAATTTCAAATACCAAAATAAACACAACAGATAAACAACTCTATTTTAAAACCACCTGAATGTGTGCCAATCTTGCAGAAGAACATGGGTTTCCTCAGTATCCTGATCCTGGGGGGGAAATACCGTCTGCTGGCACACCAGGCAGCCTGGGCAACTATTTTGGTGTGTTTTGCCATCCTAGGTTTGCTTCCTACTAATCAATCATTGCAAGGCATTCAGACAAGGTCAAAATTAATTGACAAGAATTTATCTATACTCAGCCACAAGTGCATGGTTTTCAAATTATGCTACCGTGCTGATTTAATTTGTATGCTATATTTTGTACAAACATAATCTGATAGTTCTCACATTTTGAGAGTATAATCCTTAAAATCAAGCCAATGAATGCTTGGTAGGAGATCTTCCTCATTTTCCATTAAGTAAACACTAAGCTGATTTATGACTAAGTGATAGTCTGTTTAGCAGAGAGCAGTCTTCAGATACACAGGCAATAATTCACTTTGTTCATTTTGTTCTATGCTCATGACCAGTATCATTATGAGAGAAGGCAACAACAACACGTTCTTATTGCATACCCAAGTTTTCTTCCAAGCATGAAGATTTGAGCTTGGCATTTCAGTTTTATAGAAGTCAAGATTAAAGGGTTTTTGAGTTCTCAGTACTTTAAGAGTCACAATTCTCAGCCGGGTGTGGTGGCTCATGCTTGTAACCCCAGCACTTTGGGAGGCCAAGGTGGGTGGATCATGAGGTCAGGGTTCAAGACCAGCCTTGCCAACACAGTAAAACCCCGTCTCCACTAAAAATATAAAAATTAGCTGGGCATGGTAGCAGGTGCCTGTAATCCCAACTACTTGGGAGGCTGAGGCAGAAGAATCACTTGAACCCGGAAGGTGGAGGTTGCAGTGAGCTGAGATCATGCCACTGCACTCCAGCCTGGCGACACAGCTAGACTCTATCTCAAAAAAAAAAAAAAAAAAGCACAGTTCTCTGTTTCTTAGTTTGTTCATACGTAAAATCAGGGAGTTGAAAGAGTTCCCTTTAGCTCAGCAAACACTAAGCACCATTATATGTACACCAGGGGCTGTGGTAATGCCAGGATTCAAATACGAAACAAACAGTGCCTAACCTTGAGAAGTCTGTAAAATGTAGTAGCAGTAGTAGTAGCAGCAGCAGCAGTAGTAGTAGTAGCAGCAGCAGTAAAATATATATAAACAGACAACTTCTAATATAACCTGATACAGATGAGGGTTCTAAGGAAACACAGTAAAAGCCTATGGTAGGCAGAATAATGTCCCCAAAGATGTACACCTCCTAATCCCTGGAACTTGCAACCTTACATGGCAAAGGGGAATTAAGGCTGCAGATGGAATTAAAGTTGCTAATCCACTGACTTTAAAACGGATGTTCCTGGGATTATCTGGGTAAGCCTAAAGTAATCTCCCTAAAAGGGGAAGAAGAAGGCAGAAGATAAAGAGATGTGCTGACAGAAGTATACTCCAGACATGCGAGGCCAATGGCTTTGGAAACAGAGGGGGCCCGTAAGTCAAGGAACGTAGGCAACCTCTAGACACTGGAAAAGGCAAGAAAACAGATTTTCCCTGAGAGCCTCCAGAGGACCACAGTGCTGCCAGCCCTTTGATTTTAGCCTAGTGATACCCAGGTCAGACTTCTAAACTAGAGAAGTGTAAGATAACACATTTGTATTGTTTTAAGCCAGAAAATGTATAGTAATTTGCTGTGGCAGCAACAGAAAATGAACATAGAGCCTTTCCGTTGGAAAATGCAATTATTTATATGTCAAAAGAGAATACTCATTCCTACCAATGCTTCCATCAGCCACACCCAACAAGGAGAGGAAGCTCATTAAACCTAAAGCTTGGTGCAAAAATGCAAATGTCAAGTGGTATATATCCATCATGTGACACTAAGTTTCCAGTGCCTGCTCCCAGAACATCTTTCATAGACTCGCCAGTCAACAGAGCTGTGATGTGGGAGAAAAACTACTCGCCAATACAGGGCCATAACTATTCATACAGAAACTGCAGTGCCACCTAGCACTTTTGTGCCATATACGTGAGTGTTCATCTGGGCCTTCTGAGATGTCTGCTCTCAATCTATTTTGCTTCAGCCTTTGTCAACTGAAACACTACAAATACAGCCTACCATGGAGCACAACATTTAGATGTGATACCAGGAAAAGCTACAGAAGACAGCCCACCCCCAGCCGGGGGCCAGAGCATCTCCTCCTCTAGAATTCTCTTTATGAGTCAAAAATAGCCCCACAGTTACCTGTCAGGCCACATTCTGAAATGCTAAAGGAACACGAAAACACACAAAGGGGCTGCTTCCTCCTGGACACTGGCGCAGCATTTGTTTACTTACTTGAGATGACTCAGAGGAACACAGCCTCAGCAGGACTAAGGCCAGAGGGGAAGGGCCACACCTAATTTGGCTATTTTCAGGAAAGCTGTGCTTCAGTATGGAATCCTACAGCTCTGTTCAGAATTCACCAATGATCTGTGACTTTAAATATTCCTACGTGGATCCTGGCAGTGAGCTCACTCAGGAAGAAAATGCTTAATTCTACATGCTATACATTAACTACTAAATTTATTTATACAAAACCCATTTAACTTGCCTTATAAAATACATTTAGAAAACTTCCCACAGTAAGTTTTTAAATAACAAGCAAACTGAATGTGTATGAGCACTTTTCAGAACACATGCATACCTGCACTCCCCTGCTCCCTTCTGTGGATTCCTTTCCTTTCTTTACCCACCTCTTCTTGGCATTATCCCCTGGCATCCTCCCTTGCATATATGATCAGTCAACAGTTTGGAAGCCATTCTTCCCACCATCCTTCTCCCACATATGCCCCACATAGAACACGGAGCAGGCAGTCTCATGGTGGCCCAGAGCTCACTGCTGTCCAGCTGTGAAGCAGCCTCCTCTGCATTTCAATCCAGAAGGGGCAGAACCCTCAAGCCTCAGAACCACCATCATCACCAGACATTCTTAGGGGAGCTCCCGCAACCCCTCAGCAAGCTACAGAGGGGAAGGAACTCAGCATCCTGAGGAAGAAAAGGACTATCTCACTAGCAGTAACTTTTTTAAAGCAATCAATAGTAAGTTTTGTTTTCCTTTGTTCATAAGTTAATCAAAGAGGAGTGGGAGATTTTTTCCTGTGTATTTTTTAAGTCAGTCTCATTTCTCTCCCATAAAAGTTCAGAATAGATTTACCTCTAGAATAAAAGGACAGTGGAATTCCTCTCAGTAGTGTAGTATATGCTGGCAGCTCAGGGTAGCATAAAATTTAGTACTAGCTATGTTTTGGCCCAACAGCAGGAAATCACTGAAGGGCCCGCTGGTGCTCACTGAAGAATGTGAACGTGCACAAAGGCAGCACTGCAGTTTGGGCCACTGCCAGCTTTTCACTACCAAGGCTTTCAGAGAATTGCACCGCCCCCCATCCTTCCATAAAAACCAAACAACAAACAAAAAACAAGTTTTACTAAAGACCTTCATGATTAAAAATCAAAGAAGGAATCTTGACATATCTAAAGAATGCACTTTCCACACAGAATCAATCCTACAAAAGTAACAATATATTGTAAATGCCTCATTTGAAGATTAGTTCCCAGAAAACCTTCAGGTTTCCTTCAACTCTGTCAATATTGGAAGGCCGTACATTGCAAGATGCGCTCACACAAGTCAGCACCAGTGGACTCCAAGTCCATTTAAGTCATCAGTTTAGCGAAACCTGCATTCTCATATTGTAAAAGCCAATAAGTATCATATTTTTATGACAGAAATTGACATAATGGGATACTGCTTATATACAATAAACTTTAAAGCCCCAAACCATGAATACTACCTAGTATTCATTCTCCTGGACTCATTCACTACCAAAGAACAATCAAGTCTAACTTTGGATATCAGAGGCCTCTTCCTCACCTGTCATCTTCTAAGAACCAGGATGCATAGCTCTCTTAAGTGAGACCTGCAGGACGAGAAAAGCTGCCACGCTTTACCAGGAAATCCTTTCCACTCCAGACCTGCCTTTTCTCTAGCACCAAGGTTAATGGGAGCTAAGTATATAAAAGGTTCCACAGACTCTTACATGAATACAAAGATTTAAAAAAGATAAATTCACAGAATGTAATGTACGACTTCTCAACCAGCCGGCCCCAAGTTAAGAATCCCCAGGTCACTAGCTCTCTTCTACAGGAACGTGACACAAATTTTTGGCTAAATCTAATGAAATTGCATATCCAGAGGTCCAAAAGCGCACCCATTTCCTATCCTTCTGTTTCCCATTTCAATCGGATTGCTGGGGGGCGGGGCGGGGGGGGGAAACAAAGACAAAGGAGCAAGACACTTAAAATATGAGAAACGCTAGGGCAGATATGTAGTGACATTCAGAGCTCACACATGCTTATGGTAAATTCTGTTTTTGTGCTCAATGAAATCCACAAGATGATGTTGACCTTTTCTCTTTCAAGAGACTGAGCAAAAAGCCGGTGTCACTCTCCACCAAAATAACTAAATATCTAATTCATGGAAGAGGAGATCACAAAGTTCTCATTTATGGAAGGCACCCCAAGACTGTATGGTTCTGATGACACACACTGCAAAGGGCAACTGGGTTTTAAAACTTTATTATCTAATACTAGGAAGATAGCAGCGAAACTCAATTTCACATATTTTAAAGAAATACCAGGTATTGGTAACAATATGGGGCAACTGGAATATTCTCACCTTTGCTGCTGGGAGTATACACTGGCATAATCACTTTGGAAAACTGTGGACAAAGCATTCCACGTACTAACTAAACTTTGCAGGTACCAAATGATATTACACCTTAGGTTTAGTTTTTAATTTTAAACACAAATAAAAACTAAAGTGGTCACACAGAATGACAGGATCACAATCACTGAACTAACTTCATTTATCTGAGTCACCCATTTAGTACAGGAGTACCACAGGAGTTGGAAATACAAACAATGTACAAACAATCCAATTGCTGGCAAAGGGGGAGGGAGGGAGATCACTCACATCTCCCTGCTCTGGGCTAATCACTTTTCACAAATTAGGGCTAAAAAGAATAAACAGTAAGAGTAAGATAATTTGAATTCACATATTGCTATATTTGAGATTTAACAGTATCAAATTACAATAATGAAAGACACAAGTAACCAGATTATGAGCCACTACCAATTCTCAATCCGTCAACAGCTGTCATGTACCTGGATCTCTGCTACTATCTTTCTGCCATAATCACTATAAAATACAGATAAACTCAATCCATATGGTGGGAACAAAGGCTGTGGATTTGACGTTGTGCACTAATCTGAGTTCCTAGAGATGACTGTTGTTAGCTGAAGTGGTGCCCAAAAGGAACTCATCAGTCACCTGAGCACTGGCAGGAACTTCCTGAGGCAAATGTGGGTGTGGCCCTCTGGCAGAAATTAGGTAACCCCACCAAGGCATCACTTGAGGAGCCAATAGAATTCTCAGAGGGCAGGCCTGCTGCCTCAGAAGCCCACATAAGCACTTTTTGAGGAAAGCTCTTCCCACAAACCTAAACTGAAAGGGTCTCAGAGGCACCCTGTCCCTGGGGCAGGAGGACAGGCAAACTCTGTGCCCAGGACTGGCCTGGAGTCATCTCCACACACGAGTGTGCAGACCCAGATGGACTCACCCTATGTGAGTCATGATGTGTACTCACCCCGCTCCTCCACTGCGGGGCCACTCGAAAGCCAAGTAGCTGTGAAAGGAAAACAAAAACTTGGGACTCCAACTCACTATGTCAAAAGGAAAAATATTAAGCTGAAAGCTGTTTTTCCTTTTGTTCCTAAGTAGATAGCTACAGAATAAACGCTAAGTATCTCCACAGGTTGCTACTCTATTGTACACCTTATCTAGGTAAAGTGTTGATTTACTGAGCTCCAGAGGAATATGTAACTGACTATTCCCCTACCTGCTCCTTTTCTCTTGCAACATGTGGATTCAGTAATACCCTACCCTCTTTCCCCTTCAGCCTGCTTTTCCCCTTTAAATACTGATGCCCTCAAAATCATCTTTGGAGAAAAGCATAGACTATAAACTGCTTGTGTGATGCCATGTTTCTTTAATCCCTGTCATTGTCCTTATTCTTGGCAAAATAAACTTCTAAACTGAATGCGATCTGTCTCAAATACTTTTGGGTTTACATAGCTATTCTGCTAAAATGTGAAAGGGAAGGAAACCTTCCTTTAATCAGAATTTATAGTGAGGGAGTTGTAATTGTTTCCCAGTGTGCTGTCTGCGAAACATCATCAGAAAATGTGTTTAACAGAACATTCCATAGTTAAGTTTAGGAAATATTACTTGATACATACATTTTTTTTTTACTCTCATTCCCCACAATGCATAATACAATTTACCATTTACCATATAAAGTGCTTCAGGAAAGAAACCTGCTTTATTAGTTGATAAATCTTTTTTCTACCTAAAAGAACAGTCCCTAATCTAGCTTGATCTTAAAAATCATCTAGGACTATCATGTTAAAACAGGGTTCCCCGATCCCTTTATCAAAAACTTTAAGGGAGGGGTCGGGTAGCTTAAGAGGCACATGAGGTGACACGATCAGAACAGTTGAGAAAATATTGACAAGCTAACATTTGGCCAGAAATATTTTCTTCTTTTGAAAATGTTTCAGGCCAGGCACGAGGGCTCACACCTGTAATCCCAACACTTTGGGAGGCCGAGGCGGGCAGATCACCTGAGGTCAGAAGTTTGAGACCAGCCTGGCCAATTGGTAAAACTCAGTCTCTACTAAAATTACAAAAATTAGCTGAGCATGGTGGCGGGCGCCTGTAATCCCAGCTACTCGGGAGGCCAAGGCAGGAGAACTGATTGAACCTAGGAGGCGGAGGTTGCAGTGAGCCGAGACTGTGCCACTGCACTCCAGCCTGGGCAACAGCAAAACACCATCAAAAAAGAAAATGTTTCTAAATGTTTCTAGTTCAATTTCCCACTTTACTAAGTTTCATACACTGAACATTGATTCACGGTCATTATTCTAAGCACTGTTATCCATTTATAGTTGCCCCTAGGTTATCTGCAGGCGACTGGTATTTGGACAAACACCAAAATCTGTGCATGCTCAAGTCTCACAGTTGGAGCTGTAGAACCCACAGATACAGAAAAAGGCAGTTCTTGGTCACGCAGGTTTTGCATCCTGCAAATACTGCGTTTTTGATCCATGTTCAATTGAAAACAATCCACATGTAAGTGGACTAATGTGGCTTAGATCTAAGGTGTTCAGGGTCAACTGTGTAGTACTAAGGATACAAAGAGTGTAGTATGTTGACTCTCTACAGATCTTAGGTATATCACAGTAGCAGTTTTTGTTTTTGTTTTTTCTACCTTTTGGATTTTATTTTCACTAAGTTAATCACAATAATAACAATTATAATTACTAAGCTCTTAAATGTACTGTCTCCCATAGTTTTATTGTTTTGTTTTGCTTTGTCTTTTTAATTATACTTTAAGTTCTAGGGTACATGTGCACAACCTGCAGGTTTGTTACATATGTATACATGTGCCATGTTGGTGTGCTGCACCCATTAACTCGTCATTTACATTAGGTATGTCTCCTAATGCTATCCCTCCCCCCACCCCCCTCCCCACAATAGGCCCCAGTGTGTGATGTTCCCCTTCCTGTGTCCAAGTGATCTCATTGTTCAATTCCCACCCATAAGTGAGAACACGCGGTGTTCGGTTTTCTGTTCCTGCGATAGTTTGCTGAGAATGATGGTTTCCAGCTGCATCCATGTCCCTACAAAGGACACAAACTCATCCTTTTTTATGGCTGCATCATATTCCATGGTATATATGTGCCACATTTTCTTAATCCAGTCTATCACTGATGGACAGTTGGGTTGATTCCAAGTCTTTGCTATTGTGAATAGTGCTGCAATAAACATAAGTGTGCATGTGTCTTTATAGCAGCATGACTTATAATCCTTTGGGTATATACCCAGTAATGGGATGGCTGGGTTAAATGGTATTTCTACTTCTAGATCCTTGAGGAATCGCCACACAGTTTTCCACAATGGTTGAACTAGTTTACAGGCCCACCAACAGTGTAAAAGTGTTCCTATTTCTCCACATCCTCTCCAGCACCTGTTGTTTCCTGACTTTTTAATGACTGCCATTCTAAGGGGTGTGAGATGGTATCTCATTGTGGTTTTGATTTGCATTTCTCTGATGGCCAGTGATGATGAGCATTTTTTCATGTGTCTGTTGGCTGTATGAATGTGTTCTTTTGAGAAGTGTCTGTTCATATCCTTTGCCCACTTTTTGATGGGGCTGTTTGGTTTTTTCTTGTAAATTTGTTTGAGTTCTTTGTAGGTTCTGGATATTAGCCCTTTGTCAGATGAGTAGATTGCAAAAATTTTCTCCCACTCTGTTGGATGACTGTTCACTCTGATGGTAGTTTCTTTTGCTGTGCAGAAGCTCTTTAGTTTAATGAGATCCCATTTGTCAATTTTGGCTTTTGTTGCCATTGCTTTTGGTGTTTTAGACATGAAGTCCTTGCCCATGTCTATGTCCTGAATGGTATTACCTATGTTTTCTTCTAGGGTTTCTATGGTTTTAGGTCAAACATTTAAGTCTCTAATCCATCTTGAATTAATTTTTGTATAAGGAATAAGGAAAGGATTCAGTTTCAGCTTTCTACTTATGGCTAGCCAATTTTCCCAGCACCGTTTATTAAATAGAGAATCCTTTCCCCATTTCTTGTTTCCCTCAGGTTTGTCAATCATGAGATGGCTGTAGATGTGTGGTATTATTTCTGAGGGCTCTGTTCTGTTCCATTGGGCTGTATCTCTGTTTTGGTAACAGTACCATGCTGTTTTGGTTACTGTAGCCTTGTAGTATAGTTTGAAGTCAGGTAGCGTGATGCCTCCAGCTTTGTTCTTTTGGCTTAGGATTGTCTTGGCACTGCGGGGTCTTTTTTGGTTCCATATGAACTTTAAAGCAGTTTTTTCCAATTCTGTGAAGAAAGTCATTAGTAGCTTCATGGGGATGGCACTGAATCTATAAATTACCTTGGGCAGTATGGCCATTTTCACGACATTGATTCTTTCTATCTATGAGCATGGTATGTTCTTCCATTTGTTTGTGTCCTCTTTTATTTCACTGAGCAGTGGTTTACATTTCTCCTTGAAGAGGTCCTTTACATTCCTTGTAAGTTGGATTCCTAGGTATTTTATTGTCTTTGAAGCTATTGTGAATCTGTCTCCCATAGTTTTCACAACAACCTTATGAGAAAAGTACTGCTGTTATTTTTCCCATTTTGAGGAAATGAGGAAGCAGGCCATACAAGTTTAAGTAACTTGCCCTAAGTCAGTGTCTCAAGCTCAGCACTACTGGATGACTGGGGCTGGTAATTCTTTACCGGAGGGGTACAGGGGCTGTCCTGTGTACCACAGGACACTTAGCAGGAGTCATGTCTTTACCCACAAGATGCTAATAGCAGCCCCCATCCAGTGGTGACAACTAAAATGTCTTCAGACGTTGCCAAACCTGCCCTGGGGGCAAAATCAATGGAGAAGCACTGTTCTACGTGATGCTAGAGATAACAGTAGAGAAGCTAGGGCTCCGGCTGAGGTCTTACCACTGCAAAGGCGCCATGGCCCCCTCCCAAGAGAAGGCATTAAGCCCCCTTTGCATGCTCCAAGCAAAGGAGGCAGCAGGAGCTCTTGCCACTGTCACACACACAGTCTGTCAGCACTGCAGACAGGACTGAGAAGCTTGACAAATATCAAAGTGAGATAAAGCTGTACCAAGCGCCAGCAACTTCTGGCACAGAGTAATCCTTCAATACAAGTAATGCCCTGTGTAACTTTCTTCCTATCCTAATGGTTCCAGTTGCACGTATGAAAGATTCTCAATCTCTTCACTTAAAAACGAATCATAGAAAAAGCCTTCTGCCTACAATGGCATATCTAACACATTATAGACACCTAGGAAGGATCATTTTTTAACACACCCTCCATGTATGAAAAAAAATTATTTTCAGTAATAGTTATGTAAAAATCATTAACTATTATTTTCTAGATGTGTTCTTTAGTTTTAATACAACTGTCTTAAATGATAAGTGATAAATTTTAATTTTACAGATATTATTTTTGTACTTACCAAGCAAAAATATTACACCTCACGGTTTGCATTCTGTTTCACTGTTTTAATTTTTAAGGACTCTTGGACAAAAACTCCAAGTGATCACACAGAGTGACAATTATAGTCATCAGTAACACTATCATTTATTTCAAATCTACTGTTTAAAAGCAGATATATGTAATACTACAGGGTTAAATACACAAGACTGTCCTAAGCAAGCTTTCTGAAAATTCTAAAGTCTTAAGAAGTTACTCTGGAAATGAATGCAAGCAGCTGAGTCCCCATGTGTTCAGGGCTAACTATATAATCAGGAGTGTCAGATTTAACTTCCATGCTGCATATAGTATCTTTTTTTTTTTTTTTGAGACGGAGTCTCACTCTGTCACCCAGGCTGGAGTGCAGTGGTACGATCTTGGCTCACCGCAACCTCCACCTCCCAGGTTCAAGCCATTCTCCTGTCTCAGCCCACCCCCTCCAGTAGCTGGGATTATAGGCACATGCCACCATGTCCAGCTAATTTTTTGTATTTTTAGTAGAGATGGGGTTTCACCATGTTGGCCAGGCTGGTCTCAAACTCTTGACCTCAAGTGATCCACCTGCCTCAGCCTCCCAAAGTGCTGGTGTTACAGGCATGAGCCATGGCGCTGGGCCTGCAGTATCTATTAAAGGCTAAGTACTCCAGAAGTACTCATTTGAAGCTTATATATATATATTATTAAAACTCAATAAAGCAATTATTTAGAACACCAACAAAAGATTTTCAGGGAAAGAATATCACCGACATTGTTTAGAACTGCAGGCAAAATTCTAGATATTTAGACTTTACAGGCATACTTCTGGATGCTTTTATTAGTGTTATTAAATCCTCCATAGACAATGCACACCTCATCACCGGCAGTGGAGTAGACCACTCCCACCACCCCAACCTTAGGATGCTGCTGTCTGCCTATCAGAGTTAAAATGGTACCGAGACTCTTTAAGCCCAGAAAGTCAGTTGCAAAAGAGTAACAGAAAGAGAAAAGCCACAGAAAATCACAATGAAAGAAACAGTGAAGGAGTGAGATCTCTTGGTTCCACTTCTAGCCGGACCTCAGCTGACCGTGTACGTCAGGCAAACTTTAAAACCTCTTCAGGCAGTGCGGCAGAGAGGGTGAAGTCACAGGCGGCTGGCTGCAGACTGGGAGACCCCAGGCAACGTTCTTCATCTCTCTGGGCCTGTCAGTTTTCTCATCTTCAAGAGAGGAAATATATTTGTATCTACCCGCAAGAGGCTGTTGGGAGGTTATAAAAGTAAAGCATGTGAAGTGCTCTGTATGTGGATAGTTGTACCTGGGCAATATCTTAAAATTACTAAATCTGGGTGATATATACTCATCACACTATTCTCTTTAATTCTGTATAGTTTTGAAACTTTTTGAAATAAATGTTTGAAGTTAGTTATTATCAAGTTCCTTAAATATAACACATAAGAGAAATAATCACCTCCAAGGCCTCTTTGGGCTCTAAAACTCTCTCATATATTCCAGACTGGAAGGAGAGGATTCCCAGGTGGAAATGAGGAGTGGGAGAGAAAGGCAAAGACATTAGAGAAATAAGCTGTGACCACCAGTCACCTCCTCAAGTGATCACTGCATAATCAATGTTTCACACATCAATGCTTCACTTATTGGACGCTGAGCTGACTCCAAGCATTCATTACAAAATACAAACCAAAATGGGACCAGCACTTCCAGATCCAAGCCCTCAGGGATCTAAGACTGGTGCCTGGCAGCCTCCTTAACCCAGTATCTGTTGGAGTTCAAGTCCTACTTGCTTCCAAAACATCTTCCAAGTGTAACCTAAGCAATATCTGGGACAGTGTTCCAAGTACAAACATTCGAATCACAAAGTAGTCCTCCCATACAAACTATTGACTAGTTCGTATTTTTTTACTGTGCTGTGTGGACTGCTTCATATGACAGCCTAGGACTGATGAGTACTAAAACTCCTGGAGAAGACAGCTATGCTTCTCCTTGTGTGGTAAAATGGGATTTCAAAGCCTCCAACAGATGGTTCCATCATCTGTTGGCCCAGCTAAGCTTCCTCCCAACAACTCTCAGGGTAAAAGGAAAGAAGGGGTGGGGGGCAGATAAAGGCAACGGTAAGCAAGAGAGAATTCTCGGTAAAAGAAAGCAACATCCCTGCATTCAGGGCCTTCCTACACCACATTATCTTCTTCTCCCACAAGCTTCGCTTTGTTCCCAACAGGCCAACATTCTAAATCAGCTGAAACACATCACTTCGTCACCAGGAGGAAATGTGGAGTTCCAGGATATGCAGAGCTGTGATCATGCAGACTTCAGCTAAGTCAACAAGTTCTGCCAGTAGCTCACTCAGTCACTCCCTTTGCTGGTCCTAAGTCTTAAACTTAGAATCAAATTGCTACTTGCTAGATTCCTTGAAAGAAGATGTCATTTCCTATAATACAGAGTCTGGCTCCATTTCTGACATTTGACTGCTAACAGTTTTCAGGCCCCACCACTCCCCACCTTCCCCTTCTACCCCCATCTAGGCAAGCTGATAAGAAAGCCTGGGGCCCCCTCCTTTGGCACTGGCAGGAAGTTCAAACCATCCAGGTCCAGGGGGGCAAGGAAGGAAGCCCTCGACCAACCCCAACCCCTAATCATGCAAGAGCCAAGCCAGTCTCCTTTCCCTGCTCTCTCAAGACACTTTTGGACCCGAGAGTCTGCCTGTTCTCCCCCAAAAGCTTTACCATGTCAATACTTAACCTTTTCTTACTCTCTGGGTGCATCGTGAGGTCTCATCAGGCTGATATGTGAACCAAACTTTGTGTGGGTCCATCCCACCTCTGTACAGTGGCAACAGCATTTCCCAAAGTAAAAGATCCTGTATACTCCTTTCGACCTTCATCCAAAGATGCATGGTGCATCAACTCCACCAATGTCTCCCTTGACTCTGGCCATGAGAAACCTCTGTCTCAGTTTCTCACCAATAAAGCAAGCCTAGTGCAGCTGCAAACAAACCAGCATGCATTAGGAAGCAGAGGCTGAGGACAGGTGCCCATTCCACTCCTAACTAACCAGACAATTCTAGACAATTCCACTGCCATTTCTGAGTCTCATTTCCCTTACCTATTAAAGAAGTGTAACAGAACACCCTCTGGGCCTAACTAGTAAGATCACGGTAAGGATCGAACGGGGCAGGATGTGGAACAGCACTCTGCAAGCCATCCTGACCCACGTGTTCTAACTCCCCCGGCACGTCCTGGGCTCCATCTCCCTCGTCCAACACTCAGCTCTGCTCTTCTACTGTCCTTCTAGCTCCCTGCTCAAATAGAAAAACCCTCCTAACTTTTCTCAGCACACACACACCCCACCCTAGCCAAAGAAGCAACCATAGAGGGCTCCGGTAACCTCTTCTAGGAAGTCACCCAATATAGACAACTTAGCACCAGCACTCTATTCTCACAAATTCTCCCAAAAAATCGTTTCTTCTTTTATATTGTAAAACAGTGAAGATCATACCCACCAAAGCCAACCAAAAAGACACAGGCTCTCATCACACAGAAGTCAGAATTCTGGAAAACTCGTATCTACCACCATGAGCTTGAAAGCTTCCCAATAATTAAGACTTTTCTGAGGAGGTCAGGGATCACATTAGCAAATGTGATTTTAGACAGAATAACTTAGTGAACCAATACTTTTCCAAATGACAAAGCATGATGACACAAAATCTTGCATGTGGTAAAAGGTCCATTTAAAGTATGACAGATCAATAAACTTTAATATAAATGATTTCAGATTCCACAGTGCAACTAGCCTTTAACAAACTACCATTTGTCACGTTTTGAGGTAGTGTCAAAGAATATCCATGTAATCTTAAAAGTCTGTAAAACAATACTCCTTTCTTTTCCAATCACATCTGTGTAAAGCTGAATTTTCTTCATATACTTTCACAAAGCAACACAGCACAAAAGACTGACACAGAAGCACATATGAGGTTCTTGCTGCCTCCTACTAACCAGATACTAAAGATATAAAAGAAATGTAAGGTAATGCTACTCTTCCCACTTAATTTTTTGTTTTGAGGATTTTTTAAATAAAAATGTATGTTAACATATAATGGTTACATTATAATGTTATTTTAAAAATTAGTATGTTTTAATTACAAGTTTTAATTTCTAATATAACTCTCTACAGACATAAACATTCTTCTCTATAATTTCTGTTATTGCGATGTAATTCACACACCATCAAATTCACCAATTAAATATGTACAATCATGCTTGCTTAATGACAGGGGTATGTTCTGAGAAATGTATTGTTAGGTAATTTTGTTGCTGTGCAAACGTCATAGAGTGTACTTACGCAAACCTAGACAGTCATAGCCTACTTCACACTTGGTTATATGGGACAGCCTGTGGTTCATAGGCTACAAATCTGTGCAACATGTTAATGCCCTGAATACTATAGGCAATTGTAACACAATGCTAAGTACTTGTGTATCTAAACACAGAAAAGGTACAGTAAACATCTGGTATAAAAGATTAAAAATGGTACACCTACACAGGGTACCAATCATGCATGGAGCTTGCAGGACTGGAAGTTGCTCTAGGTCAGTCAGCGAGTGAGTGGTGAGTGAATGGGAAGGCCGAGGACGTTACCGTACACTACTGTCAACTGTATAAACACTGTACACTTAAGCTACACTAAATATATACATATTTTTTAAAAAGTAATTATACTACGATATTACGGCGACACTTGGTGATAGAAATTTCTCAGTTCCACTATAATCTTATGGGACCACCAACGCATATGCAGTCAATCCTTGACCAAAACATCATTATGTGGTGTCTAACTGTACAATTCAGTGGTGCTTTAGTACATTCACAAAGTTGTATAATCATCACTGCTACATAATTCCAAAACATTTTCATTACCCTAAAAAGAAACCCCAAACACTTTAGCAGTCACTCTCATCCTCTTCTCCCCCATCTCTGGCAACTACTAACCTACTTCCTGTCTCTATTAGATTTCCCTGTTCTGGACATTTCATATAAGTGAAATCGTAATATACGTGGCTTTTTATGACTGGCTTCTTTCACTTACTATAATGTTTTAAAGGTTCACCCATGTTGTACCAGGTTATCACTACTTCCCTCCTTTTAACGGCTAAATAATACAGGCTGATCATCCCTCACCTGAAATGCTTAGGACCAGAAATGTTCCGGATTAAAGGTTTTTTCATATTTGGGAACATGTGCATTATATGCTTATCAGCTGGCCATCCCTAATACGAAAATCCAAAATCTGAAATGCTCCAATGAGTGTCTCCTTTGAGCATCATGGTGGCACTCAAAGTTTTAGATTTTGGAGCATTTCTGATTTTGGATTTTCAGATTAGGGATGTTCAACCTGTATCCCATTGTATGTATATACCACATTTTGTTTATCCATTCATCCACTGATAGACATTTGAGTTGTCTTTGCCTTTTGGCTATCACGAATAATGCTGTGTACATTTGTGTATACATTTTTGTATAAACATGTTTTCAGTTATCTTTGGCATACACCTAAGAGTGGCACTGCTGAGTCATATGGTAACTTCATGTTTAACTTTTTGACGAACTATCAAACTGTTTTCCTCAGTGGCTGTACCATTTTATGCCAGCAATGTATGAGAGTTTCAATACTTTTTAACACTATACATGGTGTCCTGTGACCAAAAAGTTTAATAACTGCAGTGCCAGGTTGTGGGCTGCTGAGATAAAAGTCCCCTTCCTTGTGAGGTCATCATGTGCTACAGAAGCTCAGGCTTAGAGACAGAGTATCTGAGCCACGACCCCTCAGAGCTTCCAAGGCACAGTACAGGGAATGGCTTTACTGCACCCAGCCCACCCCAGGTATGAGCAGTCCTCCTTTCGGTGTCTTCCACTGGTGCCTGGGGCTCTCAAGCCACAATGCCCACCACTCTGTTCTCACCCTCTTTTACTTTCCACCTCAGTGTGTCTTCTTTTCCTCTTGCTTCTGCTGAGCTCCTCACCGCACACCTGTCAGGTCATCACGCCTTCACCTCTTCTCCCTTCCTGATGATAAGAACCTGCTTCACCTATAGACACAATTTCTCTCTGTGCTGAGAGAAAGAATCCCAAGGTTAGACCCTCTGTGAGTGAGGTCTGCAATATTTATTACATCTGTGAAGCAGCAAAAACTAAGACTTTCCTATACTTAGCAAGCCTCAGATGACTTCTGGAGAGAACAGTTTCCCTGAACTTCAGTACCCTAACAAAATTCAAACAAGATGACTCAATACTTAGAACACTTCCCCATAACCTGTGAATACATTACCTCATATAGCAAAAGGGAATTAAGGCTGCAGATGGAATTAAAGCTGCTATCTGTTGGTTTCAAGGTAGAGAGATGAGCCCAGATTTTCCAGGTGGACCCAACATAATCACAACGATCCTAAAAAGGGAGGCAGGAGAGCCAGAGAGAGAAGATGTGAGAAGAACTCCATCTACCACTGCTGGCTTTAAAGATGGAGGAAGGGCCTGAAGCCAAGGAATGTGAGAAACTTCTAGAAGCAAGGAAAAGGCAAGAAAATAGATTCTCCCCAAGAGTCCACAACAGGAAACACACCCTACTGAAAGCCTGATTTCTGCCCACCGAGTCCTGTGTCAGACCTCCAACCTACAGCACTACACAATAGTAAATGTGTGTTGTTTACGCCACTAACTCTGTGGTAATTTGTTATGGCATCAGTAGAAAATTAACACAGTGTAAGTCCACCTTTTAAAAAAAAAAATATGGCCGGGTGCGGTGGCTCACACCTGTAATCCCAGCACTTTGGGAGGCCAAGACGGGAAGATCACGAGGTCAGGAGATCGAGACCATCCTGGCTAACATGGTGAAACCCCGTCTCTACTAAAAACACACACACACAAAAAACTAGCCGGGCGAGGTGCCAGGCATCTGTAGTCCCAGCTACTCAGGAGGCTGAGGCAGGAGAATGGCATAAACCCGGGAGGCGGAGCTTGCAGTGAGCCGAGATCTGGCCACTGCACTCCAGCCTGGGCAACAGAGCGAAACTCCATCTCAAAAAAAATATATATATATATATGTGTGTGTGTGTGTGTTTGTGTGTATATATATATTAAAGAATCGCCCCCTTCCTAGTCTCATACCCCAACTAATTTCATAAGATAGAGGCCCTGACCTGGCCACACTCTTTCCCCTTGAGATTGTCAACTTTCTTTCTTACAGTCTGAGAATGCTTACTCTTAAATCCTTTTTTCCATCAAATGACAAGCACCCGAGAAGCTGCTTAGTATCACTTAGTGGCAAGTGTTGACAATTCGCCTCTGCCTTCTCTGCATCCTCATTTTAACAATCCAAAATTTCTTCCATGGGCAATTACTTCATTTTCCACCCCGTTTTTTGCCACTATCTTTAACATATTTACCCGACTTTTCAGAGACACATATATTAGAACCTCTAGTATGCTATAAATATAAAATGATCCAGATTTATATTCATAAACATGGACACACCTGACAAACCAAGAAACAGTTCACAAAGACCACAGCTGCATGGCCATTCATGAAATACTTTTAACTGGCTCAATGAGGAAACCATATCCCACCTGCAACTGCAAAACATCTCCATACAATATCTTGGTTGAAAGTGTCATTCGTCCCTAGTCTCTACAACAAATAAGACATATTTTACAGCACTAAAAATTAATATGTACTCATTTATCACAAAGATGGATGAGAGATAAAACCCCTGTGACTGGCCGTGGAGAGCAACAGGGCACTCTGACAAAACATTTATATTGGTTTGTCAAGTTCTCCTAGAGCAAGCTTCTTTTCCTGTTTTCTATGAGGAAGCATCTGTGTTCCTACTGAGAAACTGAAAGGATCAGCTACCCAGAAACAATGTCAAATGCATTAAAAATTAATTTTAAAAAAATTAACCCCATGGTATCATTCCATCTCTGGCTTCATAAACTATATAATATGTACACTTCACACAACCGCTGCACTAAAACTTCTAGGCCTCACCATTTGTTCTACAAAGGAAAGGGTCAAAAAAACAAATCATTCAATATGTCCAGAGTTCTGTGGGCAAAAACAATGCAAAGGGGCTTTAATTGGGAAAACTAATGCTATAAGCTGCACCGCTTGCTATAAATGTTATGAACACCTTATTATGCATCATTTCCAACCAGTTCCCAGTCTTCAAAAAACTGTACAAAATGATACCTCCTTCTATGCAATTAACATGAAAAAAGTTATTTGTATGGGGCACTTTAGAAAACAAGTTAATATAGTTGACCTTTGAACAACTCAGGGGTTAGGAGAAACAACCCCTTCATGGAGTTGAAAATCTGTGTGTAACTTCTGACTCCCCAAAAACTTAATAGCTGACTGTTGACTGCAACCCTTACCTATAACACAGTCGATTAATATATGTTTTATATATGTATATACCATATTCATACAACAGAGTAAGCTACTGAAAAGAAACTGCCATTAAGAAAAATCATAAGGAAAACAGATTTACTATTCATTAAGTGAAAGTGGATCATTATAAAGGTCTTCATCCTAGGCATCCTCAGGTTGAAGGCAGATGAGGAAGAAGAGGAGTTGGTTTTGCTGTCTCCAGGGGAGCAGAGGCGTAAGAAAATCCATGCATAAGTGGACCCAGTTACAAGAAGTATGCCGTTCCTCTTTATTTTATATATATATATAGACCCATGTTAGAAATACAAAGTAAAGTACACCATCCTTGCCCTCAACATAAATGGGGTGGGAGGTGAGCACATTCCACCACCACTCACCATCCATCCAGGTGCTCAACCCAACACTGCTGGGTGGCAAGGAATCCATTGCTGACAGCTGCAGCATGGTCTACTAAGCACCTACAACGGAGTCAGGCCTAGGTCAAATGCTTTACAGGCTTTGTCTCGTTTATTCTCCTAACAGCTCTAAGAAGTAGGTTTCATTATCCCCACTCTGTAAATCAGTTAAGTGAATAAAGAGACAGGATGCAATCACCCAAAACCGCATCAGGAAGAAGCAGGGCCAGGATTCAAACTCAAGTCTTCCTGACTCAGGCTTGTCTTCTGATACTTCATGTAAGTTTTCTTACATTTTATTACATTTAAAATTATCCCTGCATTTTAAAATCCTTTCAGTTTACAATTTAGCAAAGGAAATAAGAGCATGAATAAAAATAACCACAACTGGCCAGGTGTGGTGGCTCACGCCTACAATCCCAGCACTTTGGAAGCCTGAGGCAGGTGGATAACCTGAGGTCAGGAGTTTGAGACCAGCCTGGTCAACACGGTGAAACCCTGTCTCTACTAAAAATACAAAAATTAGCCAGGTGTGGTGGCAGGCACCTGTAATGCCAGCTACTCGGGAGGCTGAGGCAGGAGAATCACTTGAACCCGGGAGGCAGAGGTTACAGTGAGCTGAGATCGCGCCATTGCACTCCAGCCTGGGCAACAAGAGCGAAACTCTGTCTCAAAAAATAAATAAATAAATAAAAATGACCACAACTGTAAGCAGTAGTTCTCTATGAAATGGGATACACAGTTAACTGACACAGAACAGACACAAAGAAGAAAAGTGGGGCAGGAAGGGCTGATGCCCAGCAAAAGCACAAGCCAGAGTGAGCAAAGGCACGTAATCGGGAAACAATGTAGGGAGTGCTCAGAGAATGACAAGTGGAACAGAGAGTCTAAGAGGGCCAAGAGTGAGAGAAAGGCCAGAGCTGGCTGAGCCACACTTCATGCATGACCTCTGCATACCCTGGAAGGCCCGGGGCTGATCCCAGGGACTCAGAGTGAATCGTCTAAGGCTTGTGAACACAGGACTAAGACCACAGAACACTGACTTTTGGAAGAGTAATCTTTGCAGAAACAATTCAGGCTGGCCCATGCACACTGCTAACACGTGAAACTCCTCTCCTAATCGGCAGAAAAAAATGAAGCCACTTGAATGCAGCCACTCCTCCTGCTGTCCCCTCCTCTCCTTCCTGTCAGGGTTAATGGGACCCCTGAAGTACCCCCATCCTTTCCCTCCTTCTCCATAGTGACCCCTTTCATTATTTTGAATCTCTCCCTCTAACCTGGCTTCATCCTCTGAGACTTCAAAGCACATATGCATCTGCCAGTCGGGGGAAAATGTAAATATAAAACACAGTACCTGACTTTTCACACCCCAGTCTCACACAGGAGTGGTCTGCCCTTGTTGCTGCATCCTTTGTAATCTTGAATGTCGGCAATTCAGCTTCTGTCCCCATTGAAATCTTTCAGAAACACATTAGGCTGCCATCAATCACTCATCAAATGCAATGAAACTTGCTCAGTCTTCATGGACTTGCCTGAGAACTCAGAATTGCTGACCATCCTCCTCATCTTGAAGTTCTTTCCTCCTCTGACTTCTGTGGCTGCTGCTTCTGGTTCCTGCACTAGCTCTGACCACTCTTCTTGGTTTTCGCTTCTCCCCATGCCTCACAGACACAAGTGCTACATGGCCCGGGGCCTCCACCCTGTGCCCCAGCTTCCCATGCCATGCAAACAGTTACAGCATCTCTACTGTGTCCCAGTCCTCCTCCCAAGCTGAGGCCTCACGTTAAAACTGTAGGGAGGATGAAAGTACCTGTCACCAACAGCCAGACTTGGTTGGAAAGGTCAGTATGAGAAATTAGAAAGGCTAGTGGAGGTGAGATCATGGAGAACCTCACATACAAAGGAAAGTCAGTGAAGGTCACTGAGAAGGAAAGTGACTTGTTCAAAGGAGTGTGGATGGACGACTAGCCTGGAAGGATTGTGAAAGATGGACCTAACAGCAAAGAGACTAAGGCAAGGAAGACAATTAATCCAGGCTCAGTAAATCAAGGCAGAAACTAGTGTGGCCACAATTGAAACAGAAAGGAAGGGGAGGTCTCTTGAGAGTCCAAGTTAAATAACAAAGAAGCATCAGCTGATACAATGTCCAGGTCACCTCTCATCAGTCAGTCACTACACAGGTATCACATTGTTTCTGTATCCCAGTGCTGGGCTGGGCGGTGGTACTACCAACATGATCCATACAGTCCCTGCTTTGAAGGGACACACAGGCTACATGGAGAAGTCAAGAAAAGAAATTCAGCCCTCTTAAAACCATCTCGAAAAACAGCAAGTAAAATAACCCAACAGACAATCAATAATGAATAGGTTTTAAGAATTTTATCCTGGCTGGGCACAGTGGCCCACACCTGCAATCCCAGCACTTTGGGAGGCCAAGGCGAGCGGATCACGAGGTCAGGAGATTGAGACCATCCTGGCTAACATGGTGAAACCCTGTCTCTACTAAAACTACAAAAAATTAGCCGGGTGTGGTGGCAGACGCCTGTAGTCCCAGCTACTCAGGAGGCTGAGGCAGGAGAACGGTGTGAATCCGGGAGGTGGAGCTTGCAGCGGGCCAAGATCGCCCCACTGTACTCCAGCTTGGGCGAAAGTGCGAGACTCCAACTCAAAAAAAAAAAAAAAATTGTTTTATCCAAGATCAGATACTTAACCAAAGGAAGAAAAGTAGTAATTGGGAAAATATGAGGCACTTCACACTACCTGCCCAGTCTCTGGAATAACTGCACACAATAAAAACAGAGCCAGAGAAGATTCCTAGTCATTATCATCCAAGGTCTATAGTTAGCTAAATTTATAATGACAATGTTCAAATAGGCTTCATACTTAAGTCTGTTTCCAGGCACAGAGCAAGTATACACATAAACACCAAAAGAATATGGATGAGGAACGGCCAGGCACGGTGGCTCACGCCTGTAATCCCAGCACTTTGGGAGGCCGAGGCGGGCAGATCACAAGTTCAGGAGATCAAGACCATCCTGGCTAACACGGTGAAACCCCGTCTCTACTAAAAAAACAAAAAATTAGCCAGGCGTGGTGGCAGGCACCTGCAGTCCCAGCTACTTGGGAGGCTGAGGCAGGAGAATAGCATGAACCCAGGAAGCGGAGCTTGCAGTGAGCCGAGATCGAGCCACTGTACTCCCGCCTGGGCAACAGAGTGAGACCTTGTCTCAAAAAAAAAAAAAAAAAAAAAAAAAGAATATGGATGAGGGATCCATGGATACGTCTAACAAACAATTTACTGTATATGTATATGTATATGCATATGCTTGATGGTACTCTAAAGCTCATACCCTCACCGTGAAACTCTGAAGTTACTATGAAGCCTACATGGACTAAAGCAGTCAGTGATTCTCAAACTTTAAGGCTTACTAAAAAATGCGTGTCCTCCCATCTGATCCCTGAAAATTTAAATAGTCATCCAGATAATTAATTCTAATGCAGAGAATAACAGGTCATCTTTTTAAATGTTCTTAAAAGTAGTTTACAAAATTTGGAGTTACATGAGTCTGCACTCAAATATACTTTATTAAGATATTTGGTCACCTCTAATAAAAATATTGATAAGAAATTAAAATTTATGAAGTCCAATTTACAAAATACATACATTTAGATAATGTGCAGAATAAGAAACATTAAGCAGCATATTAATAGGCTTAATCTCAGAAACTTTTCCATTGCAAATTTGTATGTATCTTCAGCTCACTTAAGTGGCTGCCTCAGCACGCTAATAAAAATCCTATGATAATCTCAGGCAAGATAAATTTAAATAGGGAACAGCCTCAATGCAGTAGTTTTCTCAAAAAGGATATATTAAGCCAAGAATGTATTCTCTTAATTTATATGCTCATGACTCTTACCCATAAAAAGTTGACTGGAATTTCTTCTGTGTCTTCTGAAAGCAAGAATCCAAGTTCTCAGGGATTACAAAAACAGCTGTTTAAGTCTTTCCTGAGACTACAACTTCCCTAAACTGTGTGGAGCTTTGCAAATGTGGTAACAAATCCATCACTGAAACCAAACAATGTTCATGCCCTTAACAGTTTGGCAGATTCCTCTGGCAGGAGGAAATACGGTCCAAGGTCACAGGTAGGACCTCAAGCCTCATCATCCTGCTCTGTTCCTGTTCCGCTGATGCCCACACAGGAGTGGAAACCAGGACAGGCACAGTCACCAGCACCTCACATACTCTTAATGAATGTTGTCTACAGTCTACTGTAAGGTCATTTCTGCCTGAATATTTATTAGTCCACAATGCTTTTTGTATGTTTAACCCTGGACTACTTCCACAGAGGAAGTAGGACAGATCTCCATGATGTAAATCACCAGCAAGTTCCTCAGAGTAACAGGCAGGTTACTGCTGCTCCTTCCTGTACACCAGAAAAGTGGAGAAACTGAAAAACTTCTGAAGCCAAATAGTGATAAGATCTCAGAAGTGAACAGTGGAAGTACAGAGACCCTGCTCACTAGGCCCAGCCCCACCCTGCCAGCCTCACTTCCTTGGGTACCTCTGAGCACTAGTTAAGGAAAGCCAAGGAAAAGGAACTCTGCAGCCCCTTTGAGGATCTATCTCTGATTTAGGACTCTTCACATCAGAAAGCCGCTACCTTATTCCCAAGTTGGAAGGGCAGTCCTATGCCACACCGCCCACCCCACAGCAGCCTGCCCTGATGCCTGGGGCTGGGCTGTAGAGCAGTCAATGCCCAAGGGAGTCACCCAGGCGCGGACACCCCCAGGAGGAGTCACTGTGTCTCTGGAGAGCACTCCAAAAACACCACGAAATGTGGATGCGAACAGTCCAACCTGGGAATGGTTTCACTAGCAGAGGCATGCCTGTGACATCTGAACAGTAAAAAATGACAACCGCCATGTACCACATACATGAGAATAACAACATGAGCACTTGGTAGCAGATAAAGAGTAGCAAAAAAGTTTAAGATAATTTTACATTAGAAAAACTAATAAAAGCCTACCAGTTCCGCTGAAAATGCTTTTTCCCCCTGCAAATTAGAAAAAGATTATGATTATTCCATTTTAATGCAAAGCAGTTTCTGCAAATGAAAAACACTGGGACACAGTCCACAAATTAATACTAGAGCTGAGGATGGAACCTGAAGCCCAGAAAACTGAACAAGATTCACCGAAGGTCATGCAGCTAAAGACTAAGCACACATTATGTCAGGTCTCCAGATTTCTGGGCAGATGTTTTTCCACTACAAAGCTGATTTCCCAAATAAGCAGTTCTCGTTGTTCTAATGACCTCCAGGCAGAAAGACTCCACGGCCTCAATTGTAATCAATTCCAGACTCTATCCAATCTTTCAAGAGTTTCCTAGCATAAGAACCTAAATCATTCTTCAGAGAATTTTAACTCATTTCTAACAGCCTTCCAAGTATGAGCCAAACACCTTAAGCCAGCATTTACACTCCAAAGTTTTTAAAGAGGTGTGGGAGAGGGGCAGTATGTATGTGACTACTTCTTGTGCCTCATTACTCAGGAGTATAGGCAAAATTAGAGTCAAAACTGACTCCCGCAAGAGTCAGTTTTGTTAAATGAAATATTTCACTTCCGGTAATTCAGACATGCCTTTTTCAGGTTTAGGAAAATTACTTTTGTTTAACTGCAGACCTGCAATAGTCTCTAAGGGGAAGAGGCACTGACATGGGCGCACACTGACAATCCTACCCAGCTCCCAAAGACGCTGCTCCAGTCAGCGGCAGGAAGGTGTGCTCTCACACCGTGACTTCTATGGCGGAGGCCACCCTGGGAAGGCAGCCGCGTTCAGATCTGCATTCCAGAGAGGTTTAACATGTCCCAACTTTTAAAGTGTCTGTTTTATTCCATAAAATCCATGCGATGTAGGCCCATGTTATCTCATAAGAAATGACCTTTACCTAACAATATTATTAATAATAACTATTTACTGAGCACATTTACTTTGTACCAAGCACTTTATCTTATTTCATTTTATACCCAAAACAATTCTATGAGGTAGACATTTTTTACTGTCCCATTTTACAGAGAAGGAAGATAGGAACCAGGCCCGCCGGGCGCGGTGGCTCAAGCCTGTAATCCCAGCACTTTGGGAGGCTGAGACGGGCGGATCACGAGGTCAGGAGATCGAGACCATCCTGGCTAATACGGTGAAACCCCGTCTCTACTAAAAATACAAAAAAAACTAGCCGGGCGAGGTGGTGGACGCCTGTAGTCCCAGCTACTCGGGAGGCTGAGGCAGGAGAATGGCATAAACCCAGGAGGCGGAGCTTGCAGTGAGCTGAGATCCGGCCACTGCACTCCAGCCTGGCCGACAGAGCCAGACTCCGTCTCGAAAAAAAAAAAAAAAAAAAAGGAACCAGGCCCAAGGCTCCCAGCTAGTGCATGGTGGAAAAGGGATTCTAACCCACTCTGGGACTGAAGAGATCCAGCCCTGACTGCTGACTCTTCCTTCCTTTCACTGGTAACTTCCACAAGGGTAACAACAGCCAAAAACACTGGGAAGTGTCCCTGTCTCCAGACAGGAATTCTGGTTTCCCTGCTTTTAGACTCCCTTCCAACATTGTATCCTACTCACTCATACCCAATGAAACACCTTGAAACTCCAACTTTATCACATCACTGCCTTGCTGAGAAATCTTCCTCCCTGCCTCAAGAGTAAAGCTCAAATGCCCCAGCCACCATGTGGCCTCGGCCAATGTCTTCAGTCTTCTCTCTTCATCTGAGGCAAACCTTTCTCAGAATCCTCTCTGTGCCTGAAAGGTGCATCCTCTCCTTTTCATCAAAATTAACGAGGTTCCCAGGCTCAGCCTGAACCCTGTCCCTCCCACCAATTCTCCCCCATGGACGTGGGTCAGGCAGCCTGCACCACTCCAGGACACTCTCCGTGGGTGCCTGGACACATCTCTACAGCCACACTGAACTCAGCAATGGACGAAGAGCACGGCACAGGGCCAGGACTTGACAGGTCCACAATATACGTTAATCCATTTGCCTCTTCCACCTTCTATCATTATAAAGATTTCTTGTTTCATGACTTTTCATTGTATATCTTACTTCTCACATAAACTCTCTATTCCCTGATAAGCAAGCAGTGTTATTCCCATCTTTATATAACCCTACATTCTGCACATGTCCAGTACCTGTTGAAAGAGAAAATCTTTTCACCATCAATTCTAAAGCTTGGGAATTTTGTCTCCTTGCCAGTAGCCAGCCATACCCTGTCCCAGATTAACATGTTAGTACAGCTCCATTCCCACAATTTTAAAATTACTTTTTAAAAAATGCGGGCCACTTTTTTCAAGAAACCTCTGAACTTGAAACCTTTCTCAAAACTAAGATAAGACAGCATCCTAACAAAAGTGTGAAAGAACAGAGGCCTCCTTTGGTCCCAAATTTAAAATAAGCACCTATCTTCAAGACCAGCCTAGAAACACTGACCACAGATACTCAGCTAAATCCAGCAGATTAGCCTGGGTTCACGAAAAATACATCACTGTGCACAGACGGGGCTGTCACTATCAGAGAGAGCAGCAGCACTGCCACACAGGTAGGGAACACAAGGGCCCCTGTTCTATAGTTGGTGAAGACAGAGCTGAAAGGCCCCAGACTTGCTGTCCAAGGGAACAAGCCACACAAAAGGCGGCATGAAGCAGAACTGCAGGCAGAGAGGTTGCTGATGGGACCTCCCAGAAGCCCTGCCCGATGAGCCTCAACCCCACCCATGGGGGCCCCTTCTGGACTACCCTCAGGCCATGCCAACCCAAGGAAGCCAAATATCAAACACACCACATTCAAGGCCACTTGATTTTTGCCCTGAACAGAAAGAACAGACAGAAGAGTGTGAGATGCTGCCTTAAAGCAGCCTTTGTGTAAACACACAACCCCTAAAGTGTTTCTCACTGATTAACAATCTGTCACAAACACCAATTTAGAGGGTAAATTGGTACAACCCAGTGGGGAGGGTGCTTGGCAGCAGGTGGCACTTCTGGAGTGTGCATTAAACAACCCACCACTACAAAACCCCAAATATATTCCTACCCTTTGACTTGGCTAGGAATTTCGTAAGTCACAAAACAAAGATGTGTCCCCAAAATGTATGTGCATGATCAGTCTTCTTGAATTTGTAGGTAACATAAAAACTTTGAAAAAGGATAAACAGAAGTAAATGACTGCACATCAATAAAATAGAATACTACACAGTCATTAAAAACAATGAGACAGAAGTGTGTTTACTGACATGAAAAAATTTACGTGAAAAAAGCAGGTTTTAAAGTGGTACCCAAAGAGCACCTCTCACAAAAGGCAACCCAAAAGCGAGGAATCAGCATGGTAACATCATTTCCACATCAAGTCAATTAAAATGCTTATAAAGGGAATTTTATATGAGAACAACAGACAATTCAGTTATATGATAAATGTCTGTGTCCACTCCCTCCTTTTACACTTAAATTGGCATTCCAGGTAGACTATTTAAGGAATTAGCAATGGTAGCCCTCAGTCTGTGCTGCCTAATATAGAAGCCTCTAGTCACATGTGGTTATCTAAATTTATTCTATAAAATTAGGTAAGATTTAAAATTCAGTTCTTCAGTCACACTAGCTATGTTTCAAGTGTTTGACTGCCACATTGGACAGTGCAGATATATAACATTTCCATCATCACAGAAAGCTCTAATAACAGTGCTGCCCTAGAACAAAAAGAGTGAGTTCCAAGAGGGTAAATGGGGTGGAACTAGTGAAGACCGGAAATGCAGCCCAAATGTCCAGGTGAATGTCCACACTCAGCTACAGCGTAGGCCTAGGGAAAGCAGTTGCTGAAAAACCTTGGAGTCTTCCATCTCTGTTAATACAGATAGCACTAGTAACTTATAATAAACATAAATCAAGTACACAAATAATATCCTTTAAAGTTGAAATCCACAAATATCAGACTTAGTCCAATGATGCAGGAACCACACAAAGATCTGTACTATTCTTTGGAAATAAATTCAGAGCCAGTTCACTTATTTAAAAAAAAAAACAACTCATTTCTTAAATTTAGATTCAACTCAGTATTAAAAAGTCTGATCGCTCAATTTATGTATGAAGCCCCAAATCACATGCTGGTGTTTCCAAAATAAAAGAATCTAATTTATTCTCAAAAGGCAAATGATTGCCACTATCTCATCAAGAAAACAAATGTGTAACAAGCCAAAATGAAATTCTGTGATATTTTTAGAAAGCCAATCACCTCATTTGGAAGCATATTGCATGTATGTATGCAAATTGGTATCTGTCGTGTATTTTTGCATATATTCATAACACAGAAAAAGAGGTCTGCATTTACTAAACATACTCTAACAGCATCTTCATCCTCATGAGATACAGCATCAACTCTCAGTTTTTCAGGTCAATGAAAATGAACAAGGATTTCAACCATCCAAAGAGAAGAGAATCTCTGTCCAATCCCTACAACACACAAATCACTTATCTCTGTTTTGCAATACACTAATAACTTTGTAGCTGTTGAGTTAGTCTAATCACTTTTTAGCTTCTTATTTTGAAACAATTTTCAGATAACAGAAGAACTGTGAAAACAGTTCAGTTCCCATATACGCTTTACCCAGCTTCCTCTAAGGTTAATACCTTATATAGCTATAGTACAAGTTTCTAAACTAAAAAATTAACATTGGTACAATACTATCAACTAAAGATTTTATTTATATTTCTAACCCTTTTCACCTAATATGCTAAACTGGCAGTTTCTAAGCATACAAAGATTAAATAGAGGTAAAAGAGAAGTAACAATCTCAAAACCCATCAAAGTTAACCAAAAACATCCTAATTTGCAGTAGGTAATCCAGGAGCAGGTAACATGCCAATAACGAGAACTTTAGCTCTTGCTGTTTATTCTTCCGCAATTTTTTATTTTTGATATTCAACATTTTTTCAAGTAGTAGTAGGAAGCACAGAAATAAATGTCTCCTCATTTTGAATTTGGAGAACAAAGAAGAAATGAATCTATGTATTGGCTTTAAGATATTAATACTATAGTAAAAACAGTAACCACTTTTTTAAAGACACAAAGCAAGTCTTTATATCATGAGGACAAGTTAAATATAAATACATCATCTTCTCTAGCTAAGTATCAAATTTATGTTACTCTTGTTTTCTTTCAATTTCAAAAGACCTCCAGTGAAGATAACCAATGTCCTACAGAAAAGATAGCCTATCTCATATATAAACGTTACCAGCTCAATAAACATTACTAGATTAAGTTTGAGACAGGACTGGCTGTTAAGTACGGAGCCCAGTGATAGAAATCTTTCACTTACATATGGAATTTTCCACCTTCCAAAGTACTAAGTTCAAATTCCAACACGATGCAAATACATTTGTTTAAGCCTACTGATAGTTAAACATGCCCTAATTGGCTCATTTCAAAAGCATATACATGGTGAGCTTGGACTTAACCCAGCACTAGTAAAATGCACAACAGAAAATTTCCACACTTTGAGAAGGGCTCAGTTCTCACTCAGAACCATTTCCCAATCAGATTTATACAGCCTTTGCTTTGGTGAAGACCTCGGTTTATAATAGATGGTTTTTAAAACTGCAGTAATTGTAAGAATGAGCTACTAGGCTAACCATAAATAAACTTCTGAAAAAACACTAAAGGAGTAGCTGGAAAAAAATGAAGTATTAAAAAAACACAATTCACAGAAGTGAACTGCCTAATATATTAAGGCAGGTAATGTTCCCTATTGAAGCTGACTTTCACAGAAGGCTTCAAAACTCTTTAGAATAAGTATGTCATCTCTTAATATTTTACACTGCTATGAACATGCTCAAAGAGCACCCTACAGGCATTTGTGCCCCCACCACAACACTATTTTTAAATTAAATACATAACATTATTTTAAACTAATTTAAAAACATACATCTGATGGTCAGCAGTCAGTCCTTCAATATATCTAATGATAGGTGGGACAAACAGCATGTAAAATTCAGTTAACTTTCTGTTATTGGTGTTCATGTAGACCAATGCTATCTTGAAAAAGGTAAGAATAACCAAAAAGAAGCGTTTGTTAAATCTACACATTTGAATTCCACTCCTGCTTGCTCCTTCCATTGTTTAGATGGATGGTGAACTACGAGTGAAAGGGCTTAATGATCAGAAGTCACATGAGAAATGAGATCTAAGGATCCCAAACCACCAAGAACTGCTGCAAATACACATTGTCATCAAGTCAGTTGACCATAAATCCAGATCCTTCCATCATCTCTCTGACACCACTTTAGAAATCAGAACACTCAGATCTTAAAAAATTATATTCTCAACAGTAACACATTAAAATAAAATTCGTAAACATCAATATCCCTTAACACTGAGCAAGACTGTATAAACCTGTTCAAATTCAAAATTCTTACCCTATCCCTCTTAAGAGCCAATCTTCCTCCTCTCTTCTCCAATATCCATACACTAAAAGCATGTTCATTCAGTTACCCTGCCTTCAAAGACTCAGCGTCAACTCTGAATCCTCCCTTTCTCTGCACCTTCAGGTACAAAATTATATTGCTGGTTCACTCATTCTTTCGACAGTGATTTCATACCTACTCAGTGCCAGGTAGGCGGGGAATACGAAAACCTTTAAAAGCTTTCTTCTGACTGACAGTATCAGTATGTTCAAAATCGTCTCCCGCAGGTCGTGGGGCGGGGTGACAGCACCAGACTTGCTTCTACAACTCCCTTTCCAATCCAATACCCCACTACACAGAACCAACACAGCTGATCTCACTGACTCAGTCTTTTCCCATTCCCATCCAGTTCCCATATCTCCAGCATATTAATCTTCCAGGGTCACTTTGATCAGGTGAGCCTACTACCTCAAAATCTGGTATCCCCGCCTCTGCCCGGTCCCCCTACTGTCTGGGAAGAGAGGAGCACCACTGGCCGGCCCCCACACCGTCTGGAATGTGAGGAGCGCCTCTGCCTGGCCGCAGCCCCTTCTGGGAAGTGAGGAGTGCCTCTGCCTGGCTGCTGTGCAACCCTCCAAGTGTGAAGTGACAGCCTTGTGTGTGATCCTTCTGCCCTGTCAAAAAGTCTGCATTTTCAACATTAAAGTTTACTTTTTAACTAAAAGTTTTAAATTGGAGAATAAAAAAAAAAATCTGGTACCCCCAAGCTGGGCATTCAGGTCCCTCCACAACATAGACCCCTTAGGCTGCAAGTCGCCCGAGCCTTGTCTGGACTATCCTCCCTGTCTTTGAGTAAATTCATTTGCCAAGACCCAAATAAATCCTGTACTTTTTCACCTGGAGGCCTTTCCTACTGCCTTCCCCACTGCCAGAAATATTCTATTTGCAAGAACCACCCAAACAAAAGACCCAGTCCCCAGTCCCCAATCTCTCTCCCCATGAAACTGTCCCAGATCACCCAGGCCAGAAGTCGCCTCTTCCACCTTAAACACCTTACTGCACACTCTTTTTTATTTGATTTTAGCAGCTACTTCTGTACAACTAACATAGTATGTATCACATGCTGCCTTAAATGATAATGTATATACAGGCTGAGTCTCCCTTATCCAAAATGCTTGGTACCAGAAGTGTTTTGGATTTCAATTTTTTTTTGATTTTGGAAGATCTGCTCACACACTTGGGGATGGGGCCCCAGTTTAAACACAAAATTCATTTGTTTCACATTCACCTTATACACATAACCTGAAGGTAATTTTATACAATAGTTTTAATTATTTTGTGCATGAAACAGATGTGTGTACAGTGAACCATCAAAAAGCAAAAGTGTCAGGTGTGGAATTTTCCACTTGTGGCATCATGTTGGCATTCAAAAGATTTCAGATTTTAGGTGCAGGGGAGTGTGTGTTGAGGGGGGCAAACATTTTTTAAAAGTTTCAGATTTTGGAGCATTTCTGATTTCAGATTTTCAGATCAGGGATGCTCAACCCCATACTTCTCATTTTCACAATTACAATTTAGTGATCCACAAATCAGAAGCCATGTCTTGTATATCTGTGTAACATCTACCTAATATAATAAGGTTCTCAGTAGATGCTTAATATTTTCTTAGAGAATTAGTGAAGACAGTGAGTAGAATGCCGATTCTTCAGACTCATATTAAAAGTTACTCACATACACCTGAAAAATAACATTCAGTAGTTTTTAAATTCCTGCCTACTCAGTAAGTATCAAAAGTTTCATTCCTTTGTCTCATAAAGGTGACTTTTAAAAATAAGGAAATGCCCCCACAGATATGAAAACAAAATATTATATATGAGTTTTTAAAAAGATTAAAAGAAAAAAACCTAAAGAACCAAAATCTAAATCCGAGCACTCAATTAATGCTAGTATAAATAGTACTGTCATGATTAAATAAATCATGGAATTGACGTACCTTGTATTACCTGTGGTAACTAATAATTATGTTTCAGAAGACTGTTTAGAGGCCATACTATTATAATAAGACAAAAAAATTATAAAGTCATATTTACAGCATGGTCTCAATTATGAAAGAAATATATATCCACAAGCATATATGTAAATACAGATAACATACCTGAGAGAAAATGAAACAATAAGTAAATGGGTGAATAAATACCTGCATTATGGGCCAGGTGCGGTGGCTCACACCTGTAATCCCAGCACTTTGTGAGGCCGAGGCAGGGGGATCACGAGGTCAGAAGTTCGAGACCAGCCTGGCCAACATGGTGAAACTCTGTCTCTACTAAAAATACAAAAATTAGCTGGGGCGTGGTGGCGGGCGTCTGTAATCCCAGTTACTCAGGAGGCTGAGGCAGGAGAATCATTTGAACCCAGGAGGTGAAGGTTGCAGCGAGCTGAGATCGCGCCATTGCACTCCAGTCTGGGCAACAGGGCAAGACTCCATCTCAAAACAAAACACAACAAAAAAACAAACAAAAAACCCCTGCATTTTGGTAAATCCCCACCACAGAAGCTTGATTAATGTGTCTGACCCAGAGACATATTAATATATTATCTAGTTTTCTTTAAGTTATACATTGTGTATAATCATATACAGATATACCATAGAGTATTATTTATGTTCGTATTAATATTAAAATACTAATGCAAAATTTTAAAAACATGCATTGCTCTGTGTGGTAGGAAATTACAGATAATTTTTTCCATATACTTTTCAAAATTTTCTACAATCAAGGAGGGAAATAATAAATACTACTTTTAAAAAAATAAAATTTAGGCAGAGCACAGTGACTCACACCTGTAATCCCAGCACTTTGGGAGGCCAAGGCAGAAGGACTGCTGGAGTCCAGGAGCTCAAGACCAGCCTGAGCAGCATGGCAAGACCCCATAGCTACAAAAAAAAATTAGCTGGGCATGGTAGTGCATGCCTGTGGTCCCAGCTACTCAGGAGGCTGAGACAGGAGGATTGCTTGAGCCCAGGAGATTGAGGCTGCAGTGAGCCATAATCGCACCACTACACTCCAGCTTGGATGACAAAGTGAGACCCTCAAAAAAAAGAAAAGAAAGAAAAAAAAGAAATTTAATTTTAAAATTCCAGTCATCCATTTGGCCTCATAAGGCCCATATAATATGGTGATACAGCCATTAACATTAAGTAACAATACAAATTAACCAAAAAGTAAGCTTTCAGTCCTTCCAGCAATTCCACTTCTGAGTACCCAAAAGAATTGAAAGCAAGAACTCAAACAAATGTTTCAACACTGTTGTTCCTAGCAGCATTATTGACAATCACCAAAAGGCAGAAGCAACCCACAACAGATGAATGGGTAAATAAATGTGATATATCCATACAATAAAACATTATTCAGCCTGAAAAAGGAAGGAAATTTTTATACATGCAACAACATGGATAAACCTTGAGGACATTACGTTAAGTGAAATAAGCCTGTCACAAGGCAAATATTTATGGATCCACTTACATGAGTTACAAATTTAGGCACCAAAAGAATGGTGGTCACCAGCATCTGGGGGGACGACGAAACGAGGACTTGGGGTTTTTTAACAACTCAGCACGGAGTTTCCGTTTGGGGAGAAGTAGTTCTGGAGATGGAGAGTGGTGATGGTTGCACAGCAATGTGAATGCGCCTAATGCCACTGAGCTGCACACTTACAAATGGCTAAAATGGGTGTGGTGAATCACGCCTGTAACCCCAGCGCCTTGGGAGGCCAAGGCGGGCAGATTGCTTCAGATCAAAAGTTTAAGATCAGCCTGGGCAGCATACCAAAACCCCGTCTCTACAAAAAAATAATAATAATAAATAAAAAAGAAAGAGCTAAAATGGTAAATTTGATGTGTACATTATACCACAAATTTGTTTTTTAAACAAATAAACAAAAAACACAGCCTTCTACAAACAATTAGGCAATATCTGTTGCAGTCCAGTGGCTCTAAATATGTATAGGGAGAGCCTGAACCAGGATTCTCAAACCAATGCCAGCCATGCTTACATGTCAGATATGAAGAGGAGGCAGACAGAAAACAGGCCCCAAGAACAGAAACTGATTCACACAACAGCATCTGTCAAAAGACGGGACAGGACAGGGAGGCAAAAAAGCTGGGGAGTAACACTGAGAGGCGATGTGATTATCTGTTATGTGGAGATATCAGTCACACAACAAGTCCAAAGAAGTACAGGAGAACAGCTCTGCCACAAATCCCTGGCAGCCCGTACTTACCTAATAAGCCATGTAGGCAAGTACAGAAGAGCAGATGCTTTGTCTTGGAAGAATACCTCATGACCCTCCAGGAACACAAGAGAGGGGGATGCTATGTCAGCACCCACTCACCTCCCTACTTCCCTTGTAGCTGACGGGAGACAGGTCCTCACTGCCTCCTGGGTTCTGGTGAAGCATGGGACTTTCTGGGCATCCCTCCACCTGGCCTCAATTAAGGGTCCAGAAGATAAACCCACTTAGCTGCCATCTGGATCTAGTTCCTCAGCAGCCAGAATCCTGTGACTCACGGTCATCAGCCGTGAGTTTCAGTGTCACTCTTCTTGGTGTGCTAGACAAGGACTACAGGAAGCTGGTATCTTTGCCGCCGCCTTCTTTTCTCTATCTGTATAAGTAATTAACCACCTAAATCTACAAGCGGCTTATTTCATCTACAGGTCAGGCTTTCTTGGCCCTTGACTTGTCTCATGTGTGAGCTTGACAAGAAGTGGTAATAAATGGCACCCACTTTTCAAGACTCACTACTGCTACAAATTAAATGGTAATCTTTACCCATGAGCAGGATAAAGAAGACTGTTAGTTGTGAAAATTAACCTTTTCAACTTCATTTGTTCCTACGTGCAGTACAGTCTTCTCTTTCTCCACTGAATCCTGCCATCCTTGAGAGCAGAGACATGCTCTCTTCTACTCTCTTTTGTGATTCTCTCCAGCTCCAGGTAGTACGCTTTATGCACTGGCAGTATTCAGTAAATACTGTGGACCATCTCACACAACGCTATTCTGTCCCCGAACTACAAACAGACAAGCTGCTCCTCTTAGATTTCACAGAAACAGCAAGAAAAATCATGAGAGTTTAAAAAAAATAGTAAGACTTGCTTAAGGTCACATTTTTAGGTACCATGACTGACTACAGATGTTACGGTGATGTTCTGTAAAGGGAAGTATTACATCCATACTTCTTGCAGGGGGAGGAAAAAGCAAAAAAGTGCTTTTTCCAAACCAGGAGAAAAATGACTTCTAAAAAGCAGATGTCCTGACAGAAACTAAGGAAGCACTGAAGGAATGATGAGGACATAGCAAAAGAACACAACTTGAAAAGAAACCAGTTTGAAGACGCTCCCACCAGTCAAATCTTGGACAACTTAAGCAACGAAAAAATAATAATAGATTAAAACTCAATGAAATTAACAATCTGTCCATACTGATCAATATATAAATGATGAAAAGGGAGAGCTTTTCCTTACAAGAGAAAGGCTGCTAATAGATACAGGACCTAAAAAACCATCAATGGATACTAAAACTTGTGAGTGAAAGTTTGATAAGAAATTGAATATTTTACAAAGTCTCAATCTCCCCACAAGTTCCTTATTAATTACAAAGGGAAAAGCAGCAACAGTACACTGAAGAAACCTAGAATACGCCACAGCTTTACAAAGTGATCAAAGTTAGCATCCCCAGTGCTGGGATAAACAGACATGTGCCTTCTGACACGAGGCACTGCTTCTGCCAAAAATGCATAATCTGAGTCTAATCCAGAGGAAACACCAGACGAAGTCAAATTGAGGGATATTTTACAAACTGACCAGTGCTCTTTAAAAACGCTGAGGTCTAAAAACAGAGACCAAAAAAATGTTTGCTATGTGTTAAACGAATGCAGCACTTCCATTCATTCGAGTATTTCCTGAGAACTACTATATGCTAAGTACTGTGTTAGGTGATGGAGGCATCGTGGTGGGCAAGACATGTCTCTATCTTCATGGTGTTTCTATTCTGGGAGTGGAGGAAACACAAGCAACAGGTAAATAAGATAATTTCAGACTGTGGTAAGCATTACCTCATAAAGGTAAAGAGACTGAGCGTGGTGGGGCTGGGGCTGGGGCTGGGGCTGGGGCTGGGGCAGGGGCAGCGGCAGGGGCAGAGGCTGCTCTCTCTGGATTGTATTCTTAGGAAAAAACCCTGAAGAGGTGATGCGGGATGCCCAGAAGCCAGCCAGGTGACAAGCTGTGGAAGAGCATGCAGGGCAGAAGGAAGAACATCTGTACACACCCTGAGACAGACAAAGTTGGAAGCTTGAAAAACACCGGGAGGCCCTTATGGCTGAAGTCACCACGAGAAAGGAGGTTTACATGGCAGGCAGGGGACAGACACCAATGACCGTGAGCCACAGGGAGGAGTATGTATTTACTCTAACCAGAACAGAAGCCACTCAGGGGTTGTGAGCAGGGCATGGCATGATCAACTCCACATCTGTTAAGGAGACAGAGAGAAGATTATAAGAAAGAATAGTTTTAAGAGAATGCATCACAGTAAATAGTAGGAAGAAGCTAGAAAAAACTTGTTGCATCTTCCCAGCAATCACTGCAACTACAAAGTCCATTCTTTTTCCCCTCTTAGGTTCTCACTGTAAACAGCAGCATTATTGCCAAACCTAAAGCCACAATAGCAGAGTATGAGTAAAACATGAAGAGGTTAAGGAGTGGGCGCAGATTTTTCTGAAGGAGCACCACCCAGCCAACCGTGCTAGGCTCTGTGGACCCACCCCACCTGAAGCACACTTCCCATGTCCACATCCACCTTCTCAAACATGCGCTACACCACCAGCTTCCCCTACGCAGAGTCATGGAGAGTTGGGGGCTGGGAACAGAGCTGTTTACCATGTGGTAATTCCCAAAACCACTGCCCCAGTCTCAACTTTTAAAATCAGATTTTGACCAACAAAGCAACATCTTAAGATGTACAAGCGTAAGTGTTTACCATACACTAACATGCTTTAATTGCTGCTACTGCTGAACTGCTCAAATCCAACTCCAAGAACAAAAATGAAAACTACCCAACTATGCAACTGGTAGACTGTCTTTAGGTTTTACAGGATTCTTCTGACTTATCTACAAAGCAAAAAGAAAAACACCTCCAGAAAAGGCTTTTGGTTTCTACCTTTGTAATACAAGCTTTCTTGCAGCTAAGCCGGAGTGTGCATCATTTTAAAGTGCCATGGAAGTGAACAAGCATGCAAAAATGAAAATAAAAACCTTCTCTGCATCTTTGTCATCTATTGAAATCGACTGAAGCCAAAAGCGAAGCCCTATCAACACACTAAATAGGCAGTTTTAGAACAAAAAAATGGTAATTTTATTTCAAGTTATATAAGCTGCTAAAAAGAAAAAAATCTAATATAGGAAAGCTGACAGATGTTCACAGCACAAGAACATTTTAAAAAGTGGATAAACCTGGAATTTATAAGGGGCAACTAAAGAGAGAGACAGACAGAGAAACAGTACTTATGATAATCAGTAAGTTTTCCAGGTTAATACTAGCCTCAGAGACTTTTTTTAAATAATTGATATAGAAAAGCTTACTTTTCCATTAAGGGTTTTCTTTTCTTTTTTTTTTTTTTTTTTTTTTTAAGACAGTGTCTTGCTGTGTTGCCCAGGCTGGAGTGCAATGGCGCAATATTAGCTCACTGCAACCTCTGCCTACTAGGTTCAAGCGATTCTCCTGCCTCAGCCTCCTGAGTAGCTGGGACTACAGGCATGCACTACCACGCCCAGCTAATTTTGGAATTTTTGGTAGAGATGGGGTTTCACAATGTTGGCCAGGCTGGTCTTGAATTCCTGACCTCAGGTGATCCGCCCACCTCTGCCTCCCAAAGTGCTGGGATTACAGGCATGAGCCCACAGCACCAAGCAGGTTCCTCTTTTTAAAAGTGTTTCCTAACTTAGCCTTAACTTTACTTTTACCCAAATTAATTCATTTTAGCTCTACTTTGCTTGGGAATCCCTGAGGAAAAAAATCAAATATGGATTTTAAAACTATGTATTTGAGAAAATTATTTCCAAATGCTCTTCTCTGAAATTTGCTGTCCCAATGATTCACTAAACCCCTCCAACTTCATCCCGTTTATCCGTCCCCCACAGCTCACAGGAGAGTAAGGCTACTGCAGACATGTCCATATCCCCAACCTAAACCTTGACCCTGCTCACTGGACAACTTCCATAGGGGGAGCCATCCCACTAGTGGGGCAAAGCAAACTCAATCCTCTCTCCTGCGACACGGAGATTCTTCCCATTAGTCTTTTATGGTCCTAGAACCACTGGGGTGGCCATTTTCCACCATGTGCAGACAAAGAAAAATAGCTATTTTATAAAGAATAAAGATTAAAAGAAAAATAAATTTGAGACATGTGAAACAGAAGACTGACTTAGAAGGATGAGAGACTTTACTATTAAGATACTGCAGGAGAAAGCTGCCTCAGTTCCTAAGACTGTCCACCTTCCAAGTCCAGTTCCACATGAGACCCAGTTATGCTCCTCACCCTTGGTCTCCATGAAAAATCCTCATATCCCATATTTATTCTCTCTCCCACTCCCAGTCTATTTTGCTGAAGTCAGTTTCAGTGGACTTCTGCTAAACACAATCAACAGAATCTTAATCCATGTTTGTCATGGACAGCCCCGAAGACAGGCCCCAATGTATCTCCTGGTATTCACACTCGTGTATTAATACTGTCCCCTCGACTTAATGACTTGATTCTATCAAATAGCAGTGACAGAATGTCACTTCTAAGCTCAGATTATAAAGACTATGGCTTCCAGCCAGGTGCAGCAGCTCATGCCTGTGATCCCAGAACTTTGGGAGGCCAAGGCAGGCAGATCACTTGAGGTCAGGAGTTCGAGACTAGACTGGCCAACATGTGAAACCCCATCTCTACCAAAAATACAAAAAACAGCCAGGTGTGGTGGTGGGTGCCTGTAATCCCAGCTACTCAGGAGGCTGAGGCGGGAGAATCTCTTGAACCCAGGAGACAGAGGTTGCAGTGACCTGAGATCCCACCACCGCACTCCAGCCTGGGTGACAGAGCGAGACATCACCTCAAAAAAAAAAAAAGACTAGGTATGGCTTCCATCTTATGGGTCTCTCTTGCTCTCTCTCGGATCACTTGGTCCAGGGGAAGCCAGCTGCCCTATGGAGAGGCCAATGTGAAAGGAAACTGATGTATCCAGCCAACAGCCAGTGAGCACCTGATGCCTGCATTGGCCACATAAGTGAGCCTGGAGGCAGTTCCCCTAGTTGAGCCTTGAGATGACTATAGCCCCAACTGACAGCTCAGCTGTAATCCCATGAGATACCCTGAGCCAGAGGCTCTCAGCTAAGCTGGGAGTCCTGACTCACAAAAACTGGGAGATAATAAATGTTGTTTTAAGTTACTAAATGTTGGGGTAATTTCTTGTACAGCTTTTCAACTAATACAATTCCCTAAAACATAATTCTTACTTAGACTAACATCACATTAAAAAAGAAAAACATTAAGATAGGTCAATTTCTTCTTGAGAAAGTTTTACCTTGCTATAAGAACTGGTTTAAAAGAGGTACAGTGTGTTGCAGTGCAAGGATCTGACTCCAATATCAGAAGACTTGCTCTCAGACTAAGAACTGCTGTGAACCAGCTGTGAAGAGTGGAGGAGCAGCTCCTCTTGGCAGCTCAGCTGTCCTATCTGTAACATGAGGATTTCCACAGTATGAGGTCCTTGATGCTCTGAACAGCCTGTGATTCTACGAAGGCTATCTTCTCATACTCAACAAAAATAGCTTATTCCTTTTACAGTTCTAAAGATGTCTATTCTGTCTTCCACATTAAAACTGAGTGATCATTCTCCAGAATCTAGAGTATATAAAAATATACAAGAAACTCCAGTACACATCCATCATTGTGAAATCTCTTTTCCAACAAATGTCCTCTTAATGAGCATGATGCATTAAATGTTTGGGGACTAAGCCACGAACAAGTTCAACTAAACTGCCTACTGACTTCAAAAGGAACATATGACCACCATGTGTGGTGGCTCATGACTGTAATCCCAGCACTTTAGGAGGCTGAGGCAGGAGGATCACTTGAGCCCAGGAGTTCCAGACCAGTCTAAGCAACATGACAAGACCCTGTATGTACAAATAATTTTAAAAATTAGCCAGGCACGGTGGTGCACATTTGTGGTCCCAGCTACTTGGGAGGCTGAAGCGGAAGGACTGGTTGAAACTGGGAGGTTGAGACTTGGGGAGTCATGATCCCAGTCCAGTCCAGGTGACAGAGTGAGACAAAAGGAAGGGGAGGGGAGAGGAGGGGAGGGGAGGGGAGGGGAGGGGAGGGGAAGGAACGGAACGGAGGAGAGGAAAGGAGAGGAGAGGAGAGGAGAGGAGAGGAGAGGAGAGGAGAAAAGGGAGGGAGGGAGGAAGATATGCCCAGTCCAGCCTGGATCTTTCAGAAGCAAATTCCTGTGCCTGCCTTGGCCTTGCTGGCCTCTGCTTCGCCACCCCACCCCCTTCACCACTCTTGCCCCTCACTAATCAGGCAGCGCTTACTTGCTAACTTTCCCTGACCACATCCTCCGCCATCCAGGGGACTCTGGTCTCCCTTCTTCTCCTACACAACGTATTGTAATCCCTTATTTGCATCTGTCTCACCCAATAGATCATTATGTCCTTAAGCGCAAGGTCCAAATAATGTTGATCTTTGTATTCCCAGCATCCAGCAGGGAGGTTGGAACGCAGAACTTGGACTGACCAATGGTTGTTGACCTACTGAAGAACTGAACCTCGAACTCCCACAGGGGACATCCAATTCTCACATTTCTAGAAAATGGCCTGCTGTTCAGGAAACCATATTTGTGGACCACCTACAATGGCTGTGGCTCTAAGCCTAGTCGCCACAGGCACTGGTAATTCTCTCAGCCAACTACTTGCCCAGTGAATTCTGTTTTCTCTCCAACATCTTCTCTGTGGATGAAGAGAACCCATTCTACAAGCACTCTGAGGGGATGCATACTTGCTACAAATGTTAGCTTACCAGGAAAGGAAAGGAACTCCACTACTCAGCTTGTTTCATTCCTCCGAGTATTAGCACTGTGTTTACATAACCTCTATCTATAGCAAGAATGTCAAACTGAAGAACTGACAACACTCGCGAACTGAAAAAAATTTTAAATATACCTTTGCAATCAGTTTTTCAGCCACTGTCACCCCATACAGTGACCCCACCATCAGCGTTAAAACTTCAATGGAATAAAACAAGTGAACTGAAGGCGAAAACATCATTCGCCAAACATCTTAAAATACTTGAAAACTAGGTAGATCACTTACACACTCAGAAGCAAACAAAACAATGTGGCTAACTGAACTTGGAGCTCAGTGACTGCTCCCACCACAAGATGGCTAAATCCAACCACCAAACTGTATAATAAATGGCTCTTTAGATTATTAGGCTGAAGACATTCAGGAGGAGCACTGGTCTTTGAGAAGAGAATATGATTTCAGGCTATTATAAATACTCTCCCTACATATACACTACCCTAATAATTAGCTAGTTACCCTTTTACCAAAAGAGGTCCTGTAAGGGTATCTCATAAGAAGTAGTGCTGTTCATCTTGTTCCACTGGTATTATATACTTAAAATAAAAATTCTTGAAATATTCTGTAAGCATAATTTTCCTTGTTTCAGAAATATATTTGTTTCCCACAAACTAAGCACCCACTATGTAAGCAATATAAAATACATTTTGCCATATTTTTATTTTGTGCAAACAAACTTTCTAGATTAGTTGCATCTGAAAAACAGTTGATAAAACTAAAGCACGTATTTAACTTGGGTTAAGCTAGACGTTCCCTAAGAGACCTCCTATTTCAGGAAATGAGGCATATACTGAGCTTGTTTAAACTTCAGAATCACTCTAAAAACAGTACTTACAGTCGCTCTGAAGGACCACAGAATACCAAAAGGAATACAGAGAAAGTAATCAAGGTTTGGCAGCTTCGCCTAAACTGACCTGAAGAGTTCATCTTCCACGTCACTTCCAGATGTGTCACACAAACAGAAGAGGTTCATTCTCACAACTCCAAATTATCTTCCTGACTGATTGTGTACACACTGACAGACGTCCCAACAATCATGTGCAGGGGCCTTTTTAATCCTGCAGTAATGGCCCAGGCAGTCCCCCTTGAGCTCTGCAACAGCAGTGTTGAAAACCACCTCTTCAATGAATAGCTATTCTCTTATAATGATAACTTTCCTAATAAAAGTTGTGCGCTATATGGACAGAGCAAGAGTTGACTAAATGCTTTCAAACCTCAAGACTTCTGGAAGACACTTTCAATTTCAAGAATCACTTCCATTTGTATATTTATAAACACACTTTCTTCTAAGGAACTGACACTTTTGGTTCAAATATCCTTAGAGACAATGTTTGTCAGGAATACTGTGTCACCACATTCTTTGGAGCTTCCTTCATCTAGGCAAGCTGAAAATCAAGACTCGAATTTCTAAACCTCTATTTCAAGAAACCCACACTGCCATTTCCTCAATCCAGCAGCAGTGCACTTGACTAATGGAAGTGACTCTTGAGATCAAATAATTCAAATGATCTCATCACTATTTTTCTTCAACAGCTCAATAGAGATGCAACAAAACAAGGGTTTTTCTCCCCTTCAAAGTTTTCCACTAAGGATGTCCTTGAATGCCAGACCCCTGAATCAAACGCCTGTTCGGTTCACCACCTGCCTCAGGGGGCCAGGTCTTCATGCTGCCGCTGAGATTTCGAACAGTTCACAAAGATACAAAACCAATTCAGCACCTGAACCAAGCCAAAGCTACACACTGTCAGAAAATGTAGTCAGATTAGAACTTTACAGACTCTTAACTGTCATTCTATTTACATATTCCTCATCAGAATAGACTCTCAAAAAAATTCCACTGTGAGTAGTCATAAAATATGAAACACACACATACGGAAGTAGCTAATGTGAAAAATGAATAAGAAACAAAACTGCTGGATAAAGGAAGAAAAATTTACTACCCTTTCAGTATGACATACTACTCCAAAAAGGAAGGGAAAAAAAAAAAAGCAAAAGAAATAAGGGCAAAAAAAAAAAGTGAATTATGAATCTGAGTTGAAGAAATTACACAACTTCCAAGTGCACACAGAAAGCTACCCCACCACCCATTGTCAGAACGGTGGCCAATGTCTTTTCTGTCAACAATACCATTAGTAACACCATCTTAAAACCTAATGTTAGTTCTAAGGAGTTACAAGGAACAACGCAGCCCTTTGCAAAGCTGCAGGAGGAGTCATAGGGCTCATGCACATCAAAGTCTGATGCTAATGGCAATCCTGGAGCTGTGCAACCCCTGCAGTCTGTGAAGTCCTCTCTGAGGCCAGGATATGTGCAAGTGACAGACACAAAGAAAACAGAACCACTGCAAGTTGCTCTACTAAATTTCTCTTTTACCTGGAATCCTAGAGCCTGTAAGGCACTGATTTTCAGGCAGAGTAGAAGAGTTGCCCTCTCAGGGGAGATTTCATTTGGCCACATCTGGAAACATTTTTTTTTGTTATGGAGGGTGCTGTTGCTGCTGCTGGCATGGCATCTGGTGGACAGAGGTGGGAGGCCGATAAACATTCTGCAATGGACAGGGCAGCCCCCACCTAATGTCAACAGTGCTGGGAGGGAGAAATCCTGCTATAGCTTCCTTATCAATTCCTGCTTTAAAGTGTCCTTGAATTTCACACCAAGAATCGAGATTTAGCAAATACACATTCACATGTGAATATGACTAATCAAGTAAGAAACTCATTTATGAAAATGAGCTTAGGAAACAGAACACTAAGAAGTGTATCGTCAACTTGCACACTGTCCTTCTCTGGTTGGCATTAATATTACAGTTTACATGTTTCAAACCATGTTAAAGCCAGACACAGAGGGCAGGGAAATGCACTCGTTTGAGGCCTTGACTGTCAACCTGCCACTTCCAAAGTGAAGACACAGATGTAGTCGGAGGTTGTGGGAGAGTGGGTAGCAAGGAGAGGCTCTGCTGTGTCCATAAGGCAGCTGGCTGTCTCCTAGTAGACTGCTCATGCATCTACACCATCCCTTTTGTGACTCACCTGCTGAGCTCTCCTTCCAGAGGCACCCTTCATTCTCAACTCTAAAGCCATCCCTCAGTGTCTGAGAGGAACTGGTTCCAGGACCCCTGCAGATACCAAAACCCAAGCATGCTCAAGTCCCACAGTCCACCCTGTGGAACCTGCTGATACACAAAAAGGCGGCCCTCTATCTTACATCCCAAGAACACTGCATTTTCAACCTGATTTGGTTGGAAAAAATTCACATGGAAGTGTACCCGCACAGTTCAAGTTCGTGTTGTTCAAGGGTCACTGGATTCCTGTCACAATGCCGCCTTACAAAATATCCTGGATACAAGAGTAAGGTTCATTTTCAAAAAACCCAACTTAGATTTCAACAAATTTTTCTCTCAGACTGTTAGTTCCATGGAAGAAGGAAATTGTGTCCAGATTCAGCCCATCCCTAACTGAGAATCCCTGCCATGCTAGCTGTCCAGCCCGAGCCATTCTCCAGGGCACAGCACAGAGGCACCCAAACATCGCCAAGAATAAAAGCATCCAAGTTACTTCTGGCTGTCTGCTGCTGACCTCTCAGGGCCCTGCCGGGCTTTCACAGCCCTGCTATCTTGCAGTGGGGTCCTTCCTGACTCATATCACCCTGGACGGGGACTCCTGCTCATATCCTCTGCTCACATCTTACACTTCCAACACCCAGAGGCCGCAGGCAGCTTCCTACTGTGAGTGACAAAGTTGTATCCTCCTGCTTCAGAAGAGAACTCAACCAACAGCCAAGTGTGCCCGCAGAGCACACACAGTGCTTAAGATATGTGCCATAACGGAACCAACAATCCTCCTCAGAAGTCAATGGTTCGCAAAGCAAGGGCATGTTCCAGCCCTCGGATGGACCCCTCCGTGGTTATGCCTAGCATCATCCTTTCTGAACGGCAAGCTTACTAGGCTTCCTCCAGACTCCCTACCACCAAATAGGAAAAATGGCAAATCAGACATCAGATTTATCTTACAGAAAAGTGGGAGTCAAGCATTTGCTAACGTTAGAGTGAATAAACAACTTGTAACTCTTCAATAACATCAGCTTTGGCTTTCAGAAGATAGAAGGCAATCTCTAATGCTATATAAACTGCTTATCATCACTTTGCAAGCAAAAGAGCAACAAGCACTACATGGTAAAATAACGGTTCACAGCTTGAGGGAAAAAAGGCTGTGGAAAAATAAGATTATCCCTAAACTGACAAAAGTAACACTCACTGTAAATGAAAGGAATCCTTGATAAATGTGTGCATCAAGGAAACACAGCCATGGGAAACACAATACCATGACTTCTTTCTCCTCCAGGATGTTGGCAGGATACACAGACAAGGAGCTGTAAAATCTGGACTTTTAAACAACTACACAAATTCTACAAACCTATTATAAGAACCAGAAATAATTTAAAGGATTATTATTATTGCACTAACTGGAATAAATGTATCCAATAAAATCCTGAAAGTCAATTAAAATCCTAAGACCATGTAATCATGAATAGACAGAATTCTAAATTTGGAGTGAAATCTTTTCTCGAGAAGTGAAAAACAGACCTCATCCAACCCACCATGCACTAATTCCTCTGATTCATGTTAAATCTGTAGTGTGAGGCAAGGAGTTTACCAAATATAAACAAAATATCCTTATTAACTTCTCTTTTTCCTTATTGCCCACCAAGAAAGAAGCATCCACCCAAAATAAAGAACTTGCTTATAAAATGTTGTAAGCACTGCACTCACAGTTTTGAAACATATAGCTATATTACATAGAACTCCCATGCAGAGAATTTCCTAGTCAGCCTTCACAGTCAGAAGGTCTATAATCAGAGGCATCCAAAATAGAAGTGACTTGCATTTCACCACCCAACTGGGATTTCTGCAAAGCTCACAAAGCAAACTGGCACGGATGTGACTGTAGTTGCTAACAATTCTCTTTACTGTGCCCAGCTGTATTTCTCTCAGTACCAGGAGCCAGCTGACATGTCTAAGCTGCTCATACATTTCTGCTGAGCAAGCCACTTACATACACCATACCCAATGAAGCCCCGCTATACATACCCAGTAGGGAATAACGTGTCTGAACCCCCACTATACATCCCCAGTAGAGGATAATGTGTCTGCACTGAAGTAATTTTTAATGCAAGTAGTATAACCATGGGAGACTAGACCCCAGAGTTGTTACCATGACCCAAAACACTTTAGAATTTCTATTATGAAACTGCCTCTCAGATCGGTTTTTAAACCATACTAAAACAAAAACACAAAATAATAACAAAAAAGTTTTTTTACAAACTAATGGGGCCAGGCACTGTGGCTCACACCTATAATCCCAGCACTTTGGAAGGCCGAGGCGGGCAGATGGTTTGCGCCCAGGAGTTCGAGACCAGCCCAGGCAACATGGCGAAACCCTTTCTCCACAAAAAATATAAAAATTAGCCGGGCATGGTGGCACGCACCTTTAGTCCCAGCTACTTGGGAGGCTGAGGTGGGAGGATCACTTAAGCCCGGGAGGCAGAGGTTTGCAGTGAGCTCACGCCACTGCACTCCAGCCTGGGCAACAGAGCAAAACCCATCTCAAAAAAAAAAAAAACCTAACGTATAGAACGTCCATCTTCTGACAAAGATGAAAAACAGAGATTTACAGGTTTTCCACTTATCTATTTGAAAAGCAACCTTCCTGGCAAGGCAACAAACTAGCAGTCTGGAGTTGGCCAATCCCTGAAATGAACTCTCCTGCCAGAGTCACCAAGGGACTTTATAGGCAAAAAGCTTGCTGACTTGTGGGATCCACCAATCTGAGTTGCCAGGCTGACGTGCTCAATTTTAGCTTTAGCACACCCTTCTCTCCAAGCTGGCAGATAGCAAAGGAAGACCCCAGAAAAAGTAAAGGGAGACAGAGAGCCTAGCAACAGCTACCAGCAGCACACAGAGCCAACAGCAGAAAAGAAAAGGTGGGTGGGGTATCTCCTGAGCTCCCTGTAACTCTGGGTCTAGCCAGTTAGACTCCTTTCCTAAAAGAAATGGGAACAACAGTCCCTAATAACCTGCTGAGGAATGCCTGACCTTATTATTTCAGGTCACCAAGTACCCTTTATTAAAAGCAGTATTTTAATATAATAAAGCATATTTATGCAAGCCTCAAAACCCTATTCTTCGAATAAATAAGTAAGCAAGCAAGCCCTGGCTCCAGCTTATACCTAAGGGTGCATGCTGACATTCCTAGGAATGTGGTTCCGAGGACACCGTTAGGAGACAGCCTGGGTGGGCTCCACTACCCCAGGAGTCAGGGAAAGCTTCTTCAAATATTCATCCCACTGGGCATCACACTGACTTCAGAAAGATGCAACTGAGAAGAGTAATGAATCTGAGAAATAGTATTTCTATTCCAAATTCTACAGCCAGCAAGCATCCCACTCAAAGGTCACACAGCTCTATATAACCTCACCCTACCCAGCTCTAAAATTACAGTTATGTTCTGGGACTGCCTTGAAGCCTGCTTTGATGTCTTTGTTAGGATAAGCCCTTTAGGCTTCCAGCTTCTCTGGCTATGGACAGTCCAAACATAATTAGGTGTAGATCTTGGAGCATACTTCGCATATAATACAAGAAAATCAATGTGAGTGCCACATTCATAATGACATAAGTTCATCTAGTACTATGTGGCTTATTAAGCATTTTAGCCTCATTTGGATCCTTACAGTACTACCTCAATGTGTAAGGTGAGACAGTTTTTTTTTTTTTTTTTTTTTTTGAGACGGAGTCTCTGTCGCCCAGGCTGGAGTGCAGTGGCGCAATCTCAGCTCACTGCAAGCTCCGCCTCCTGGGTTCACACCATTCTCCTGCCTCAGCCTCCTGAGTAGCTGGGACTACAGGCACCCGCCACCATGAAATTTTTTGTATTTTTAGTAGAGAGCAGGTTTCACTGTGTTAGCAAGGACGGTCTTGATCTCCTGACCTCATGATCCGCCCACCTCATCCTCCCAAAGTGCTGGGATAACAGGTGTGAGCCACGGTGCCCAGCTCAAGGCAAGGCAGTATTTTTAAGCACTTTTTTTAAGCAGAAGAGGAAGGTGAGGTTCAGCAGGACGGAGGCCCCTCAGTAAAAGTGGAGCCACATCTGGAATGCGTGTCTTTCCATTACGAGGCTTCCTCTCTTTGCCCTCCACCACACTTCACAGAGCTGAGAGCACACCCTATAAATTCCCTGAGAAGAGCCCTCTCTGACTTTACCTTCCTTGAGCCTCTCCTTTCTTCAGGAAAGACAGGCTAGAATAATGCTGAGAATCACAGAAGAAACGGTCTCATGACCAAGGCTCCAAGCAACAAACTACTCAACATCTTAAGAGGATGAGAAATGCTGCAGGGAAAGTGAACTCTCACCCTTCTTCCAGCTACAAACTGGAAACAATACTGAAAGGATGAGGGGCTTACATCAACTGTCATTGCTGGGGACCTACCCTCATGGCCCAATGTTGAATGATGAAAGGATTTGTACTGTGAAGTACGACAAGTATGATACTGTCAATAGCCCTCTTGGGAAAAATAGCACTGTTTCCTTAAAGTCAATCCAATGTGACACACTTGGAGCTAAATATCTGACCTTATGTGATTAAAACAGAATTTCAAAGCCACTCACATACCCTGTTTCTTGGTATTTTTTGGTTCTGCCCCTTCTTCCTGGATAGAAATAAATTTAATCTTCGCATTAGTTTCATCTAGCCAGAAATGTAAAAGCAAGACCATCAGGCTGGGGACTGTGGCTCACACCTGTAATCCCAGCACTTTGGGAGGCAGAGGCGGGCAGATTACCTGAGGTCAGGAGTTCGAGACCAGCCTGGCCAACACGGCAAAACCCCATCTCTACCAAAAGTACAAAAATTAGCTGGGTGTGGTGGTGCGTGCCTGTAGCCCCAGTTACTTAGGAGGCTGAGGCAGGGGAATCGCTTGAACCCAGGACGCGGAGAGTGCAGTGAGCTGAGATGGCACCGCTGCACTCCAGCCTGGGCAATAAGAGCGAAACTGCATCTCAAAAAAAAAAAAAAAAGACCATCAAAAGGACCATCAGTTCCGTAGAAGAGGGTGAGAAGGTGAGAAAAGCTACCACTCCACAGAATTATTTAATTTTCATTACTCTCAAAAAGCAGGCAGCAGGCTGGGCGTGATGGCTCACGCCCATAATCCCAGCATTTTGGGAGGCCAAGGTAGGTGGATCATATGGACCAGTCTGGCCAACATGGTGAAACCCCATCGCTACTAAAAATACAAAAATTAGCTGGGCAGTAGTGGCATTCACCTGTAATCTCAGCTACTCGGGAGGCTGAGGCAGGAGATATTACCTGAACCTGGGAGGCAGAGGTTGCAGTGAGCCAAGATCGCACCACTGCACTCCAGCCAGGGCAAGAGAGTGCGCTGTCTCAGGGGGAAAAAAAAAAAAAAAAGCAGGCGGGAATGTAAAAGTCCTAATCACAAAATATTGCTAGACAAAAGCATACAGGCAATAACTGTGAATCTCTTGAAACAAAGTGGGCTGGGCCAGGCACCAGGAGGTTCAGATTCTAAACATGGATCATTCTCTAATTAGCTGTCACAGGGCAGTTGAGGCATGGAGGCAAGCTGACAGCAGACTGAACCCCCAGCTGCCACTAACAAACTGAGGAACCTTCCACAAATGTCTTAACCTTTAAGGCCCAATTTCTTCACCTAGAAAGTGGGGAGAATGATGAGAAGACTAAGACAATACAGGTCAAGTAATTAACACTGTTCTTGGCTGAAAATTAACAGAATAAATTCTGCATGACCTGGGCAAGAAACTACACCTCTCTGAGATTCAGTCTTCTTACCTATAAAACGGGGGTGTGGAAGCAAAGGACTCCTTGATTCTAAGCGAAAGAGAAACATATGAAAAGCGAGTAGAGATAGGTCATGGGCCCACGGTCAGTGCTATGGAGAATGGCTCTCTTGACAAATCCTTAAACTGCACCTCTCCACACTGTTAACTAACACAAAGTCACATGCTTGGTCGGAGTGTTTCCACACATCTCACAGGCAGCAGGGCTGATAAGTCTTAGCCTGGAAAGAAAGTTCACAGGTGTGTTCTGCTCACTAGGGCTGATAACGTTAATGTGGGATGAAGATTCAAGAAAGTGCTGCAGAGGTGATGTTAAATAGATTGTAGACACTCAAGGAAGCCAAGAACAATATGCAAGCTCATTCTTCAGGAACTTAAGATTTCAAATTGCCCCCATGTCCCCACCCTTCTAACACAATCATACTTGAGACAGTTATCCCTCCGTTGCTTGGGATGAGTCCCTGAGGCTTCTAGCTTCTCTGGCTGTAGAGTCTCCAAACACCATGTACCTATATCCCATAAGACACTTCACATCTCAGACAAGAAAATCAACGTAAGTGACTATGTTCATAACTGCAGATGTTCATCTAGTACTTTTTGGTTAATTAAGCACTTGAGTCTCAATTTGACCCTTAAGGATGTAAGGCCACAGCTAAAGTCATTTGTTGAAAGAAACAAGGAAAAAAGACTAAAAATACCACATTAGTAAACAGATTCCCATTAGCCAGGGTTTCCTTTCAGCCTGGGTGTGTTTTCCTTTTTTTCTTTATATGCTTTAAAACCTTTAAGTTTCACTTTAAGGACATCACTCTATCTGCTACCTCTCAGGTTAAACTACAAAGCCAAAAAGTTTCACATCCATGCTACTTTCATTATGACAAATCCTCTTCATTTTCTTCTTCCCTCCTGTTTCCCCTCACCCAATAAATACACGCGATGATGTTCTCACTCACATCTTTCAATGGTTGGTTTCACTCAACAAATTCATTCAACAAATATTTATAGTATCTTCAAGGAATCAGGTGCTACTCTAGGCACTTAGGTTACATCAGTGAACCAAACAAATATTCTACTGGAACTTACATGCTAGTAGGTGAAAGTAGCTATTATTTATGTTTATACTTATACAGTGTATCATGAGATATTAGGGAATAAAGAAACAGGAGTGCAGAGAATATGCACTGGCATTGCCAGTGGGCAGCAGAAAGGATGTTTAAAGGTGATTGGGAGGGCCTCCCTGAAAAGGTCAGGCTTGAACCAAGGCTGCAGGTGATAAAGGGACTCAGCCAAGAGAGCACATGGAGAACACTTCAGGCAGAGGGAGAGAACAGGGGTGGAAGTTTGTGTCTGGTATGTTCCAGGAGGGGCAGGGAAGGAGGCCAATGTGGTTGGAATGAACGACAGAGTGAGCTGATGGCAGGCAGATCCCAAGGGGCCCTGAAGACCACCGTACGGCTTTTACTTGTGCAATGAGGCGTCACTGCCGTTTTTGAGTGAAGGAATAAGTTAAAGTTTTTTAAAGGATCTCAGCCATGGCTGTTGTGTTGAGAATAGACTGGAGCAGGCAAGGGTGGAAGCAGGGAGACCAGGTGGGCTGGGGGAGACGGCAGCTGCTTAGATCTTCAGAACAGCAGCAGTAGAGGTCTTGAGAGTGGTCAAAGTCTGGATGTATTCTGAGGACGGACAGCCACACTTTCCTACCAGATATGATACAAGACGAGGGAGAAAGTGAGTTGTCAAGTATGACAGGTAAGCTATAAAAATGAAAAGAATGGGCCAGGAGCGGTGTCTCACCCCCGTAATCTCTGCACTTTGGAAGGCCAAGGTGGGCAGATGACCTGAGGTTGGGATTTCGAGACCAGTCTAACAAATACGGAGAAACCCCACCTCTACTAAAAATACAAAATTAGCCGGGCATGGTGGCACATGCCTGTAATCCCAGCTACTTGGGACGCTGAGGCAGGAGAATCGCTTGAATTGGGGAGGCGGAAGTTGCAGTGAGCCAAGATTGTGCCACTGCACTCCAGCCTGGGTGACAGAGCAAAACTCCATCTCAAAAAAAAAAAAAAAATGAAGTTGCCATTAACCATTTTGAGGTAAAACCCTACAAAGACTCTATGGTACAGCTGTTACAAGTATCCTGATTTATTTGGTCTCCTCACATTTTAAATTTTCTTTAGTCCCTCCCTCCCTTTTTCCTCCCACAGAAATAATGTAGTCCTGGAAGTCTGGACTGAATAACTGTTGCAGACAGAAGCTGTTTATCTTTGAGAAAGTATGGATATGACTGCAATGACAAGACACCCTACCCCAGAAGGCAACCCCAGATTAGCTAACATTTGATGGCTAAGTCAAGCAACAATGGAAAGTTTCCACTTGCCACGTATTGGCTGTGTGACTTTGGGCAAGTCATTTCTCCTCTCAATGACTCATTTCTTTGTCCTAAAGTAAGGATAATATTACCCATAGGGTTACTGTGAGTTCTAAGTAAATGAATGGAATCCAAGTACTTAGAGCAGCAGCTGGTACAGACAAAGTAATACATAGGTTGCAATTATTACTATCATTTTTTTTCTTTTCCTAAAGAATTGCTCTGAAGATTATTATCATTGTTCTTATGTGTTGTTGTTTTTTCTCAATCTCTGAATGATTTTATAAAAAATAATACCTGGGGAGCATGAGTCTAATACCAATTTCAAAAACATGAATCACCTAACACTAAGATACACTGAGTACAAAGACACATTAAGTTGCCATAAAGCACCACAGACATCTAAGTACCCGGACTCTAAAATTGTTACTGAAATTCTACAGGACAAATATTATCCCTTCATGTGTTTGGTGACAGAGGAAAGAAAACATGGATACATATATCATATCTCTGTGATTTAAAGACGCTAACCTATCATAGAAGACCCATGAACTTCAAACCTTTCTAAACCAGCTGGGTGGGATGTTTTTCAGGACATAAAAAAAAAAAATGGTACTTGAGTACTTCAGCTTTTGATATATACTAGAATCAATAATTCTTAAAATCTAGTTTTAAAATGTTTACTAATAACCTAACAATCAACGTAACTCAGTTCAAATACATACAGATACAGATTAGCAAATACAGACATATAGATGTTGTGTGCATATATACACACTATTTAATTAAAACTGTTCTCTTCTCTCAGCCTCTAATAATGAATTTCTACCAAAAATGTCCCTGAACAGCAGGTAACACTTCCAAGATTCGTCCAGCCAACAATTCTCAGGCCTACCTGCATCTTAGTACCACCTTGGAGAGATTTAATTAAACATATTAATGGCAATGTACAGTACTAGATTTCTAGTTTAACTGAAACCAATGTTGAGAACTGCTGGCTGGGTCAATGCTGAAAGTATTATTTATTGAATCTGAGAGACAGAAGATGAACTAGTATTTTGGGGTTTAAACTAGCATAATCATAAGAACTGGGATCTGGGATGAGAGGACACTCCACAGCCTAGATTGGAAACCTACCCTATACTCTCTTAAACTACGCTGAATCTGCAAAACAGTCTTCCAAACGTTCTCTCAAAAATTCCTAATGACTGAAACTTAAGATTTCTTTGAAATGAAAGAACACAAAACATCATTTCACTGTACTCTGGCAAAATTGTACTAAGCCTTGGTGCCAAATACCTGGTTACACTTATATTTTCCACCATATTTCTTTAATATAGTCTATAATAACTATGCAGCCTGGCTCTAAGAAATGTAAATCTTTTGTGTTTTTTTCTTTTCTTTTTTCTTTTTTTTGGATCCATCATTCAAAACATAAAGCCTCCGCTAGATATGGCACAACATAAAGAAATTTACTGCACAGCATAAAGAAGAAATTATTTCCAAATGTTTTCGCCTGTCAACATAGTATAGGACTGGGTAATGGCTTTCTGTAATAAATTTATTCATTTACTCCTCCCTTTAAAGTGCAATACTTACTGAATGTTTGTTATATGCTAGACTTTTCTTTCAGATGCTAGAGGCTGTGAAACTGATCAAGACTGATGTGGCCTTCATCCTTCTTTAAATGCCTTTAATGCACAGATTTAAGAAGAAAATATGGCTGTAGTTCAAACATCTAAGAATACGTTTAAAATAACGGAAATCTAAAATAACAACACTAGAAACATCATATGGAATGATAGTTTACTAAGCGCGTACTAGAAACCAGACGTTATGTTAGTCTCTTTATACATGGCACTCATTTAATAAAGATGCCCTCCTAAAAAGATGAAATTACCACTTGGAAGAAATTACACAAAGACAAACGAGAAAAATCTTTCCTTTAGCAGAGTTTAAACGTGGCCTTTCCACAGTAGAGAGAATATTCCATCCTAAAGTCGACAGGAATGAATTATGGAGTTGTGTTCATTCATTCACACAAAAATTTTTTCATATTAGTTCAAGCAGATTATGAGAAGATGTTTGGTTAAAAAAAAATCACGTTGTCATAAAAAGACATTTCCAATTTCAAATCTTTTCAGTTGAAAATTCTATAAACTATATTTTAAGCATGATAAATATCCCTCTGTCGATATCATTGCGCAACAGTGCTAATAAATATGTTGCCAAACCAATAAAATAAAACATTACTGCGTGCAGTAATCTTAGCTTTTTTTCTTTTTGTAAACTCCAGTCCAACCAAAAGTCACCTGAATAAATCATAAATTCATAGGACTGCAATTCGGGCCCATGCAAAAAGTGGGTGACTTAACCCAAAGGTGTCTTGACAATCTTTTAAAGAGCATTCTCGGGAGAAGCTATGTCACTCTAATCCCGGAACCGCCACTCAAAAACATCTTTTTTAAAAAAACGGGAGAATGGGAATGGGGGTCAGCCAAGTGAAGTCCATTTGTAAGCTTCCGAGGAACTGACTCAAGGCAACATGTTTTCCAACTCCAGGTTGGAGACACCGGGATTCCAAAATGAGAATCCACTCACTTCGCTTTTACAGGACAAACACGTGCACAACTTGGCTTCGGGCTGCATTCAGGTAATGCCTGGAACCCCGAGCTCCCGGGCCGCCCCTGCCCAGCGCTGGCCGCTCCATTAAGGACGAGGACCGGCTCCTGTCACCTCGCGACCCACGCGCACACACCCGCCCCCGGCCCGCCGTGCTGGTTGCCGCGGGCCTGCAAAGTTTCCGCGGCCGCTCACTTGGGGGTAACTAGCCAGGGGTACGCCCGGAGGCTGCGGGGCCCTGGGCGCCTCGGCTGCGCGGGCGAAGCCCCCGTTATGCAAGGGTCGCCGAGACCGGCTGAGCAAGCAAGTGCAGCCGGGCCGCCCCGACGCTGGGTGTGCGGCTGAAGCCCCGGGGAAGGGCAGGGGGCTTGGCGGGCCGCACTCACCGTCTATGTTCTCCCGGTCGCTGATGTGCTGCAGGTTGCAGCCCGTGTCCTCGCGGCTCAGGTCCGTGTCCGGCCGGTAGGACTCCAGCCGGGAATGGGCATTCCTCCGGAGCTTGGGGCTGGACGACACGCAGCACGAGGTAGTGTTCCCCATCTTCGGCGGCCCCCCGACTACTGCTGCGGTCCTGTTCTCCCCGACCCGGGTCGGGCAGACGCGGGGCGCGGGCGGCGGGGGCGTGTGGGGAGGCCCGCCCGCTCGCCGCCAAGGGAGGGGGCGGAAGCCGCGGCCGGCCGCCGGGTCAGCAGCGGCGGCGGCGGCGGGGCCTCGCCATGGGCGGCGGCGGCGGCGACGAGCGGGCGGCGGCGACGAGCGGGCGACGGCCCCGGCTCCCCCTCGGCCGGCCTATCCGCGGCGGAGGAGCGCTCGGGTCCGCGCGACTGCGGCCGCCGCGCCTACCTCACCCCGCCGCGGCCATGGCGGGCGGCGCCGCGCAGGCCGCCTCCCCCCGCGTTTCCTAGTCGGTGTCCGCTTCCCCGGCGGCGGCGGCCGCCTCCTCAAGAGGTTCCGGTTCAAGCTGGGGGCACGCGTGTCAGCGCCGGACTACTGGACTAGCCGGCGAGCTAGCGGGCAGCGGGCGTGGGCGCGGCCCCTGGGCCCCGCGCGGCGCGGTGCGGCCAGGGAGGATGCTGACGGCCCTCCCCCGCCAGCGGCGCCCGCCCTCGCCGCAGCCCCCGCCCCGCCCCGTTACCGCCCCTTCCCTCTGCCCTGGAAGCAGATCGGCGGCCGCGGGGAGGGCCGGGGCGGCGCGGCCCTGCGCGGCCCTGCGCGGCCCTGCGCGGATGTGGGATCGCTCCCGGGGGCCGCGCCTCTCTCCGGCGCTGGGGTCGCGGGAGACGTCGTCGGGAGCTCAGTTTCTGGAGGCCCTTCCCCACCTGGCCTCTGCCTCCTCCACTCCCCCGGGCTGGACGGAACGGGGTCTAGCGCGGCGTGCGAGGTGTGTCCCCGGGACCCGCAGCGGGCGCGAGTGCAGCCGGGGCCGGGTTGGGGACGCAGGCCCAGGGAGCTGAGGCTGCGCCTGCCTCTCCGAGACCGGTCTTGTTCTTTTTGTCTTCTTCTTTTTCTAATTTATTTTTTTAGAGATACGGTTTCGGTCTGTCGCCCAGGCTGGAGGGCAGTGGCGCAAGCTCGGCTCACTGCAGCCTCGAACTCCTGGGCTCAAGCGATTCTCCCGCCTCAGCCTCCAAAGTAGCCGGGACTACAGGCGCGCGCCACCACCCCTGGCTAAGGTAGGGGTGTGTGTGTGTGTGTGTGTGTGTGTGTGTGTGTGTGTGTCTCCAAAGCAGTGAGGACTACAGGCCACCGCCACTACATCAGGCTAAGGTAGGGTGTGTGTGTGTGTTAACTTTTTGTAGAGATGAGATCTCGTTTCGTAACGCGGGCTTCCGCCCCTAAGCCAAGCTAAGGTGGTGGATGTGAGTGTGTGTCTGTGTTAACTTTTTGTAGAGATGGGATATCACTTCGTAACCCGCGCTGGTATCGAACTCCTGGCTTCAAGCAATCCTCCCGTCTCGGTCTCCCCTGGGATTATGGGCATGAGCCACGGCACCCGGGTTTTGTTTTTGTTTTAGCATTTAAAAGAAGTTGGGCCTTGATTTGGGAGCTCTCTCTTTTATTATATTTTGAGCTTTGCCGAGAACTTGATGGTGACCTTGTTTTAAGCTGTGAAATAAATCTTGAGGTCCCAGAGCTATTTTAATGTTGAATTCGCTGTGGAGTTTTTTTTGAGTTCCTTGGAGGTTAACGTGAGGTAGAGAACTAAATTAACAAAATTCATCCACTGGCCTTGCTTTGCTTTGCTTTTAGAATGCCTTCGGGTTTTGTCGTGATGGGGACAAGTTCACTTAGGCCAGCTGACTAAGATCAAGGTATGTGAACGTTCCTGGCTGTGAGAGAAGTACAGTAAATGTTGGTTAGCATTCCCTCCCGACGCCCATCCCTGACTTTTCTTGCCTTTATTGGGAAGAATATAAGGTGGAGAAACAAACTTCCCACCCTTTTTCCAAATATTTACTGAGGAGAGTCAGGAGGAGAGTCTGGTCGGGGGGTGGGGGGTCTGGGAATTTTTTGAACTAGTTCTTGAAAAAAAGACTAGTTAGTATGATAGTACAGCTATCTTAATTTTTTATATGAGGAAACTGAGGCCCAGAAATGAAATCATGCCTTGATTTATTCAGACCTCAGTACCTGTTAGTGACAAATCCAGGTACTAAAAGGGAAGAGAAGGAATAAGGGACTTGGTATTTGTCTAGCATCAGCAATGTGTGGACATCTTGTGAAAGGCTTTATAAACATTTCATTTAATTCTCTACATCTAGCCATATTTTAACCTGTGCTTTCTCTCCCTTTCAAAGTACTGTTTATACATTTATTAGTCCATATTTTAAAAGCTCCATGCTCTCCTCTGTATTAATGCTATTTGTTAGGATAAGTGGCAGATATCCATGGAAAATAAGTGGCTGCAAAGTGGTAATGCTGACCAGATGAGAAAAGAAGTGTGAAAGGGGAATTCTAAAGAATTACAGCCCTGGAGAGGGTGGGTAGACAGCAACAGTCCAAAATAGTGCTCTTCATTGAGGCTGTGTAGACCTTCCTGCTTCCGGGGAAAGCTGATTGGGGCATATTTACACTTGCATGTGTGTATTCAGATTGTCTGGGCTATGCAGTTTGGGTCAGATTGCTGAACCCTTGGGAGAGGAGTTCCCTTGTTGTCTGTTCTGATTGCTGCTTTGTAATTTGGGCCATATATGAAAGTCAGCATTCAGTCATTGAACCATAGGTGTGTGGCATATCTACTTAGGCGCATTACGCAATTTTTATTTCATTATAAAATGTATAACATTTACATTCAATTATGGTTTGAGGGCTTAAGAGGAGAAAGAGACAGTGGCACTAAGGTGACTTGCTTCCTGTCCAGGCAGGTCACTGGGCAGTGTTAACTGGGAAGAGCATCTGGAAGACCAGAGATCAATGTAGCCACATACCCTTAACAAAGGGTGGTACAGCCTGTGGTCTGCCGGGATTTTTCTGCCCCCGCACCATGCCTATCTCCTCTTTGACATTTCCACCATATTCCCCTTAGGTATGTACCTGTTTGGACTTTAGAGTGTAACTTTTGGTCAAGAATCCTGGAGAGAAAAGATAGGTACTAAAGCCTCGCTAGTGATTTGCCTGGTTGCCGACCCCCGCAACTCACCCACCCTACATGCACACTTCAGACTCCTCCAGGCAGATGCTCCCTGCCTGACACACAGTGACACTTTGGGAAAAATTGCAGAACAGTAACCAACTCTAAGCAGAGAAATGTGATGTCAAAATGATAGTAATGAGAGATGTCATTTGTTGAAACCCTGCTAGCTGCCATGCACTATACTATTTCTTACATCTAAATCTGATAAGTTGTACCCCATTTTATAAATAGACACTTTAACTCTGATAAGTAAACCTATGCAAGATCAAAATACTGAGAAATGTCCTAACTGGGGATTTGAACCTGTTTCTAAATTCCGAAGTCCAAGCTACATCCACGCCAACCTCCTACCTCCCATCTCCGGGACTTTGTGAGTAGAAAAACAAGTGTTGCTTCTCTCCTCTTTTTTCTGTCCTAAAGGAAGCTGGGAGCTGACCACTTAGGACTAGTACTAACCTTTAAGGGAGAGAAAGGGATGAGGGTAGCCTTGTTATTTCTGTGGGGTTCAGCCCTCAGACCAGAGTAAGAAGACAGGCAACAAGGTTGAGGAATAGCCATATGCAGAAATAACGTGTATCTAGCCACAGCATCTCCAGCACTGTGTCACTCGGGAATCAAAATACAGGGACAGTTCCTCAGTAGAGTGTGGATCTAGCCCAGAATGTGGACAAGGGGAGTGGGGAAGGGGAGAGGTACACACTGAGCACTGTAACAAGGCCTGTCCTCAAGCTTGAGGAGGATTAGGAGGATGGCTTGAGTCTGGGAGTTGGAGGCTGCAGTGAGCTATGATTGCACCACTGCACTCCAGCCTAGGTGACAGAGTGAGACCCTGTCTCTTAAAAAAAAAAAAAAAAAGAAATTGGCCTGGATCTACTCATACCCACCCTGCTGTTTGAGCAGAAAGAATCTTTTGGGAATTATTTTGTTTCACCTTTCTCCATGATCACTGTTGAATAATTTGATCACTGTAACCAGGTAAATATAAAACTTAGGTGGGCCGGGCATGGTGGCTCACACCTGTAATCCGAGCAATTTGGGAGGCCAAGGCAGGTGGATCACAAGGTCAGGAGATCAAGACCATGCTGGCTAACACGGTGAAACCCTGCCTCTTTTAAAAATACAAAAAATCAGCCAGGTGTGGTGGCGGGCACCTGTAGTCCTAGCTGCTCGGGAGGCTGAGGCAGGAGAATGGCCTGAACCCGCGAGGCGGAGGTTGCAGTGAGCTGAGATCGCGCCACTGCACTCCAGCCTGGACGACAGAGCGAGACTCTGTCTCAGAAAAAAAAAAAAACTCAGATGGACTATAGCTAAGTCAGTGCTCTCGACGCTGTTTTAGCAATAGTAGCTTTGTTTTTCACAGAAAAAAACAAAATTTTCTGTGGAACCACACTATTTAAAACGTAAGCAATATTAGTATCAACTTGTATAATTTATAGATCTACTTATAAAAACAATCAAGAATAGGCTACCTTAATTGAATCAGGAGGAGATAATTGCAGTCTTACATCAGCCATACTCATATCCATGAAATATGAGTCAGTCATTTGCACAACTGCCTGAGTCACCTCCTGGAACACGGAAAACACTGAGCTGAGTTAGCCCAGGACCTGAACCTTTTGTGAAAAGGAAAACGTGTAGTGTCTCCTCGGGGTATGGCTGCCCTTTCACCTGCTAGTCAGTTTCTCATGACAGTTACTCAAGCATTTCTAAGGCAGTTGTGGAATAACCAAGACCTTCTGTGTGTTGTGCTACTGATGCTCCTCCTGTCACCAACCTCCTCTCCAAATGAGTCCTGCCTTTTGTCCTTGGTGGTAGGCAGTCCACAGTGTAACCAGCTACAGGGGAAGTATTTACTTTGATAGCCACTTGACCTTGATCAAGGCAGGTGACTCATTTATGGATAACATTTTTGAGAGTATACTGAGCCAGGAACCATGAGGATACAAAAGTGGATTATAGTTTCCATTCTGGAGAAACTCACAGTCCAGTAAGTTAAACAATCACAAGAACAAGTTTCCAGTAATGAGAGTGATTGCAGCCACTGAGTGGTGAAATCTAAGGAATGCCACGCCTGCCGCCTATAAATATCTACATTTATCGCCTGGGCATATACCTCAAATTGCACCATGAGAAATTTATTTCCATGAAATTAGGAACTACCCAGAAATTCTCTATCCAAATAAAAATTCCCGCAAGAAAATAAGGATGGCTAATAGTTTTAAGTAGTAGTGCCAAGTCTTTTGGACCAGAGTAACTGCCAGGGATGTTGTGTTGAGGAGGATTCTGAGGTCATGTTCCAGCTTAGCAGAGAAGGGAGCCGCCATGAGGGGAGGAGTGAGGGAGAGGGTAGCACTTGTGCCACATATTTTTCCTAAGTAAAACCTTTGTTAATAGACTGCATGATGAAACAGGAACAGCCAGGGTCTCTGGCATCTGGGAGAAAGCCCACTTGGAAACTGATTTATCTGCCTCACCACTGCAAGTTCACTATCTGTCCCCACACTAAATGGCCTTAGGAAGCCCAGACTATCTCTTGCCAAACTCTACCTTCTTTATCCTTCCATACTCTTCAAGAAGAGAAATAGTATATATATGTGGGATCCTTGAGAACTAGGATGTACCTGTGATCAGGCAAAATGTAGCATCTAGCAGGGTCAGGCATAGGTTGAAGTGAGAGAGGTGGCTACTGTGCTCCCCAGTGGCTGTTCTCCCATCTCCCATAGTTTCAAGGCCTGTTTCGTGAAGAACAGCAATATGCCCAGCTCAAAGATGACAGCTGGCCACAGGACTAAGTCTGGCCACTAAGATGTGAGTGGATGCTTCCAGAAAAGCTCTCCAAAGAGGCTACCTCTAGCCAGGCACGGTGGCTCACACCTCTAGTCCTAGCACTTTGGGAGGCCAAGGTGGTGGATCACCAGAGGTCAGGAGTTTGAGACCAGCCTGGCCAACATGGCAAAACCCTGTCTCTACTAAACATACAAAAATTAACCGGGCATGGTGCCGCACGCCTGTAATCCCAGCTACTCAGGAGGCTGAGGAGGGAGAATTGCTTGAACCCAGGAGGTGGAGGTTTGCAGTGAGCTGAGATGGTGCCACTGCACTCCAGCCTGCATGACAAGAGCAAGACTCCATCTCAAAAAAAAAAAGCTACCTCTTCTCTGCTTCTTGGAGTATGGTCATGATAGCTGGAGTTCTAGCATCCAGTGGTAGTTTTCCTTGATTGGCCCCCAGACGATAGGTACTATGACCAAGACCTGTGGGGCCATCATGTGTACTTGGCTCCCCATAGGAGAATCCAGGATGGAATGGAATGATACAGTAGGCAGGCTCCGGAGCCAAGATACGGTATAAGTGGTAAAAATAAATGATTCACCCAAGAGGCAGATTAGGCCCATGAAAATTAGAAGGATTGTCTGATGTATTACTTTAATACAGCACTTCTTCAGTATTCCCAGAACTGTAGCTAACGGTTCCTGTGAACAGGAAGCTCCTTGAATATACCCTGGCAAGAAATCTTTCTATCCAAGGTGACTGACTTTGGGAGGGGATTTATTGAGTGCCTCCCCCGAGCCAGGCACTTTCAGATACCTTAATCTTAGTTAACTGGCTTCACTTCAGACCCTGTTCCTAACAGGACAAAACCCGACAGCATTTTAAAAGCCAAAAAGGGATAGTTGATGAGTTGTACTTGTCTCTGTCTCACGTTAGTAACCTCCAAGGAACTCAAAAGGCACTGCAGCTATAATTCAACATTAAAATAGCCGTGGGCCCCCCAGGAGCAGCTCAATAGACCCTACTGAAGTGGGTGGTCCTGTCCCTCCCCTGCTTAAAATCCGTCAATAGCTTCTCATTGTTTTTAGACTAAAAACCCAGCCCACCTGACAGTCAAGTTGGCCTGCTCCCCAGGCTTTCTCCCCAGCCGCTCAAACCTGCTCACAACTCCCTTGGTGTCTGCCACTGTGGCCTCTCACTTTGCTCCTGTGACCTCGTCCCTCTGAGCGCTATTCCTCCCCACCTCTGCATCTGACTTAACCTTCAAGGCCTGGCACAAACAATGCTTTTCCTTTGTCCTTCATACTGGAGACTGGAGATGATAAACTCACATAGATTCTCTCTGAATAAATATTTCCCATGCCAGTTAGCATTTTTTTAAAACTATAATGACTGCAAAATATATTAGGTGTACTCTAACTTATTTAACCTCTGCCCAGTGAATGGACATTTCATTTGTTTCTTTTTCAGGATAATAAAAACAGTTCCGGGATGAAAAAAAAAATTTTTTTTTTTGTATTTTTAGTAGAGACGGGGTTTCACCATGTTAGCCAGGATGGTCTCTCTCTCCTGACCTCGTGATCCGCCCATCTCGGCCTCCCAAAGTGCTGGGATTACAGGCGTGAGCCACTGCACCCAGCCAGGGATGAACATTTTTATATGCTAATCTTTGTATCTGCTCATTTCTATAAAAGGAATCATTAGAATTGGAATATCTAGGTCATTTTGACCAAAAAGGAACATTAATCTCTTAATATTGCCATATGACACCTTAGAAAGTTTACATCATTTTACACGAATAATTGTTTCCTTATTGATGGTCCAAACCTAGAGAATTTTTGGTCATTCTGTGATCTGTAATTGGACAAATTTCCGTTGCTTCTAGCAGCATTTTATACATACTTATCAAGATGTATTATGATTTATACACACTTATCAAGATGTATTATGTTTTGCTTGCATTTCTCCAAGTAAGCTCTGAAGTGGAAAACAGAACTTGTTTTACTCTTTGTAGCACGATACTGAGAACAGTAACACCTAACAGGCATCAAGGCCCTTTGTAGGTAAATCTGCAGAAAGAGTAATTGTCTCAATCTCAGTTTCCCTGTGATAGATCAAAATAAAGCTTTCCATACCTAACCTAGGGAAGCTGCATACAGTTGAAGAGCTATATTCATCTTAACCTGGCCCTGACAGCTCCTCAACATGTTTTTCTTTTCCAAGTTCCACATTGCTTCACCATGTCCTTTTAACAGTCCCATTTTTTATTTTATCCATCACACGAACTTGTAGTTGGTTCTGCCTGCAGCGTTTCTCCATGATATAACCTCATCATATACACTCAGGAGCCTGAGAAATGAGTATCACAAACCACAGAGTCTTCTTGTTGCTTAGTTACTGTCCTGCATTTCCTGGGGACTTTATCTTGGCAAACTATATGATGCTACGTTTTAATGAATGTTGATCAGTCACTGTATGATAAATGCCAGGAAAAACAGTGAGAGATAAAAAGAAAGAAGTGTGAATCCCGCTCTTCTGCCTATATCCCAGCTCCATTTTCACGCCTTTTTGTATCAGCCCCCAGAATCTGGGGTCTTCTGTTTGAAAATGAGATCGATTCCATAACATCTGTATAGCTCTGCTTGCTATGGTACTGGGCTGGAAAGAGGCAGGTCAAAGCAGGTGCCCCCCTCACCAGTGTGCCCTGAGGATGCAAAGGCCCTGTTTGCCTGGTGATAACACCTTCAGTGCCCATTAGGGAGCCCAAAATTGCCAGTTGACTATCCCTTTGGGACTGATGCCTTAAAATCTCATTTTGTCTTTGAGAAGTGGTATTTGGAATGTTCACACATCAAAATGAAAATTATCATTTTCTGCTAGCACAGTACCAGCTAGTGTATCTTAGCCAGCTGGCTCACCTCTCAAGGCACTAAAGGAACAGAAAAACACAGGGCAATCTCTGTAAGCCTCATTCCTTCACTCGGTAACCTGTGAGAAGCTAGAGAGAAAGGACCAGTGAGAGCACAGGATCAGCTCTTGCTGGGGATCCAGCCAGGAGCCACCATGGAGGGCCTGGAGCACTCAGAGGAAAACATGGGGACATCAAGTATGCAGGAGATCAGGCGAAAAACAGTAAAGTCAGCTCCGGAAAGACTCATACCTCTCACCCCCACTGCCTCAACCTCCTCTCAAGGTGTAGAGTTCACAACTTTTCCTTGGGAAGCTTCTGTGTCTACAGTGCTCAACAGAAGAGACAAACAGGGTTTAGGTTACTATCTTCCATACCCTAAACGTGAACATTGTAATTTTGGAAATATAGTAGCAAAAGGAAAGCACTTCTCAGGAAGGAAAAATACATCTACTCCTGCTAACAGTTTTCTCCATTCACAAAATATTACTCATTTTTTTAAACTTTGGAAAGAATATTAATATTCATAGATGTCAGATTAGTTGGGCAAAATATGCTAAAAATTGCCATTTAATTTATAATAGTGAAAAACTGAATGCAACCTAAATGCCCATGAATGATAGCTAGTTACATACAGTGGACTACAATGGAATTCTATGAAGTCATAAAAATAAGGATGTACATCTGTATTTATTGTTATAGAAAGAAAGCTACAAAATATTGTCGAGAGAGAAAGTAGACTGCAAAACTGAATATATATGCAAAGAGATGTCTTTAGGGATATTTACTGTTAAACAGTGATTAACTTAGTTGTCTTTTTTTTCCTCTGTTTTTTCTTTTCTTTTTTCTTTTTTGCGTTAAATCTGTACCTTTTTAAAAAGCAGTAATACACTTTCTCCCTCCAAAAAAGAATAGCCTAACGAAATCTTTTACTTCAAATTATTTTCCCCTTATTAATCTTTGTATCAACCATTGTGGTTTGCTAAAACCAGGAAGGATTGTAGAGTAGAATCCATGCCCACGATAGAACAAAATCCAAGCAGGAAGACACTTCATATGTGGTTATAAGACCAGGAGGACCAGGAGACAAAGGGAAGCCATGGGGTGTGTGTGTGTGTGTGTTTTGTTTTGAGAGAGTGTCGCTCTGTCACCCAGGCTGGAGTACAGTGGTACCATCATAGCTCACTGCAGCCTCCAACCCCTGGGCTCCAGCAATCCTCCCACCTAAGCCTCTCTAGTATCAGGGACTACAGGTATGCATCACCACATCCAGCTAATTTTTAGTTTAGTTTTTTGTTGTTGTTGTTGTTGTTTTTTTTGGAGACAGGGTCTTGCTATGTTGCCCAGGCTGGTCTCAAACTCGTAGGCTCAAGTAAACCTCCCAAAGCATTGGGATTACAGATGCGAGCCACCACACCCAGCCTAGAAGCAATGGTTCTGATCCAGGAAAAGTGCAGCCTGGAAACTCAGCATTATGTACAGAATCCTAGCTCTTAGACTAAAAGGCATCAACTGGTACAATTTCTTGCCTTTGGGCACCAAACGTGTTAGCTTCCATTTTATTTAACTTACTGTAAAATTATATTAGCTATGCTGCCACTTAAGCCAAGATGCTTTCTGTCTAGTCACTTAGGTTCCATCCTTTTGAGGGCCCTTCCGTTTCATTGCCTCTCCTTTCCCATTCCCCTCCCCAAGGCTGTACTTTGAGTAACTGTATGTGCATTTTCCTGTGCCTTTTCATTATTAAAACACTGTAAAAGGTAATGTCTCCAAAATGCAAACCATAGTCTTCTCCATTGAAAAATATTTTCCAGGCTAGGCCCTCCACCTGGATGACAGAGTGAGACTGTCTCACAAAAACAAAAAAATTCATTAAACTGTATAACTAAAATGGGCGCATTTTATTTTATGTAAACCATATCTCATAAAGTGTATTTATTTATTTATTTATTTATTTATTTATTTTGAAACAAGGTCTTGCCCCGTTGCCCAGGTTAAAGTGCAGTGGCATAATCATGGTTCACTGTAGCCTTGAACTCCTGGGCTCAAGTGATCCTCCTACCACAGCCTCCTCCCAAGTAGTTGGGACCATGGGCATGTGCCACCATGCCCAGCTAATTTTTTTTTTAAGAGATGAGGGTCTCACTATGTTGCCCAGGCTGGTCTCGAACTTCTGACCACAAGAGATCCTCCTGTCTTGGCTTCCCAATGTTCTGGGATTACAGGTGTGAACCACCATGCCTGACCAAAGTTGATTTGAAAAAATGAAAGGGGAACCGAGCACAGTGGCTCATGCTTATAATCAATCCTAGCACTTTGGGAGGGCTGAGGCGGGTGGATCACCTGAGGTAGGGAGTTCGAGACCAGGCTGACCAACATGGGTAAACTCTTGTCTCTACTAAAAATACAAAATTAGCTGGGCGTGGTGGCACATGCCTGTAATCCCAGCTACTCGGGAAGCCTCAGCTTGAACCCAGTAGGTGGAGGCTGCAGTGAGCCAAGATCATGCCATTGCACTCCGGCCTAAGAAACGAGAGCGAAACTCTGTCTCAAAAAAAAAAAAAAAAAAAAAGAGTTCTGGGCTTGGTGGCTCACACCTGTAATCCCAGTACTTTGGGAGGCCAAGGTGGGTGGATCACCTGAGGTCAGGAGTTCAAGACCAGCCTGGCCAACATGGCCACAAACCCCTCTCTACTAAAAATACAAAAAAGTAGCCGAGTGTGGTGGCACATGCCTGTAATCCCAGCTATTCAGGCAGCTGACACACAAAAATCGCCTGAACCTAGGAGGCAGAGGTTGCGGTGAGCCAAAATCATGCCACTGCGTTCCAGTCTGGGTGACAGAGTGAGACTCCATGTCAAAAAATGAAACAAAACAAAAATGAAAGGGAAATAAGAGTCATTACGAATATAATTAGGTTTAAATTTTTAGTTAAAATCAAATTTTGATTGAACTGGGATTGCCAAAAATGTCCTTAACTTCGTATCTCCAAATAAAACTCTTGCAGTTAATTTATGTTGTTTATACAGCTAGCTAATTCTCTATATTTTTATAGTATGTTGACACTTAAAATTTCAATCTCTTCTAGTAGTTCCATGAGTGGGACTGAGGGGGTGATGGGTGTTCTCATTATAGCCTTCAGAAAGCTGCCTATATATAGTGTGCACAAATAACTATTACTCAGAGAATTAGAATCATCACAAAATATCCTTTATGAAGGATAAATATAGGCTAATATATCCTTTATGACTGTTAAATATAACCTAATGTTTCTTTTATTCTTCAGACCCAGTTCAACTGTATAGAAAAAAAATGTATGCACAAAAGCAGCACTCTGTAATTAAAAAAATATTCCTTATTGGTCTTTTGGATTTTGGTTCTGCATAAGTATGAGTTTCTCATCAGGCCTCTCTAGACTACTAAAGCCTAATGCTTCCCCTATCTCAGCTCTTAGAGGAATTACTGGGTGTCTTGTTTATTTGGCAATTCCGTGCTTACAAACTCTCTTTTCAATGAGATCTTCAGCTCCTTGAGACCACAGTAGATACCTAAGTATTTGTCAGTGTAATTTTTTGTATTGATTTACTGAATTCAAAGGGTTTATACAAATATTTTGTTTACAGGGTTTCATTACAATCCAAATAAGCTTGTATGCTTAGTAATTCCAAAAATGTTGTAGGTATTCAGATTAGCGTTGCTCATTCATGCCATTTAATTTACAGAGCTCAGCTGCAGTAATTTTCTCCAGTGGATGATGTAAGGGAGTCATTGGCAGAGAAGCAAGAGACTTGGCTTCAGAGTGGGCAGTAACAGGGCTGAATCTGGTTTTACAAAGCAGGTAATGTAAAGCTCTCATTGCCTCTGTAAGGACAAGGCTTTGAGCCATGAGTCCCAGGGTCCTCTAAGTGAAGGCTTCTTAAAGGAATTGAGCCTCGTTTCCTGGATTTGAGGTTTATTCTTTTTCACATTCCCTTTGTACACCAAATATATTTAGTATTTATTATATTTTAAGTTTAGACCTTTGGAATTTTTTTTTTTTAGACAGAGTCTCACTCTCTCCCAGGCTGGAGTGCAGTGGCGTGACCTCAGCTCACTGCAACCTCCGCCTCCCAGGTTCAAGCAATTCTCCTACCTCAGCCTCCTAAGTAGCTGCGACTACAGGCATGTGCCCACCACGCCCTGCTAATTTTTGTATTTTTAGTAGAGACAGGGTTTCATCATGTTTGCCAGGCTGGTCTCAAACTCCTTACCTCAGGTGATCTGCCTGCCTTGGTCCCCAGACATGTCGGGATTACAGGCGTGAGCCACCGCGCCAGGCCGCGGTTTGATGGGTTTTGAGAAAGTAATATACGCATGTAACCACCATCACCACAATGAAGATCTAGAACATTTCCATCATCCCCAAATTCCCTGGTACTCATCCCTGGTCCCCGGCAAGCCCTCATCTGTTTTCTGTCACTGCGGATCAGATTTGTCTTTTCTAGAGTCTCATAAAAATGTGATCTTATGAAATGTGTAGACTCGTGTGTAAGGTTTCTTTTCCTCAGCATAATGTTTTTAGACTTGTCTATGTTGCATGAATGAGTGGTTCATTTCTGTTTATCACTGAGTATTTTTCCAATGTATGTATATACCACAATTTGTTTATATACCACAAATGTTGATGGACATTTAGGCTTTGTCCAGTTTTATCTATTATAAATAAAGCCATTATGAACATCTATGTACAATTTTTGTGTGTACATGTTTTCTCTTGGGTAAATATCTAGGAGTAAGACTACTGGGTTGTATGCTAAGTGTATGTTTAATTTTAAAAGAAATGGCAGCCGGGTGCAGTGGCTCACACCTATAATCCCAGCATTTTGGGAGGCCGAAGTGGACAGATCACCTGAGGTCAGGAGTTCAAGACCAGCCTAGCCAACGTGGCGAAACCCCATGTCTACTAAAACTACAAAAAAATTAGCCGGGCATGGTGGCACACGCCTGTAATGCCAGTTACTTGGGAGGCTGAGGCAGGAGAATCACTTGAACCCGGGAGGTGGAGGTTGCAGTGAGCTGAGCTCACACCACTGGTCTCCAGCCTGAGCGACAGTGCGAGACTCCATCTCAAAAAAAAAAAAAAATGGCCAAACTGTTTTCCAAAGTCCTGGTACCATCTCACATCCCACCAGTAAAGTTATGAGAGTTCTAGTTGCCGTACGTTCTCACTGATAATAACTTGCTATTATCAGTCTTTTTAATTTTCACCATTCTAATGGATATGTAGTGGTATCTAACTGTGGTTTTACTTTGCATTTCCGTGATGACTAATGATGTTGACATATTTTTGTGTGCATGTTGGATATTCATGTATCTTTGTAAAGTGCCTATTCAGTGTGTTTTCCAATTTAGTTGGGTTGGTTGTCTTCTTACTCAGTTGTAATAATTATTCATATTCTAGATACAATACCTTTGGCAGATATGTAGATATGTGTTGTGTGACTATTTTCTCCCAGTCTGTGACTTGTCTTCATTTTGTTAGTATTGTCTTTTGAAGAGCAGAAGTCTTTAACTTTGTAAAAGTCTAATTTTTAGCTATCTTCTTTTATAGCTCTTATCTTTTTTTGTTTGTTTTTGTGTGTGTGTGTGTGTGTGTGTGTCTTCAATTATCTAAGAACTCTTTGACTCCCTCCAGATCATGTAAATGTTCTCCTATGTTTTATTTTAGACATTTTAAGTTTTACCTTTTTTGGGGGGGGGGGGCGGGGTACAGAATCTCTCTCTGTCATACAGGATGGAGAGTAGCCAGCATGATCTCAGCTCACCGCAGCCTCCGCCTCTCAGGTTCAAACAATTCTGCCTCAGCCTGCCAAGTAGCTGGGACTACAGGAGGTAGTCCCACTGCCACACCCGCTAATTTTTGTATTTTTAGTAGATATGGGGTTTCACCATGTTGGCCAATGTGGTCTTGATCTCCTGACCTGCTGATCCACCCGCCTTGTTCTCCCATAGTGCTGGGATTACAGGCATGAGCCACTGCACCCATCCAAGTTTTACCTTTTAAGCTTAGGTACACGGTCCAATTTGAGGTGAATTTTGTGTATGAGTAAGTTAATAGTCAATGTTCATTTTTTCCCATATGGTTATCCAGCTTTTCCTGCACCATTTGTTGAAAAGCCTTTCTCCTATTGACTTACTATGGCCACTTGGTCAAAAATTACTTGCCCATAGACATGTGGGTTCATTTATTTTGTTCTATTAATCCAAATGTTGATCCCATAATAATAATGTAGCTTTAGACTGAAGTGCAGTGGCATGATCACAGGTCATTGCATCCTCAACCACCCAGACTCAAGCAATCCTCCTGTCTCAGCCTTCCAAGTAACTGAGACGACAGGTGTGCACCACCACACCTGGCTGCTGTTTGTTTTTGTAGAGATGGGGTTTCACCACATTGCCCAGGCTGATCTTGAATTCCTGGGCTCAAGCTGTCTTCTCACCTCAGCCTCCAAAAGTGCTGGGATTATAGGTGTGAGCCACCATGCCCCACCCCTGCTGGGATTTCAGTTAAGATTATGTTGTATCTATGGAACAATTTGGGAAAAATGGTCATTATCATATTTAGTCTTGTAGTTCATAGACATAGTATATCTCCATTTATTTGCATCTTTAATTTTCAACATAACATTCAGCAATGTTTTTATAGTTTTAATTGTATAGGTGCTTTGCATGTATTATGTTAAATTTATCCCTAACTAGTCCATGTTTTTGATACTATAGTAAATGGGGTGTGTGTGTGTGTGTTTGTATATATATATATTTTTTTTTAGACAGAGCCTCACTCTGTCACCCAGGCTGGAGTGCAGTTGTGTAATCATAGCTCACTACAGCCTTGACCTCCTAAGCTCAAGCAGTCCTCCTGCCTCAGCCTCCCAAGTAGCTGGGATGACAGTGTGCACTACCACGCCCAGATAATTTTTTTTTTTTTAATTGAGACAAGGTCTTGCTGTGTTGCCCAGGCTGGTCTCAACCTCCTGGACTCAAGTAATCTTCCCTTCTCAGCCTCTCAAAGTGCTGGAATTACAGGTGTGAGTCACCATGCCCAGCCAGAGGCGTTGTTTTTGATACTATAGTAAATATTTTATTTAAATTTCCAGGTGGTCATTGCTAGTATGCAGAAAATATTGTTTTGTATTAACCTATGCTAAAGTCACATTATTTTGATTTGCTTTTCGTAAAGATTCCTTAAATGTTTCTACGTAAACAATCATGTCATCTGCAGATAGACAGTTTTATTTCTTCTTTTCAGTCTGTATGGTTTTCTTTGCCTTTTTCTTGCCTATTGTACTGGCTAGGACTTCCAGAGTAATGTTTAATAGAAATCCTGAGACTGGACATCCTTGCCTTATTCTCAATCTGTGGAGAAAGTATTCAGTTGTTCATCATTAACAGATGATGTTAGCTGAAGGTTTTTCAGAGATTGTGTACTCTACCAGGATGAAGAAGGTCCCCTCTATTTCCAGTTTGCTAAGAGTTTTAAAATTGTGAATGGGTGGCGAATTTTGTTAAATATTTTTCTGCATCTAATAAGAGAATTGTATATGATTTTTCTCCTTTATTCTGTAATATGGTAGTTATGTTGATTTTTTTAGTGTTAAACCAAGCTTGCATTCTTGGGATAAACCCCACTTAGTCATGATGCATTATCCTTGCTGTATATTGCTAAATTCAGTTTGCCAAAAATTTAATTAAGGATTTTTGCATCTGTATTCAGTGAGGTATACTGGTCTCTAGTGTTCTTTCCTTTCAGTGTCATTGTCTAGGCTCAAAAAAATGACTAGAGAAGTGATCTTTCTTTATTTTTAGAATGAGTTTGTGTGTGTTTGTTAATTGTTTTTTTCCTTAAATATTTGATAGAATTTACTGCTAAAGCCACCTCAGTCTGAAATTTCTTTGCGAGAAGTTTTAATTCATAATTAAATTTCCTTCGTATATGTAGGGCTAGTTTCTTTTTTTTTTCTTTTTTTTTGAGACAGAGTGTCACAGTGTCGCCTGGGCTGGAGTGCAATGGCACGATCTTGGCTCACTGCAACCTTTACCTCCCAGGTTCAAGCGATTATCCTGCCTCAACCTCCCAAGTAGCTGGGATTACAGGCACCCGCCACCATGTCTGGCTAATTTTTTGTATTTTTAGTAGAGACGGGGTTTCACTATGTTGGCCATGCTGGTCTAAAACTCCTGAGATGAGGATAATTTTTTGTATTTTTAGTAGAGACGGGGTTTCATTATGTTGGCCAGGCTAGTCTCAAACTCCTGACCTCATGATTCGCCCACCTCAGCCTCCCAAAGCACTGGGATTACAGAGTGAGCCACTGCGCCTGGCCTTCTTTCTATAGTTTCTTGAATCACTGTGGTTAATCGGCATTCAACCAATTTGTCCATTTTATCTATGCCATTGAATTTATTTACATAATTATAATATTCTTTTTTTGTTTTAATGTCTGCAAGATCTGTGGTGATATCATCTCTTTCATTCCTAATGTTGGTAATTTTTTCTTTTCCTCCTTGCTCTTATTGTTTGAGACAGGTTCTCATTCTGTCACCCAGACCAGGCTGGAACACGGTAGCGATCATAACTCAGTCAGCCTCAAACTCCTGGTCTCAGGCAGTCCTCCTGCCTCAGCCTCTCAAATTGTTGGAATTACAGGTGTGAGCCAGCCACTGTGTTCAGCCTCTTTTAATTCCTATACGTATTAGCCAGTTGAGGTGGCTTACTTGAACCCAAGAGTTCTGGGCAACACAGCAAGACCTCATCTCTACAAATAATTTTAAAAATTAGCTGGGGCATGGTGGCACACACCTATGGTCTCAGCTACTCGAGAGGCTGAGACAGGAGGATCTCTTGAGCTCGGGCAGTCAAGGCTTCAGTAAGCCGTGATCGCGCCACTACACTCCAGCCCAGGTGACACTGTAAGACTCTGTCTCAAAAAATAAATAAATAAATAAATAGATATAGAAAATCTGAGTAGCCCTATATATACTAAGGAAATTTAATTATCAATTAAATTGTCACCTGGGTAACAGAGTGAGACCATGTCTCAAGGGAAGCGGGGGGAGGGGCAAGTCTTGTATTTATTATTTCCTTTCTTTTACTTTGTTTTACTTTGGTTTCATTTGTTGTTCTTTCACTATCTTTTTTGTTTTTACTGAGTCATCATTATTGTTCTACCACTCGAATCACTGCATTGCTGCTGCTAAATGGCCAACAGACCAACAGATCCTTGCATAGAAACAAAAAAAGCCCTTGCTTTTCAATATTACCAAAGGGAAATGTATAGTCAGAACTGCAAGAAAATTGCCGTGCGATCCAGCTTCTGTCACATTTTAGTTTACAATACAGGAGCATAAAGTAGCTATTCAACTACCTCAAAAATAAGAGAATCATTTACCTTTCTGTGTATAACCTAATTAAACCCATATCAGATCCAGCAAACCTGATTTTCATCTCTCTCCAGTAGATATAGGAGTATATATTAATATTTCTACTTCATGACTAGATAGGGGACTAACTTAAAATTGGCTACTCAGTTATCACTTGTAAGGCCCACAGTTGCACCTGGGTAGGTGGGTAGTTGCACATGCACACAATTGGTGGTCACAACTCTGCTTTCTTGCCCTTCTCCTTAACATGGAGCTATTTAATCTTATTTATTTATTTATTTAGAAATAGAGTCTGGCTGTGTCACCTTGGCTGGAGTGCAGTGGCACAATCATGGGTAGAGACAAGGTCTTGCTGTGTTGCCCAGGCTGGCCTCAAACTCCTGGTCTCAAGTGATCTTCCCACCTCAGCCTCCCGAGTAGCTGGGACTATAGACATACACAACCACGCTCTGCCAATTTGGAAATTTTTTGTAGAAATGAGGTCTCCCTATGTTGCCCAGGCTGATCTTGAACTCCTGGCCTCAAGCAGTCCTCCCACCTCAGCCTCCCAAGTGCTAGGATTACAGGCAAGAGCCACCGTGCCAGGCTGGAACTATGTAAGGTAGCACGTAGCCCTGTATGTACATGTTACTAACAGTGGTTGTGTAGATCACTCCTCCAAAGGGAAAGTCTCTCTAGATGGGTCTTTGGCCCAGTTAAGCAGTAGCTTCCTCCAAATGGTGCCCACCTGTCCATTGACTGGGACATTTGAAGACAAAGTGAGTCTTCAGTCACCATCACCATTCCCCACATCTCTTTCCCTGGGAGTGCACACACTTAGGAGGGCAGCGCTTCATCCGCAAGCAGTGACAGCCAGCCAGGATCTGTGAAATGTCTCTCAAGGAAATGTGCTGCTCTCTTCCATGCTGAGAGATGCCACATGGTCACAGTGCAGTCTTCATGCAGTTGTAGCTTAGACTTCCAGATTCAAAGGTCAGAAACCAGCTTGGAATTTTCCTGGTCCTAACTCAAACCTGGCATAAGTCAAAGTTTAAATCCAGCAGGCTCCACAGGAAATCAGATTGAACACATGTGCTGCTTGGTCAAGCAAGGACCCTGGAGTAGAAAAATAGGTCATCTTGGTCATGAAAGCCACAACATCACCTGCAAGAGGACAGGCACTTGGTTCTGTTCACTGCTGTGCCCTCAACTCCTAGAGTAGGACCTGGTGCAGAGTGTGATCAGAAAATATTTATTGAGTCCCAGGTACAGTGGCTCATGCCTGTAATCCTAACACATTGGAAGACTAAGGTGGAGGATCACTTGAGCCCAAGAGTTTGAGACCAGCCTGGGTGACACAGGGAGACCCTATCTCTATAAAAAATAAACTTTAAAAAAAAAAAAATTAGGCCGGGCGCGATGGCTCACGCCTGTAATCCCAGCACTTTGGAAAATTGAAGCAGATGGATAGTCTGAGGTCAGGAGTTCAAGACCAGCCTGGCCAACTTGGTGAAACCCCATCTCTACTAAAAATACAAAAATTAGGCGGGCATGGTGGTGGGCGCCTATAATCCCAGCTACTCAGGAGGCTGAGGCAGGAGAATCGCTGGAACCTGAGAGGTGGAGGTTGCAGTGAGGTGAGATTGTACCACTGCACTCCAGTCTGGGCAACAGAGCAAGACTTGGTCTACACACTTTGTAATCTAAAACATTCTCTACCAATACTGTAATCAGTGAATTCTTGCTTTATTGATACATTCTAGTATTCAGTGGTGATTTTAATACACTGTTTTGGTACTTTCTGCTTTCAGTTTTCATTGCTGTGGCCATTGCCTTAAACAGAAATAAAAAACTAAAACAATTTTACAACCATCCAAAAGAGGCTTGGAAACTTTTTTTTGGCTAGATGTCCATAGCACAATTTAATTCAGTAAACATAAACAGTTAAAATTATTCCAGTACAAAACCATGTTTTAAAAAAGAGATTACACCCAATTTTGGCAACAACACCCAGGAAATAAGCATTCTTTTACATTTGGTTCAAACTTTCTGAATGGCAGTTGTGCAACACTTGTTGTGAAAAGCTTTAGAATATTATATACATGTTAATCCCATATTTTCATTTCTATGAATTCATCCAAAAGAGATAACAATGGTTGTGGGTAGAGACAGAGCCGTATGGAATGCACACCGCAGTGATGAACAGTGGTCCAGTTCTGCCATTAAGGAGGTGAGAACATGGGGGAAGATTTTTATCGAAGTTTCTTTTCTGGAACATGTGCTCAGGTTAAACACCTGCTCTGTATCTCTAGCTTCTGACCTCTACCCCTAGCCAGCTCTGTTACTCCAGTACACTGCTAGGCAGGCAGAGTATGGCCAGAGTATTCACAACAGTGCATCACTAAATCAAGTGGGATTCACACAATGGAATATACTAATGCCTCATTAAAAATCACTTTGTAAAAGAAGATTTAATAACAGAAAAAATGCACTGTATATGACATATTTTTAAAATATTACGTCAGTCACAATAAAAGACAAATATTGTCTGATTCCACTTATATGGGATAGAGTAGTCAATATTATAGAGGCAGAAGGTAGAAATAGGTCTGGGTGGAAACTGGAATGAGATGTTCTTAGTGTTTCAGTTTTACAAGATGAAAAGAGTAATGGAGACAGATGGCGGTGGTGGTTGCACAACATTATGAATGTATTTAGTACTATTGAACTGCACACTTAAAAATGGGTAAGATGGCACAGTGAGATACCATCTCACACCAGTCAAAATGGCTGTTACTAAAAAGTCAAAAAAAAACAGATGCTGGGGAGCTTGTAGAGAAAAGGGAACGCTTATACACTGCTAGTGGCAGTGTAAGTTAGTCCAGCCACTATGGCAATTCCTCAAAGAAGTTAGAACTATCATTTGACCCAGCAATCCCATTACTGGGTATATTCCCAAAGGAATATAAATCGTACTGCCTTAAAGACACATGCATGTGATTGTTCATTGAAGCACTCTTTTTAATAACAAAGACGTGGAATCAACCTAAACGCCCATCAACGGTAGACTGGATAAAGAAAATGTGGTTCATATACACCAGGGAATACTGTGCAGCCATAAAAAAAGAACGAGATTATGTCCTCTGCAGAACATGAATGGAGCTGGAGGCCATCATCCTTAGTAAACTAACACAGGAGCAGAAAACCAAATACCACATGTTCTCACTTATAAGTGGGAGCTAAATGATGAGAACACATGGGCACAGAGGGGAACAACACACACTGAGGCCCCCCTTGAGGGAGGAGGGTAAGAGGAAGGAGAAGATCAGAAAAGATAACTACCAGGTACTATGGTAGCTTAGTACCTGGGTGATGAAATAATCTGTACACCCAACCACCCTGACACAAGTTTACCTATGTAACAAACCTGCACATGTATCCCTGAAACTAAAATAAAAGTTTTTTTAAAAGTTACTTAATATTAATGGGACAATATTCATTGCAAGAATCAGACTTCAATTGCTAGCATAAGTAAATGACAGGCAGGAGGTACTGAAAATGCAATCTTACAGACGTTCAAGGAGAGGACGCAGGACATTTCTGTGTCATAAATGTACTATGGAAAATAAAAATGAGAAAAATGGAAATACAGAAAAAGGTTATGATGATAAATCTCATATTATTTTACCACAATAAAAAAAATTTTAATAAATTATAAATGGTGTGATAAGATTTGGCTGTGTTCCACCCCAATCTCATCTTGAATTGTAGCTCCCACAGTTCCCATGTGTTGTGGGAGGGACCTGGTGGGAGATAATTGAATCACGGGGGTGGTTCCCCCATACTGTTCTCTTGGTAGTGAATAAGTCTCATGAGATCTGATGGTTTGATAAGGGGTTTCCCCTTTTGCTTGGCTCTCATTCTCTCTTGACTGCCACCATGTAAGATGTGCCTTTTGCCTTCCACCATGATTGTGAGGCCTCCCAGCCACATGGAACTGTGAGTCCATTAAACCTTTTTGTTTATAAATTACCCAGTCTCGAGTATGTCTTTACCAGCAACGAGAGAACAGACTACTATGAGTGTGATCTAATTACCATAAAGGGAGAATGAGGACTATTGACACCAAAATATGAGATTAGGATTACAGCTCATTTTTTTTTTCTTTTTCTGTTTGTCTTTCCAATTTGCTATGATGAATGTTTCATAATTAGAAAACAAAATTAAATGTTTCCAGCCCCACAAAAAATAACCAGTTTTTTACTTTTATTTTTTTTTTCCCGAGATGACGTCTCTCTCTATCACCCAGGCTAGAGTGCAGTGGTGCAATCATGACTTTCTGCAACCTCCCCCTCCCAGGCTGAAGTGATCCTCCCACCTCAGCCTCCTGAGTAGCTGAGATTGCAGGAGAGCATCATCACACCAGGCTAGTTTTTTTTTAATCTTTTTTGGTAGAGACGGTGTTTCAACATGTTGCCCAGGCTGGTCTCAAACTCCTGGACTCAAGCGGTTCACCTGCCTCAGCCTCCCAAAGTGGTAGGATTACAGGCATGAGCCACCGTGTCTGGCCATTTACTTTTACTAATTTATGCAGAGCCAATTGTGTGGTGTTGTGGTCTCTCCCCACTTTGAGTTGACTGGATGGTTGTGTAGATTGGGCTTGGGCACACTGAGTAGAGCCTAGAGCAAGGTAAACCACCTGGAGGCTCCTGTGCCTCAGTCCAGCAGCAGGGATAGGCACGGGACTTCGTTGACAATGAAAAAGTGCTTGTTGCCGAGAACCTGAAACAGATGCAAACTCAGGGAAGTGACAGTTACATGGGCAAAGAGACCCAAAGGAGTCTGTAAGTATCACCAGCTAACAAGCAACACAGCTCTACCTGCACATCCTACTTCAGTGCCTTAATATAAATAAAACAAATACTTCACAATCAAATAATTTGCTGCAATGTAAAGAAATTTGTGAAAATGGTATACTATGTGGAATCTATATGTCCCCAGAGATGAGACTGAAAAGACAGTTATCATGAAACCAGTCTTTGGCCTTTGACGGTTTCCAGTTTTTGCCACACTTTCAAACACGAGTCCACGTGAGCCAGCCGCAGCCGTTTCAGGATCATGTGAAACGGATTATCATCCCTGGCCTATAGGAAATTGAGGTGTGGGAAAGGTAAAGGAACTGGCCCTACGTTGTTGTATGCAAGTTGGAAGCAAAGAGACAGCTAAGACCACATCTCCTGATTCCCAGTCCAAGGCACTTTTAATGACCTACAATGCCTAGAAGGAAAGGTGGTAAGGAATCATAGGAAAAAGCCTAAGAGCTAAGCTAAAGGAAAGAGGCTGGGAGCACTGACTCATACCTGTAATCCTGGCATTTTGGGAGGCAAGGCAGCAGGATGGCTTGAGCGTAGGAGTTTGAGTCTACAGAGAGCCATCATCACACCACTGAATTCCAGCATGGGCAACAGAACAAGACCCCAACTCTTTAAAAAAAAAAAAAAAAAAAAAAAGTAAAAAGGAATACTCTATTGGGATAATGATAAGTGTAATTCTCCCATTTCCTCAACATAGTGCTCTCTAAAGATGTGTTCTACCAGATGGGCAGATACACATACCCCAGGATAAGACGGTTCACTAGGACGTAAAATCTATGCTTTATTTTGTCACAGAAGAGGGAAAATGGCCTGGTACCCTCACATCGTACTACATTAGACAGCCATGGGTCAGGAATGATGCATGTGGTACCCTGAATTGGGTGTGAGGGCACCATAGTGAGAAGGATGTGGTGTCCACATGCATTAGTTTGCACAGACGGGTTTACAAGTACCTAATTCATATGAATTATTATTTTTTTTTTTTTTTCTGAGACGGAATCTTGCTCTGTCACCCAGGCTGGAGTGCAGTGGCGCGATCTCGGCTCACTGCAAGCTCCGCCTCCCGGAGAACACCATTCTCCTGCCTCAGCCTCCTGAGTAGCTGGGACTACAGGCACCCGCCACCACACCCAGCTATTTTTGGTTTTGTATTTTTAGTAGAGATGGAGTTTCACCATGTTAGCCAGGATTGTCTTGATCTCCTGACCTTGTGTTCCGCCCACCTCCACCTCCCGAAGTGCTGGGATTACAGGCATGAGCCACCGTGCCCGGCCAATATGAATTATCTTACATAGCTTTACTAAACAAACCCTTAGTCAAGTGCAAGGTAAACATAATGGCAATATAATTGATTCTAACAAGAAGGAACCAAACAAAAAATTTTTTTTAGAGGCTTGCTCTGTTGCCCAGGCTGGAGTGCAGTGGCACAATCACAGCTCACTGTGGCCACAAACTCCTGAACTCAAAGCCACCCTCCCACTTCAACCTCTCAAGTAGCTGGGACCACAGGCACACACCACCACGCTTGGCTAATTTTTAAACTTTTTGTAGAGAGGGGGTGTCCCAGGCTGGTCTTGAACTCCTGTGCTTAAGCAGTCCTCCCACCTTAACCTCCCAAAGTGTTGGGATTACAGGCATGAGCCACAACACCCAGCCAAAAAAAAATTTTTTGGGGGGGGGATGGGGTCTCCCTCTGTTGCCCAGGCTGGAGTGCAGTGGCACAATATTGGATCACTGCAGCCTCGACCTCCCTGGGCTCAAGTGATCCTCCCAAGTAGCTGAGACTGAAGGCACATGCCACCATGCCTAGCTAATTTCTGTATTTTTTGTAGAGATGGTCTGGCCATGTTGCCCACACTGGTCTTGAACTCCTGGGCTCAGGTGATCCACCTGCCTCAGCCTCCCAAAGTGCTGGGATTATAGGCATGGGCCACCGCACTCAACCAAAAATAAGTTTTTAATTATCAAGAACATTTGAAATATAAAATTATATCCTCTGTTTTTTGTTTTGTTAATCGAGACGGTCTTGATCTGTGGCCCAGGCTAGAGTGCAGTGGTGCAGTCATAGCTCACTGCAGCCTCGAACTCCTGGGCTCAAAGGATCCTCCTCCCTCAGCCTCTCAAGTAGCTGGGACTACAGGCACGCACCACGATGTCTAGCTAACTTTAATTATTTTGCTTTTGTAGAGACAGGATCTGGCTATGTTGACCAGCCTGGTTTCCAACTCCTGGCCTCAAGCAGTCCTCCTGCCTCAGCCTCCCAAAGTGTTGAGATGATAGACATGAGCCACTGTGACTTCTAATCCTCTGTTTTGTTTTGTTTTGTTGAGACAGGGTTTCACCATGTTGCCCAGGCTGGTCTCGAACTCCTGGACTCAAGCAATCCTCCTGCCTCGGTCTCCCAAAGTACTAGGATTACAGGCATGAGCCACCATTCCTAGCCAATCATCTGTTTTTAATAGTGAACTCACCCTAGTGAATAATATACCTTGAGGTATTAGCTAATCATAGTAGTGTGTATGTATAATTTAAAACTATACATATATTAAGACAGTGCTCAAAAAGCAATCACACTACAAAGGCTAAGCAATCAAAAAAGCTTGGAGAAGACACACAAATGACCAACAGTTGTATGAAAAATGCTCAGCATCACTCATCATCAGGGAAATGCAAAGCAAAACCACACCTCAGTTACAATGACTATTGACAAAAAAGACAAAAAATAACAAATCCTGTTGAGGATAAAGGGAAAGGGGATATACACTGTTGGTGAGAATGTGAATTAATACAGCCGTGGAAAACTATATGAAGTTTCCTCAAAAAATTACAAATCAGAACTACCGTTGATCTAGCAAGCACACTGCTAGGTATATATCCAAAAGAAGTAAGCATATCAAAGAGGTACCTGCACTCGTATGTTTATTGGAGCACGATTCACAACAGCCAAAATATCAACCCCAGTGCCTTATCAGCTAACGAATGGATAAAGAAAATGTGGTACATATACATGATGGACTACTATTCAGCCATAAAAAAGGATGAAATCTTGTCATTTGCAGCAACATGGATGGACCTGGAGGACATTATGTGAATTGAAATAAGCCAGGTACAGAAAGACAAATACCACAAGATCTCTCTAATATGTGGGAAACTTAAACAGTTCATCTCACGGAGATAGAGAAAAGAATGGTGGTTCCTGGCCGGGCACGGTGGCTCACACTTGTAATCCCAGCACTTTGGGAGGCCGAGGCAGGCGGATCACAAGGTCAGGAGATCGAGACCATCCTGGCTAACATGGTGAAACCCCATCTCTACTAAAAAATAGAAAAAATTAGCCGGGCGTGGTGGCGGGTGCCTGTAGTCCCAGCTACTCGGGAGGCTGAGGCAGGAGAATGGCATGAACCCAGGAGGCGGAGCTTGCAGTGAGCGGAGATTGTGCCACTGCATTCCAGCCTGGCGACAGAACGAGACCCTGTCTCAAAAAAAAAAAAAAAAAAAAAGTGTTTCCCAGAAGCTGGGAAGGATAGAGGAAAGGGGAGATGAGGAGAGGTTAATAGGTATAAAAATACAGTTAGAGTAAGTTCTAGCGTTTGCTAGTACAATAGGATGGCTGTAGTTAATAGTAGTTTATTGTATATTTCAAAATAGCTAGAAGATTTGAAATGTGCCTAGCACAAAGAAATGATAAGTGTTTGAGGGGATGGGTATCCTAATATTCTGATTTAATCGTTACACATTATATGCATCTATGTAAATATCATGTGTGGCCTGTTAGCTCAGTTGGTTAGAGCATGGTGCTAACAACACTAAGGTCACGATTTCAATCACCACACAGGCCATGGGATGAGACGTTTGAGGCTTCATTTACCCGAATGAAGAGCTTTTAATTCAAGTGGTCTGAATCACCCCTGCACTGAATCCAAAATTCAGACACTCTCTTATTGGCCAGGCACTGTGGTTCATGCCTGTAATTTCAGCACTTTGGGAGGCCGAGGCAGGCAGATCACCTGACGTCAGGAGTTTGAGACCAGCCTGGGCAACATGGTGAAACCCTGTCTCTACTAAAAATACAAAAATTAGCTGGTAGAGATCACACCATTACACTCCAGCCTGGGCGACAGAGTGAAACTGTCTCTAAATAAATAAATAAATAGCACGTGTACTCCAGAAATATGTGTAACTGTCATGTATCAATAAAAAATCAGTTTTTAACAAAGACTTGGAGGTTGAGCACAGTGACTCATGCCTGCAGTCTCATCACTTTGGGAGGCTAAGACAGGAGAATCGCTTGAGCCGAGGAGTTCGAGATCAGCCTAAGCAACATAGTGAGACCTCATCTCTACAGAAAATTCAAAAATTAACTGGGCATGGTGGTGTGTGCCTGCAGTCCCAGCTACTTGGGAGAGTGAGACAGAAGTATCTTGAGAGCAGGAGTTTGAGGCTGCAGAGAGCTTTGATGGTGCCATTGCACTTCAGCCTGGGTGACACCAAGATTCTGTCTCTATGAAAAAAAAAGCAAAAACCCACTGCTCTTGCCCTCCATCTGTCATCCCCAAGCCTCCCAGGTAGATTCTCCATCACCCAGAGGCAGGTGGGGAATTCCTCCACCCTCACAGTCCACTGAGTCCGAGTCTGCTTCCTCATAGGACCTGAGTGGTTGCTGACCTCTCTCTTGTGGAGGGGTATATTCTTCCTTGAGACACTGTTTCTGTTTTCCTGATTTTCCTGTAACCATCCAAACCAATCGCTCTTTTTCCCTTTGTGGCCACTTTTCCTTTGGCCGTGAACCACTGCCTTGGAGATGTAGCCTTTCCCTCTGTATGGCTGATTCTCAAATCTTTGTCTCCAGGTTTGGCCTCCCCCATATACCCCAGTCTTTGTCTGTCCGAATGTTTACAGGATTCCCACACGTTCCCCTAAGTTTAATGTGTGTAAAACAGCACCTCCTTTCCCACCCACCTTCCCTGTTTTCCTGGCCTGGTTGAAGATCACTATTTTCAGAACTGCTGAGGCAAGGACTCTGAGATCACTCTCACCCTCCCTCTCTCACTGACCATCATCATCCAAGCTGTCACAGACACCTGTCAATATTGCCTTCAAGGGGTTCCCTAGACTTCACAGTTTCCTTTTTGTTCTTTTTGCCCCGACTCTGAGCCCTCACCAGGTCACATCTGCATGGCTGCTACTTCCTTTTGCCTGGCTGCCTTTTCTCAAGCTGAAATGAGCTCTCATCTGCCAGTAGCCCATTAGTCTCACATTATGTATGTCACTCAGGTTCCCCCACAGATGCCCTGTTCCCACTAGAATATTGACTTCATTGGGTCCCTACCCTCCACACCTTTCTGGTCTCCCTTTCTGTCCAGACTCTCACACCTCACACACTCCTTTTCCTTCCTCCCCATGGGCTCGCTCGTCACACAGGCTAGAGTACAGTGACACGATCATAGCTCACTGCAGCCTCAAACTGTCAGGCTCAAATGATCCTCCCGCCTCAGCCTCCCAAGTAGCCAGGACTACAGGTGCATGTCAACATGCCCAGCTATTTTATACTTTTCAGTTGAGATGGAGTCTCACTGTGTTGCTCAAGCTGGTCTTGAACTCCTGGGCTCAGGCGATCCTCCCACCTTGACCTCCCAAAGTGCTGGGATCACTGGCATGCATGAGCCACTGTGCCCAGCCTCCCACCTCCTCCTCTTTTGCGTGCTCTGCCATCAGGCAATCTTTGACCCTGCTCCATTGTAAGCTCTGCCATGTGTTAGTGCTTTGATCTTAGACAAGCTAACAGCTCCAAAACCTCAATTTCTTTGTCCATAAAATTATTACTACCTCAACCGGGCACAATGGCTCATGCCTGTAATTCCAGCACTTTGGGAGGCCAAGGCGGCTGGATCATTTGAGGTCAGGAGTTCCAGACCAGCCTGCCCAACATAGTGAAACCCCATCTCTTCTAAAATACAAAAATTAGCTGGACGTGGTGGTGGCCGCCTGTAATCCCAGCTAGTCAGGAGGCTGAGGCAGGAGAATCACTTGAACCCGGGAGGCGGAGGTTACAGTGAGCCAAGATCATACCATTGCACTCCAGCCTGGGCAGCAGAGCGAGACTCCATCTCAAAAAAAAAAAAAATTACCTTGTTCCAGCTTCGTTGAAAGGATGAAATGGCATCATGCATGGAAGGTTATTTAGCCCAGAACCTAGCACAAAGATCTTAATTGTGCCTCGTTTTAGGATTAGCAAAACGTGATTGGCAAAATCAATGTCATATGGCAAACAGTTGGGTGAGTGAGTCACAGGAATAGGTGCTTAATGTTTGTTGGCTTAACAACTTGCAAGCTAACATAATCTCCGTCCTCTGCTAATACTATCTGACCGCTCCGATGCGGAAACATTTCATTCTTCTTTAAACTCCATGTCGTTTATGCGCGTGAGCCGCCACACCCAGGCTGACTCTTTTTTTGTAATTCTTTCACATGTGTTGTTCCCTCTGTCTAACTAGTTTTCAAGTTCCTTGAGGACAAGGATCATGATATTATTATAGCTGACATTTCTTGAATGTGGACTGTGAGCCAGCATTTTAAATTTATAAACTCGCTTAACCTGCACCACAGCCTGATGAGGGAGCTTGCCGTCGTCATCCCTGAGTTATGAATCAGGAAGCAGAGGCCCAGGTTGCCAGCGTGTTACCTGAGGGCACAAGGCTAGTGAGCAGCAGCACTGAGGCACTGCAGCCCAGCCCAGCAGCGAGGTGTGTTGCCGTGTACTGCTTCCCAGGGTGCGGGACTGCACACACTCAGGTGAGTAGTAGAAAACTTACTCACTGATTCCCTGACTGATGGAAATGCTTATCTTTTGCAGCTACACATGCTTTTCTAGCAGCTGCCTGGGCTCCTGGACATGCTGCTCTAAGGCTATTTAAGACAGCACTCCTGCCATCCTCCTGGCCCCCTAAGATAAAACTTCCTTTAAAGAGCATCCTAAATAGAACCAGATTTACACACAAAAGCCAGGATGACTCCTAGCAGATGTTTTGCTACCTGAAGGTTGTTATGTCATGTAGAAAATGAAGGAGGAAAGAAAGAAAAGAAAAAGAAGGGGAAGTGGGGGGAGACGGCATGTGGGAGAAGGGGTGAGAACAGTGAAGAGACTGGGGAGTACCAGAGAGACCACCTCTTCCCAAACAGCTTCTGCCATGATGCTTGCTTCACGCTAAATAACCCACAACCTTCATTCATGTGTGTGTTTGCCCTTGTGCCTTCTTGGTCCCCCAAGCATCGACAGAGTTCTGCTCAGAGAAGCTGGAATGGACCAAAAGCCAGGGAAGGGGCTGGTGGAAACCCAGGCAGGCCTCCGTCACGTGGCATGATCCTAGGAGATGGAAATATTGTACAAAGAAGCAAGATGCCTGGCACCAACTTCCTTGCTGCGCTGAATGACAAATCCAAGATGGTTGGCCAGGCACGGTGGCTCACACCTGTAATCCCAGCACTTTGGGAGGCCAAGGCAGGTGGATCACTTGAGGTCAGGAGTTTGAGACCAACTTGGCCAACATGGTGAAACCCCGTCTCTACTAAATATACAAAAATTAGCCAAGTGTGGTGGCGTGTGCCTGTAATCCCAGCTACTCGGGAGGCTGAGGCAGGAGAATCACTTGAACCTGGGAGGTGGAGGCTGCAGTGAGCCGAGATTGCACCATTGCACTCCAGGCTGGGCGACAGAGTGAGACTCTGTCTCAAAAAAAAAAAAAAGGCATATGAAAGATGAATTTTTTTTTTTTTTTTTTTTTTTTTTTTGAGACGGAGTCTTGCTCTGTAGCCCGGGCTGGACTGCAGTGGCCAGATCTCAGCTCACTGCAAGCTCCGCCTCCCGGGTTTACGCCATTCTCCTGCCTCAGCCTCCGGAGTAGCTGGGACTACAGGCGCCCGCCACCTCGCCCGGCTAGTTTTTTGTATTTTTTTAGTAGAGACGGGGTTTCACCGTGTTAGCCAGGATGGTCTCGATCTCCTGACCTCGTGATCCGCCCGTCTCGGCCTCCCAAAGTGCTGGGATTACAGGCTTGAGCCACCACGCCCGGCCGAAAGATGAATTTTAAGTACAAAATTACACAGGATGTGTTACTATACTGGAAACTAACTTCGGAAAATAGGAGTAGATTTCCTGCACCTTTTATCAACTCCTTCTATGATAGAAACGAAACCCACTCTAATGATCCCAAGCCTATCTGTGAAGTCTTACAAGGGGCCAGACTGGCAGCACCATCCACAGGGACATTACCTCTAAGAATCATATATCAAGAGCCAGATCCCAATCAGGAAATTTCTTCCACCATTGTCAGTACAAAGGGCACTCAGCAAGCATCTTTTCCAAATGGATGTCTACCCAGAAGTATCCACATATCCCAATCATCAATACTCAGAAACAAGAAGATATTAGAACTGTTCTTTCTTTCTTGCAGGGGCAAAAATAGGGAGGATTAGGAAGATGAAGCCTTGCCATTGAATCATAAGTAGCACAAATCTTACCTAATCTTTGTCTCATTTAACTGGGTAAACAGCAGCTCTGACACGATTATATGCCCCCAGATGCTGCTGTGACATTGCTAGGTTACAGTGAACACAGTATCAGCTGATGCCATTGGAATAAACATGTGCAGATTTCCAAAACCAAAGTGTTTGCATGTAATATATATTTCATGTTCCTGTCCCCTCAAGCCTGTGTTGAAGCTGATTTCATGTAACATCCTCTAGACTTTAAGGAACATCACTCCGCATTTCAAAGAGTAACAGCATGTATTTTTACAATTTACTCCTTAGCAGGGGGGAACTACAGCATTAACTGTAGGAAATTTTTCTCTTGCACAATAAACCAAAAGCTTTGTAAACATAAAATGACAATTTTCATTAGAAAGCACATTTACTTTTGGTATTGCCAGTTACATAAAGGATAAATGTCTTCAGGCAAAAGGACACCTGGCCATAACATTTTCCTGACAAGTCTGGCCCCAGTTTTCTCCAAGCAATGTCAGGTTTTATATTTTTCCAAAAGAGACAAACGGGAATGCCTCATGAATTGTTCCTGTAGATTTTTAGTCCAATACTACATGACACTTGTATATTAGGCTCCTAAATACTATGTAACACAGCAACAGTGATAAGAGTCACTACTCTCAGACCACACTTGAATTAGTGTCTCTTCCATCCACCCACTTTTTTTGGCTCTTCTTCCTCTGATCCCCCCTGTCTTGAGGCTCAGCACTCCCCCTAACACTCTAGTGGTTCTCAACCTGGGCAATTTTGCCCCCAGGAGACATTTTTGGTTGTTGCAACTAGGGGATGCCACTGGCATCTAGTGGGTACAGGCCAGGGATTCTGCTAAACATCCTACAAGGCACAGGACAGCCCCCCAAAACAAAAATGATCTAGCTCCACATGCCAGTAGTACTGTGGCTGAGAAAACCGGCAATATGCTAACAAAACCACTTTTAATTAAAAGAATATTGCAGCACTATTCACAATAGCAAAGACTTGGAACCAACCCAAATGTCCATCAATGATAGACTGGATTAAGAAAATGTGGCACATATACACCATGGAGTACTGTGCAGCCATAGAAAAGGATGAGTTCATGTCCTTTGCAGGGACATGGATGAAGCTGGAAACCATCATTCTGAGCAAACTATCGCAAGGACAGAAAACCAAACACTGCATGTTCTCACTCATAGGTGTGAATCGAACAATGAGAACACTTGGACACAGGAAGGGGAACATCACACACTGGGGCATGTCATGGGGTTGGGGGGGGGAGGGATAGCATTAGGAGATATACCTAATGTAAATGATGAGTTAATGGGTGCAGCACACTAATATGGCACATGTATACATATGTAACAAACCTGCAGGTTGTGCACATGTACCCTAGAACTTAAAGTATAATAATTTTAAAAAAAGAAGAAAAAAGCCTTTTCAAGAATTTACAATGGCTCTTATTAGATTATAAATTGTAACTTCCTCAGCCTTACTTTCAACACCTTTCCCAATCCATTTCTAACCTACCTGTCACCTGAACTGAGCAAACCTGTGCTGAGCTACCCCATGTGCAGGAGCTGTGAAGGCACTAAAGAGGAAGAGGGGTCGGTGCTTTCCAGAAGCCCGTCCACGGGTGCAGGAGACAAACTGGAGCATGTGGCTAGCACCCAGTAGGTATCAGGAATGGTCTTTCCTTTATTCCTAATTGGCTCTAATTCTAGGCTATGATGGGTGGGTAAAGAGTGGTGGAACCTAGTCTCTTCCCCATATCATAATCTGTGCTCTTGTTTGTCTTTTAATCTATTAGGAAAATTTGAAAGACTAGGTTTTTTTCTATTTGACATGTACCTACCTTTCTTTCCTTCCTTGCTTCCTTCCTTCCTTCCTTCCTCTTTTCCTTCCTTCCTTCCTTCCTCTTTTCCTTCCTTCCTTCCTTCCTCTTTTCCTTCCTTCCTTCCTTCCTCTTTTCCTTCTTTCCTTCCTTCCTTCCCCCCCCTTTTTTTTTTTTTTTTTTTTTTTTGGAGACAGAGTTTCACTGTTGTCGCCCAGGCTGGAGTGCAATGGCACAATCTTGGCTCACCGCAACCTCCACCTCCGAGGTTCAAGGGATTCTCTTGCCTCAGCCTCCCGAGTAGCTGGGATTACAGGCATGTGCCACCACGTCCAGCTAATTTTGTGTTTTTAGTAGAGATGGGGTTTCTCCATGTTGGTCAGGCTGGTCTCGAACTGCTGACCTCAGGTGATACACCCATCTCAGCCTCCCAAAGTGCTGGGATTACAGACACGAGTCACCGCTCCTGGCCTTCTTTCCTCTTTCTTTTTAAGAAACAGGGTGTTTTGCCCGTAATCCTAGCACTTTGGTAGGCCGAGGTGGGAGAATCACCTGAAGTCAGGAGTTCGAGACCAACCTGATCAACATGGAGAAACCCCATCTCTACTAAAAATACAAAATTAGCCAGGCGTCGTGGCACATGCCTGTAATCCCAGCTACTCAGAAGGCTGAGGTGGGAGAATTGCTTGAATCCGGGACATAGAGGTTGCGGTAAGCTGAGGTTGTGCCATTGCACTCCAACCTGGGCAACAAGAGTGAAACTCAGTCTCAAAAAAAAAGAAACAGGGTCTTACTCTGTCACCCATGCTGGAGTACGGTGGTGCAGTCATGGATCACTGCAGCCTGAAATCCCTGGGCTCAAGTGATCCTCCTGCCTCAGCTTCCCAAGTAGCTGGGACTACTGGTTTGTGCCACCACACCCAGGTAATTATTTTTATTTTTATTTTTATTTTTGTAGAGATAGGGTTTCACTATGTTTCCCAAGCTAGTCTCGAATTCCTGACCTCAAGCAATCCTCCTGCCTCAGCTTCTCAAAGTTCTGGGATTACATGCCCAGCCTCCTTACCTTTATAATTTCTAATAAATATTGTTTTAGTTACACTGAATAAGCATGCCGTACTTACAAGAAGCTTTTATGCTAGCATGTCTCAAAATGTTTTAGCAGTTTTCTACTCAGCTTTATCTGTTCATGATCTCTCTGCTCTTGCTACTGATTGAGAAATTAATATTGTTCTCAGTGGCTATGATGTAGATTGAATTGTTCAGCCACAGATTTTTCATCCTGAGATGCCCTTGGGTGCCTGCTAGTTGTTTTTCTTAGGTTAGCTGTTCTTCATTTAAAAATATTAACATGTCAGGCCGGGCGCAGTGGCTCATGCCTGTAATCCCGGCACTTTGGGAGGCTGAGGCGCGTGGATCACCTGAGGTCAGGAGTTCAAGACCAGCCTGGCCAACATGGAGAAACCCTGTCTCTACTAAAAATACAAAAATTAGCCGGGCGTGGTGGTGCGTGCCTGCAATCCTAGCTACTCGGGAGGCTGAGACCAGAGAATCACTTGGACCCAGGAGACGGGAGGTTGCAGTGAGCTGAGATCGCGCCATTGCACTCCAGCCTGGGTGACAGAGCAAGCCTCTGTCTCAAAAAAAAAAGATTAACATGTCAAAGTATTAACCTGCTGTTTTGATAGAAAAATAGCAATGAGCAATGAGGACGGGTGCGGTAGCTCACACCTGTAATCCCAGCACTCTGAGAGGCTGAGGCAGGTGGGTCATGAGGTCAGGAGATTGAGACCATCCTGGCCAAATTGGTGAAACCCCATCTCTACTAAAAACACAAAAATTAGCCAGGTGTGGTGGCGTGTGCCTGTAGTCCCAGCTATTCAGGAGGCTGAGGCAGAGATTCGCTTGAACCTGGGAGGTGGAGGTTACAGTGAGCCGCAATCACGCCATTGCACTCCAGCCTGGGCAACAAGAGCAAAACTCCGTCTCAAAAAAAATAAATAAAATAAAAATAACAATGAAGGCTGGGTGGGGTGGTTCGCGCCTGTAATCCTAGCATTTTGGGAGGCCGAGGCAGGCAGATCGCTTGAGCCCAGGAGTTTGAAACCAGCCTGGGCAACATATTGAGACCCTGCCTACAAAAAAAAACAAAAATTAGCGAGGCATGGTGCCCTGCAGCTGTAGACCTGTTATCCCAGCTACTCAGGAGGCTGAGGCAGGAGGATCACTTGAGCCCAGGGAGATCAAGGCTGCAGTGAGCCGTGATCGTGCCACTGCTCTCCAGGCCTGGGTGACAGAGTGAGACCCTGTCTCAAAACAAAACGAAACAAAAGACAGCGATGAAAACAGGCTTCTAATAAAAAAAATAAGAAAAGACTGCTAATTTGTCAGGCTCAAATATCCCATGTGTTTAGGAAGTAAGAGAAATACCATGCATAAAAGCTCTGTGCAGCCAAGAACATCTGCAAAATGATTATCACTTTGCCATGGACCACATAGAAGTGAAGTGACTTCATTTTACCTTCACTTTCCTGGGTAGGATATAAGCAATTCTATTATGAAACATTTCCAGGAAAGTCTTCACACTGTCTCTCAGACAACCCTTTCTAGTGTTAATGGAAAGGGTTAGAAACACATTTCAACCCATATTCAAAACTGGGCCTTCCGTCATGTCTACACACATTGGCCATATATCTGTTAAACAATGAATATTATACTTGTATTCAGGCAAAAATTGCTCTGAAAGCTAATATATGTTGTAGTTAAGATCTCGGCCCTGATGCCAGATTATCTGAGTTTGAATCCTTGTGTGATCTCTCTAAAGCATCTTTTCGCCTATTTAAATGGGTATGATAGTTGGGCATGGTGGCTTATGCCTATAATCCCAGCACTTTAAGAGGCTGAGGCGGGCGGATCACTTGAGGTCAGGAGTTTGAGACCAGCCTGGCCAACATGGTGAAACCTTGTCTTTACTAAAAATACAAAAAAAATTAACCAGGCATGGTGGTGGCTGCCTGTAGTCCCAGCTACTCGGAAGGCTGAGGCAGGAGAATCACTTGAACCTGGGAGGCAGAGGTTGCAGTGAGTTGAGATCACGCCACTGCACTCCAGCCCGGGCGACAAGAGCAAAACTCTGTCTCAAAATAATAATAATAATAATAATAATGGAATGAATATTAGAATACTAGCTTGAATAAATAATGGAGCTTACATTAGAAGTCTGAACAAACAGCATATTTGCTTTGAAAATGTTCTAAGCAGTATGTCTGCAAGCACATGTAACCCACTGAGTAAAGCAGTTGTTAAGCAGAAAATAAACATAGATTTTTAATGAACCATATGGCAATGATAAATTAAAAAAATAAATTGTACAAGCGAATGCAAAAATAAAGGTCTAAGAAAAACAAATATGAGAGAAGACTACTGCTTCTGGTCATGAAGCAGTAACTGGTACTGGACTTGCCCTACTGCAATAAACAACAGGACACTAGATAAGATATATGAAACAATTGTTTCAGACACTGAACAACAGACAAAGCAGAACTGTAACCCCCAAGAGAAATGAAACAAGGCAAGACCCACGCTCACCCCAGCTTTCTTTCTGAAGCTGCTTTGCTGATTGTGATACAGGAGGGTAACCCAGGCAGGGCGTGGCAGCCTTGCTGCCTTGATGAGACAGAACAGAAGTAGGGACGGGGGGAGGGCAACTGGAATTTCTAGGGCAGGGTACCACAGATGAGTAAGCTTAGACAGAGCAAGAGCTAGAAATCCGCATGGGAGCCCTCTTGCATCTTTGGCTCGTGCACAATGTAAAACTGTGAGGCCAAGCAAAGAGCATCCGCTAGGAAACTAAGAGGAGCAGTCCCCAGAGATCTGAGAGGTGTTCAGGTTCTGAACAGACAAAGCCTAAAGACCTTGAAAGTATATGGTTCTGAAAACTTACGTGATTGTAGGAGTGGCATCATATTATTTGAAGGTACACTGATAAACTGAAGATGTATTCCATAAACCTATAGCAACCATTTTTTTAAAAAAAAGGAGTGTTATTCGCCAATGGAGAAGATAAAATGAAATATTGAAAAATACTCAGCTAATCCAAAAAGGCAGGAAAAGAAGAAAAAAATAAAAACGTATGGTATAAATAGAAAACAAATAGCAAGACAGTACAGTTAAACCTAACCATATCAGTAATTATACTAAATGAATATGAATTAAACATTCCAATTATAAATCAAAGATTATCCAATTGGGTAGTAAAGTAAGATCTGACTCTCTGGTGTCTACAAGAAATCCACTTTATACAGACACAAGAATGTTAAAAGTAAAAGGATGGAAAAAGGTAAACATGAGACATAAGAAAGGTGGATTGACTGTATTCATTTCTGGCAAAACACACTTTAGGACAAGAAATATTACCAGACATAAGGAGGGACATTTCACAATGATAAACTATCAAGTCACTAAGAAAAAATAACATTCCTAAATGTGAATGCACCCAGTTGTAGAACTTCAAAAGACCTGAAGCAAAAACTGACAGAATTTGAAAGGGAAAAAAGACAAATCCATAATTTAAGTTGCATATTTCACCACCTTCTCTTCATGATTGATAGAAATAGCAGACAGAAAATTGGTATGAATACAGAACACTTGAACAGCGCTATCAACTAACTGGATCCAATTAACTTTTACAGAACACTCCACCCTGCAATGGCAGACTAGACAGTGTTTTCATTGCAGATTCATTCATCATATGCTGAGCCATGAAAACTAGTCTCAATTAATCGAGCAGGATTGAAATCACATACTGGGCTTCTCCAACAAAATGCAATTTAATTAGAAATCAGTAACTGAAACTAGAACTCTTCCACATTGCTGGTAAGAATGTGAAATGTTACAATCACTTTGAAAACAGTTGTCATTTTTTTAAAACATGAAGTCAAACATATAAACAATTGTACTTCTTGATGTTTACCCAAGAAGAATGAAAACATATGTTCATTACAAAACATATACATAAATTATTTTAATCATCTTTATAATTTTCATAAACTGGAAACAACCAATCCAAATATTCATCAATAGATAACTAGATAAACTAACTACAGTTAAAACAAACAAACAAAAAAACCAATGAGGCCAGGTACAATGGCTCATGCCTGTAGTCTTAGCACTTTGAGAGACTGAAGTGGAGGACCTCATGAAGCCAGGAGTTTGAGACCAACCTGAGCAACATAGTGAAACCCTGTCTCTGCAAAAAATTTAATAAAAAAAATTAGCCAGACATGGTGGCACTCACCTGTAGTCCTAGCTACTCAGGCGCCTGAGGCAAGGAAGATTGCCTGAGCCCAGGAGTTTGAGGCTGCAGTGAGCCATGATAGCGCCACTGTACTCCAGCCTGAGCAACAGAGCAAGACCCTGTCTCTGTTTTTTAAAAAAAAGAATGGAATAATACTCAGCAATAAAAATGAGCAAACTACTAACATGTACAACATTGACAAATCCCTGAAACATGCTGAGAGACCAGACATAAAGAGTATATTGTTATGATTACATTTATAGAAAATTCTAGAAAATGTAAAACTAATCAATAGTGACACAAAGCAAATCAGTCATTCCCTGGTGCCAAGAGTTGGGTTGGGATTGTTGCAAGGGGACATGAAGGAACTTTGGGGGATGATGGAAATGTTCTGTATCTTGAATATGGTGAGATTATATTTGTGAAAACTCATTGAAAGGTGCACCTAAAATGGGTGTGCTTATTTTATGTTAATTACACTTCAACAGATTTCTGTTCCATTGGTCTATGTGTCTGTTTTTGTACCAGTGCCATGCTGTTTTGGTTACTGTAGCCCTGTAGTATAGTTTGAAGTTGAGTAATATGATGCCTCCAGCTTTGTTCTTTTTGCTTAGAAGTCCCTTGGCTATTCAGGCCTTTTTTTTTTTTAAATAAGAATTTGTTGTTGTTGTTGTTGTTGAGACAGGGTCTCGCTCTATCGTGCAGACTGGAGCTGCAAGCTCCACCTCCTGGGTTCAGGCCATTCTGCCTCAGCCTCTCGAGTAGCTGGGACTACAGGTGCCTGCCACCACGCCCAGCTGATTTTTTTGTATTTTTTTTAGTAGAGACGGGGTTTCACTGTGTTAGCCAGGATGGTCTCGATCTCCTGACCTCGGGATCCACCCATCTTGGCCTCCCAAAGTGCTGGGACTACAGGCGTGAGCCACCACACCCAGCCCATAAGAATTTTTAAATAGTTTTTTCTAGTTCCATGAAAAATGTCATTGGTAGTTTGATAGGAGTAGTGTTAAATATATAAGTTGCTTTGGGCAGTATGGTCATTTTAATGATACTGATTCTTCCTATCCACAAGCATGGAATATTTTTTCCATTTGTTTGAGTCATCTCTGATTTCCTTAAGCAGTGTTTTGTAATTCTTCTTGTAGGATCTTTTACCTTGCTGGTTAGCTTCTTAGGTATTGTATTCTTTTTGTGGCAGTTGTGAATGGGATTGCATTCCTGATTTGGCACTCAGCTTAGATGTTGTTGGTGTTTAGGAATGCTATTGATTTTTGTATGTTAATTTTGTATCCTGAACTTTGCTGAAGTTGTCAGATCAAGGAGTTTTAGGGCAGAGACTATGGGATTTTCTAGATATAGAATCATATCGTCTGCAAACAGGGATAGTTTGACTTCTTCTCTTCCTATTTGGATGCCTTTTATTTCTTCCTTCTGCCTCATTGCTCTGGCCAGGACTTCCAGTACTATATTGAATAGGAGTGGTTCCTTGTCTTGTGCCGGTTTTCAAGGGGAATGCTTCCAGCTTTTATCCATTCAGTATGATGTTGGCTATGGGTTTGTCATAGATAGCTCTTATTATTTTGAAGTATATTCCTTCAATGCCTTGTTTCTTATTGAGAGTTTTTAACATGAAGGGATGTTGAATTTTATCAAAAGCCTTTCTCAATCTCTTGAGATAATTATGCTTTATGTGTTTTTTTTTTTTTTTAAGACGGAGTCTCGCTGTGTCGCCCAGGCTGGAGTGCAGTGGCGCGATCTCGGCTCACTGCAAGCTCCGCCTCCCGGGTTCACGCCATTCTCCCGCCTCAGCCTCCGAGTAGCTGGGACTATAGGCGCCCGCCACCACGCCCGGCTAGTTTTTTTTGTATTTTTAGTAGAGACGGGGTTTCACCATGTTAGCCAGGATGGTCTCGATCTCCTGACCTCGTGATCCACCCGCCTCGGCCTCCCAAAGTGCTGGGATTACAGGCTTGAGCCACCGCGCCCGGCCGCTTTATGTTTTTTTATGTGTTTGTGTGATGAATCACATTTATTGATTTGCATGTGTTGAACCAATCTTTTTTTTTTTTTAATTTGTATATATTTTTTCTTTTTTTTTTTATTTTTGTGTTGAACCACCGTTGCATCCCAGGGGTAAAGTCTACTTGATCATGGTGGATTCGCTTTTTGGTGTACTACTGGATTCAATTTGCCAGTATTTTGTTAAGGATTTTTGCATCCATGTTCATCAAGGATATTGATCTGAAGATTTTTTTGTTGTTGTGTCTTTGCCAGGTTTTGGTATCTGGATGACTCTGGCCTCATAAAATGAGTTGGAGAGGAGACCGTCCACAATTTTTGGAATAGTTTCAGTAGGAATGCTACCAGCTCTTCTTTATACATCTGGTAGAATTCAGCTGTGAATCCATCTGGTCCTGGGCTTTTCTTGGTTGGTAGGCTTTTTATTACTGCTTCAATTTCAGAACTCATTATTAGTCTATTCAGGGATGCAATTTCTTCCTAGTTCTATCTTGGGAGGTGGTATGTGTCCAGGAATTTATGCATTTCTTCTAGATTTTCTAGTTTGTGTGCATAGGATTTTTGTATTTCTCTGTAGATGGTGGTAATTTCATCTTTCTCATTTCTAATTGTGTATATTTGGTTCTTCTCTCTTTTTCCTTTTTTTTTTTCTGACAGTCTCACCCTGTGGCCCAGGCTGAAGTGCTGTGATGCAATCTCGGCTCACTGCAACCCCACCTCCCAAATTCAAGCAATTCTCCTGCTTCAGCCTCCCAAGTAACTGGGATTACACGTATGCGCCACCACACCCCACTAATTTTTGTATTTTTTAGTCAACATGGGGTTTCTCCATTTTGGCCAGACTGGTCTCAAACTCCTGGCCACAAGTGATCCACTTGCCTCGGCCTCCCAAAGTCCTGAGGCATGAGCCACCCCTCCCAGACTCTTTTTTGCTTTATTAGTCTAGCTAGTGGTTTATCTTACTAACTTTTCCAAAGAAACAATTCCTGGGTTCATTGATCTTTTGTATGGTTTTTTGCTTCTCAATTTCCTTCAGTTCAGCTCTGATTTGGGTTATTTCTGGTCTTCTGCTAGATTTGGGTTTGGCTTGCTGTTGCTTATCCAGTTCCTCTAGTTGTGATATTAGGTTTTAATTTGAGATCTAACTTTTTGATGTGGACGTTTAGTGCTATTAAGATAAACTTCCCTCAACACTGCCTTAGCTATGTCCCTGGAGAGTCTGGTATGCTGTATCTTTGTTCTCATTAGTTTCAAATAATTTCTTGATGTCTGCCTTAATTTCATTATTTACCCCAAAGTCATTCAGCAGCAGAACAATCAAATATCTATCAACAGAGGAATGGATAAACAAAATGTAGTTTGTATATATAGTGGAATATTATTCAGCCTTAAAAAGAAATGGAGTTTTGACATGTGATATGATATGGATGAACTTTGAAAAGATTAAGCTAAGTGAAATAAGCCAGACACAAAAGGACAAGTATCGTATGAACATTCATAGAGACATAAAGTAGAATAGAGGTTATCAGGGGCTGGGAGTAGGGTAAAATGGTGATTTGTTGATTAATGGGTATAGAGTTTCTGTTTGTGATGATGAGGCCAGGAGCGGTGGCTGAAGCCTGTAATCCCAGCACTTTGGGAGGCAGAGGCGGGCAGATCACCTGAGGTCCGGAGTTTGAGACCAGCCTGACCAACATGGAGAAACCCTGTCTCTACTAAAAAGTACAAAATTAGCCAGGCGTGGTGGCACATGCCTATAATCCCAGCTACTCAGGAGGCTGAGGCAGGAGAATCGCTTGAACCCGGAAGACAGAGGTTGCGGTGAGCCAAGATCATACCATTGCACTCCAGCTTGGGCAACAAGAGCGAAACTCCATCTCAAAAAAAAAAAAAAAAAAAAAAAAAGAGTATTATAAGGGATAACTTGTTTACAAATATCTGTATGCCAACAAATTAGATAACTTTTATTTATTTATTTATTTTGGAGACAGGGTCTCACTCTGTTGTCCAGGCTGGAGTGCAGTGGTGCAGTCTCGGCTCACTGCAGCCTCCGCCTTCAAGGTTCAAGCAATCCATCTGCCTCAGCCTCCTAAGAAAACTGGGACTACAGGTGTGAGCCATCACACCTGGCTAAAAGTTAAATAACTTAGATGAGATAGACAGATGCCTAAAAAGCCACAACTACTGAAACTGGCTCAAGAAGAAAGGGACAATTTAAATAAATCTATAACAAAGAGATTGAATTAATCATCAGAAAACTACCACGATGAAAATTCCAGGCCCAGGTAACCTCACTTGTGAATTCTACCAAACACTTAAATAGTAATTCATCCCAATTCTTCACCAACTCTTCCAAAAAATAAAAGGGTATAAAACACTTTCCAAATTATTCTATTATGCCAGTATTACCCTCATACTAAATCCCAACAATATCACTAGAAAGCATCTGTCGAGTATAGATGTAAACATCCTGAACAAAATACTAGAAAAGTGAAACCAGCAACATATAAAAAGATTTATGCCTCATGACCAAGTGGGATTTATCCCAGATATGCAAAGGTGGTTTAACATCTGAATATCAGTTAATGTAATACATGATACCAATAGAATAAAGGACAAAAAACACAAGATTATCTCAATAGCTGTAGAAAAAAAAGCATTTGATGAAATGTAACAATCTTTCATAATAAAAACATTCAATAAACTAGGAACAGAAGGGAACTTTCTCAACCTGATAAATGACATTTATGAAAAACCCACTGTTAGCACTACACTTAATGGTAAAAGACTAAATATTTTCACTCTCAGATCAGGAATAAGACAAAGATATCTGCTCTCATCACTTCTATTCAGTATTATACTAGAGGTTCTAGCCAGGATAATTATAAGAAGTAAAAACATCCAGATTGGGAAGGAAGAAGTAAAATTATTTCTATTAGCAAATGCAATGATCTTGTATCTAGAAAAATCCTAAGGAGCTTAATAAAAAAAGAAAAAAAAAGCCTTAAAACGGAGGTATGAGTTCTGAAAAGTTTCAAGATAAAAGATCAACATACAAATATCAATTGTGCCAGATGCAGTGGCTCATGCCTGTAATCCAAACACTTTGGGAGGCTGAGGTGGGCAGATCATTTGAGGTCAGGAGTTCAAGACCAGCCTGACCAACATGGTGAAAGCCTGTCTCTACTAAAATACAAAAAGTAACTGAGTGTGGTGGTATGTGCCTGTAATCTCAGCTACTCGGGAGGCTGAGGCAGGAGAATTGCTTGAACCCAGGAGGTTGCAGTGAGCTGAGATCGCACCATCACACTCCAGCCTGGGGGACAAGAGCAAGACTTCGTCTCCAAAAAAAAAAAAAAAACAGAAAACACTCTTAGAGGATAATATTAGGCAGTGGTTTCTTAGATATGACACTGAAAGCATAGGCAATGAAAGAAAAAAGATAAACTGGATACCATAAAAATTCAAAACTATTGGCGGGGCGTGGTGGCTCACACCTGTAATCCCAACACTTTGGGAGGCCAAGGAGGATGGATCACCTGAGGTCAGGAGTTTGAGACCAGCCTGGCCAACATGGTGAAACCCCGTCTCTACTAATAATACAAAAGTTAGCCAGGCACGGTGGTGAACGCCTGTAATACCAGCTACTCGGGAGGCTGAAGCAGGAGAATTGCTTGAACGCAAGAGGCAGAGGTTGCAGTGAGCCAAGATCATGCCACTGCACTCCAGCCTGGGCGACAAGAGTGAAACTCCATCTTCAAAACATAAAAATAAAAAAAAATAAAAATTAAAAACTATTGTTCTCCAAAAGATACCATCAAAAAAATTTAAAAACAACCCACAAAATGGGGAGAAAAATCATTTCTTGGGTGAGGGGCTTGTATATAGAATATATAAAGAACTCTTATAACTCAATAATAAAAAGACAAATCATGGAAGTAAAAATGGGCAAACATTTTGAATTTCTCCAAAAAAGATGTGTAAATGGCCAATAAACCATGAACAGATGCAACACCATTAGCTATCAGGGAGATGGAAACCAAATCCACAATGAGATGGCACTTCATGCCCACTAGAATTGCTGCAATCCAAAAGATAAGATGGCAAATATGTGAAGAAATTGGAACCCCACTATGTTACTGGTGGGAATGTAACATGTTGCAACCTCTTTGGAAAGCAGTTTGGTAATTTCTCAAAAGGTTACATATAGGGTTATATGGCCCAGCAATTATATTCCTAGATATATGCCCAAGAGAAATAAAACCTTAGTCCACACAAAAAGTCATACACAAGCCAGGTGCTGTTATCCCACCACTTTGGGAGGCCAAGGCCGGTGGATCACAAGGTCAGGAGTTCAAGACCAGCCTGGCCAACATGATGAAACCCCATGTCTACTAAAAATATAGAAATTAGCTGGGCATGATACTCAGGAGGTTGAGGCAGGAGAATTGCTTGAACCGGGACCCGGGAGGCAGAGGTAGCAGTGAGTGAGATCATGCCACTGCACTCCAGCCTGGGTTACAGAACCAGACTCTGTCTCAAAAAAAAAAAAAAAAAAAGAGTCGTACACAAATAGTGTAGCAGCATTACTCATAAGAGCAAAAATGTGGACACAACACAACTGACAGAGGATTAAGTGAATAAAATGTGTTCTATTGATACAATGGAATATTTTTTGACAATAAAAAGAAATAATGTACAGTAATGCTACAACATGGATGTACTTTAAAAACATTATGCTAAGTGAAAGAAGTTAGCTTTAAATGACCTCATATTAGGCCAGGCACAACTCAACGCCTATAATCCCAGCACAATGAGAGGCCAAGGCGGGTGGATCACCTAGGGTCAGGAGTTTGAGACCAGCCTGGCCAACATGGTGAAACCCCATCTCTACTAAAAATACAAAAAATTAGCTGGGCGTGGTGGCGGGTGCTTGTCATTCCAGCTACTCAGGAGGCTGAGGCAGGAGAATCGCTTGAACCCAGGAGACAGAGGTTGCAGTGAGCTGAGATTGCCCCATTGCACTCCAGCCTGGACGATATGAGCAAAACTCCATCTTAAAAAAAAAAAAAAAACAAAAAACTTCATATTACATTATTCCATTTAAAGGAAATGTGTAGAATTATCAAATCTATAGAGATAGAAAGTAGATTATTGTGTGCCCAGGGCTGGAAAGGTTAGGGGTAAATGGGAGTGACTGGTAATGAGTAGGGAGTTTTCTTTTCAAGTGTTGGATTTGTCTTTTTGCTTTTGTTTTTGTTTTATGTTTTGGTTTCTTTTTGTTGTTGTTGTTGTTGTTGTTGTTTCGTATAGACAGGGTCTCGCTATGTTGCCCATGCTAGTCTCGAACTCCTGACCTCAAGCAATCCTCCCACCTTGGCCTTGGAAAGTACTGGGATTACAGATGTGAGCCACTGCACCTGGCTAAAGTGTGTTAATGTTGTAAAATTGTATGTGATGATGGTGGGACAACTCTGAAAACATACTAAAAACTATTGAATTGTATACTTCAAATGAGTGAATTGTAAAGTATGTAATTTTACCTCAATTGTCTTTTTGAAAAAATTATAAAAACCAATAAAAAATCAACGGAATTTAGCACATTAGCAGGTAAAATAGAAAAATATATAGTTCTCTCAATAGATGCAAAAAAAAACAAAACAAAACACCCTTTTATGATTTTTTTTTTTAAGACAGAGTCTCGCTCTGTCACCCAGGCCAGAGTGCAGTGGCACAATCTCGGCTTACTGAAACCTCTGCCTCCTGGGCTCAAGTGAGTCCATGCCTCAACATCCCAAGTAGCTGGGATTACAGGCACACACCACCATGCCCAGCTAATTTTTTTTTTTTGAGATGGAGTCTTGCTGTGTTGCCCAGGCTAGAGTGCAGTGGTACAATCTCGGCTCACTGCAACCTCTGCCTCCTGGGCTCAAGTGAGTCCATGCCTCAAAACCTGCCAAGTATCTGGGATTACAGGCGCACACCACCATGCCCAGCTAATTTTTTTTTTTTTTGAGACAGAGTCTTGCTGTGTTGCCCAGGCTACAGTGCAGTGGTGCAATCTCTGCTCACTGCAACCTCCACCTCCCGGGTTCAAGAGATTCTCCTGCCTCAGCCTCCTGAGTAGCTGGGATTACAAGTGCATGCCACCATACCAGGCTAATTTTTTGTATTTTTAGTAGAGAGCAGGGTTTCACCTTGTTAGCCAAGATGGTCTTGATCTCCTGACCTCGTGGTCCGCCTGCCTCGGCCTCCCAAAGTGCTGGGATTACAGGCATGAGCCACCATACCCAGCTGATTTTTTAAAAGCAACATTCATAGTCAACAAATAATTGAAGGAACTTGTTGTTGTTGTTGTTGTTGTTGTTTTGAAACAGAGTCTCACTCTGCCACCCAGACTGGAGTGCAGTGGGGCGGTTTCAGCTCACTGCAAAACAACTTCCACCTCCCAGGTTCAAGCAATTCTCCTGCCTCAGAGCCCCAAGTAGCTGGAACTACAGGCACCTGCCACCACACCCAGCTAATGTTTGTATTTTTAGTAGAGTCTGGATCTCACCATGTTGGCCAGGCTGGTCTCAAACTCATGACCTCAGGTGATCTGCCTGCCTCGGCCTCCCCACGTGCAGGAATTACAGGTCTCAGCCACCGCTCCCAGCCAATTTTTTAAAAGCAACATTCATAGTCAACAAATAATTGAAGGGAACTTTTGGGACCTGATAAAAGGTATCTACCAAAAACAAATTTAAATAAAACATACTGAATGGTAAAGCACCAAATGTTTTTACTCTAAGATTGGGAACAAAGCAAGAATGTTCACCTTCCCACTTTTCTTCCTTTTTCTGGAGGGCCTAGATGATGCAATAAAGTAAGAAGAAGAAAAAGAAAGCCTTACTGGTTGGAAAGAAATAACTAAAACAGTCTTTATTTATAGGTCATGACTACATGTGTGGAAAATCCTAAAAAATGTACTTTGTTAATCGATGAGTAATATTAACAGGATCATATGATAGTCAATATACAAAAACCAACTATATTTTTTATACTATCAGCAAATAATTAGAAAGTAAATATTAATATCATTTATAATGATATGCAAAATAAAATTTTTAACAAATTTAAATGTATGTGCAAGATCTTTACACTAAAACTCTAAAATATTGAAATTTTTAAAAACCTCACTAAATGGAGAGATATCTATGTTCATGAACTAGAAGACATAATATCAACATAAAGATTCAGTACAATCACTATTACAGTCTCAGAAGGATTTTTGAAATGGAAAATCTGATTCTAAAATGTATATGTAATACCAGAGGATCTAAAATGACCAAAATAATTCTGAAGAATGAACTTGGAGGTTTTATACTGCCTGATTTTAAGACTTACTATAAAGCTACAGTAGTCAAGGCAGTGAGGAAAAACTCAAAATATGTTCATACATTGATGGATATTGATTTGACCAATTGATTTCCAATAGAGATTAAAGGGTAAAACTGAATGGAGAGAAGATATTCCTTCTAACAAATGATTGTGGCACAACTGGGCATCCTTATGGGGAAAAAAAATGAACCTTGACCCTTAATGTCACTACACACACAAAACTGAATTCAAAATGGATTGTATACCTTAAATGTAAGAGCTGAAAGTAGAAAATACTAGGAGAAAATCTTTACAACCTTAGGCTAGGCAAACATTTCTTAGGGCACAAAAGCACAAATCATTAAAAATGATAATAAATTGACTTCACTGGAACTTATAACTTCTCCCCATCTAAAGATAGCAAGCCACACACTGTAGAAAAAAAATACATATATACATATATATGACAAATTATTCATTTCTAGAATAGACAGAAAAAATTTGATAACTCCATAATAAGACAAATAACCCAATTACCCAATAATGCAAATAAACACAACCCAATAGGACACATTGACTATTACAGAAAAGATTTGAAGATTTGAAGAAGCATTTCTTCAATTATCTTCAAATAAAATATGTAGAATATATATGTATTAATAAGCACATGAAAGGATGTTCAATGTCTTTAGTCATCAGGGAAATGGAAATTAAAATCATAATAGGATTAACTACTCAGTAAAATAGCTAAAATTTTAAGCCTGCCCATACCAGTAATCAGTTACTATGTGGAGCAAGTGGAACTCTTATACATTATTGGTGGTATGTAAATGATACACCCATTTTGGAAAACAGTTTTGCATTCTCTTATAAAGTTAAACATATGTTTACCATATAGCCTAGGAATCCCTCTCCTAGGTATTTACCCAAGAAAAGTGAAAATACATATCCATTTAAATACTTTTTTTTCTCCACTTTGGGAGGCCGAGGTGGCTGGATCACTTGAGGTTAGGAATTCGAGACCAGCCTGGCCAACATGCTGAAACCCCATCGCTACTTAAAAAACAAAAATTAGCTGGATCTTTTACATGACTGTCTATATCAGTTTTATTCACAATATTCAAAGCCTGAAGACAAACCAACAGTTCATCAACAAGTGAACAGACAATCAAATTATGGTATATTCATATTAAATACAATGAAATAGGAGTCAGCAATAAAAAGAAATGAACTACTGATAGACCCAACAATGTGGGTAAATCCCAAAAATATTATGCTGAGTGAAAGAAGCTAGACACAAAAAAAGTACACTATATGATTCCAATTGCATGAAATTCTAGAACAGGCAAAATTAATACGTAAGAAAACAGATCAGTATTTGCTTGGGTTCAGGAATGGTGGAAGGATTGATTGAAACAGTACATAAACTTTTAGGGGTGATAGAAATGTTCTGTCTTGATGCAGATGTGTTTATTTGTCAAAATTTATTTTACTGTATGCTTAAAATGGGGCTATATATTATTAGTAAATTAAACTGTTTGTTCTAAAAAGTAAATGTGTGTGTATAACATTTAAGGAACCCTAAAATAATTTTAATTATTTAAATAGGGAACACGAGATCTCAAAATAATTTTAGACTTTCTCTCCTTTTGAAGAAACATTAATGCCTCTATTTGGACAAACTATAGTAGAACACATTTTTATAGTAACAAGTGCTCTAGTCGTTTAAAGAGATTCTAACCTTTGAGTTTGAGTCTCAGCTAGGAATAAATCCTTTTAAGTTCTACATAAAAAACACTCTCTTGAATTCCGTAGAAAGAAAACACTGCCTGCTTACATAATTTTTCACTGCCAAAAAGATTGTGGCTAAGAGGTAGCTCTTTTTGATGGAGAAAGGACACCTTCAAAAATCTCTCTACTTTCTATGGCTCACACCTGCAATCCCAGCACTTTGGAAGGCCGAGGCAGGTGGATCACTTAAGGCCAGGAGTTCGAGACCAGCCTGGTCAACATGACAAAACCCTGTCTCTACTAAAAATACAAAAATTAGCCAGGTGTGGTGGTGCTCACCTGTAATTCCAGCGACTTAGAAGGCTGACATGAGAAGATCTCTTGAACCCGCAAGGCAGAGGTTGTAGTGAGCTGAGATCACGCCACTGCCCTCCAGCCTGGGCAACAGAGTGAGACCCTCCATCTCAAAAAAAAAAAAAAAAGGCCAGGTACGGTGGCTCAAGCCTGTAATCCCAGCACTTTCAGAGGCTGAGGCAGGGTGATCTCCTGAGGTCAGGAGTTCGAAACCATGGCCAACATGGCAAAACCCCGTCTCTACTAAAAATACAAAAATTAGCTGGGTGTGGTGGAGGGTGCCTGTAATCTGAGCTACTCGGGAGGCCGAGGCAGGGGAATCACTTGAACCTGGGAGCTGGAGGTTGCAGTGAGCCGAGATCACACCGTTGCACTCCAGCCTGGGCAACAGAGCGACACTCCGTCTCAAAAAAAAAAAAAAAAAAAAAAGGGTAAGGTAAAATATTAATTCTTAGTAAACTGAAAAATTAGGTATGTATATCATAATATCTAGAGTTACCACTAAATAAATAAAAAGACAAAAAGCTGTATGGAGAGATATCATCAAAAAGAAATCATAAATTAAATTGGAATAGTAGAAAATATTCACATAATCCCAAAGAAGTCACAAAAGAGGAGACAAACGTAAACCAGAGAGAACAAACAGAAAACAAGTAATAAAATGTTAAACCTAAATCCAGGCCGGGCACGGTGGTTCACGCCTATAATTCCAGCACTTTGGGAGACCGAGGTGGATGGATCACCTGAGATTGGGAGTTCAAGACCAGCCTGACCAACATGGAGAAACCCCATCTCTACTAAAAATACAAAATTAGCCATGCATGGTGCCACATGCCTGTAATCCCAGCTACTTGGGAGACTGAGGCAGGAGAATTTCTTGAACCCGGGAGGCAGAGGTTGCGGTGAGCCGAGATCGTACCATTGTACTCCAGCCTGGGCAACAAGAGCAAAACTCCATCTTAAAAAAAAAAAAAAAAAAAAAAAAAAAAAATCCAACCGCATCCATAATTTTTAAAAATGCAAATGGTTTAAACGCAGCAATTTGAAATCAGAGATTACTGGGCGTGGTGGCTCATGCCCCTAATCCCACCAGCTCAGGGGCACTGCTTGAGCCCAGGAGTTCAACACCAGCCTGAATAACATGAGACCCTGTCTCTACAAATAATAACAATAATAATAATGATGATAAAGAAAGAAAATTAGCCAGTTGTGGTGGCTCACATCTGAGTAGTCCCACCTATGCAGGAGTGTGAGGTGGGAAGATCACTTGAGTACAGGAGGTCAAGGCTGCAGTGAGCTGTGATCGCACCACCATACTCCAGTCTGGATGACAGAGCAAGACCCTGTCTCAACATATACAAATAAATAGAGATTATCAAAATGGATGTTAAATGACAGCATATATACATGCTGTCTATGAGAAACTCAATTCAAACATAATGATATAGGCAGCTTTAAAATAAAAGGATATGTGGCTCATGCCTGTAATCTCAGCACTTTGGGAGGCCAAGGTGGGCGGATCACTTGAGGTCAGGAGTTTCAAGACCAGCCTGGCTGACAAGGTGAAACCCCATCTCTACAAAAAATACAAAACATTACCCAGGCATGGTGCTGGGTAATTAGAGGTGGTGCACACCTGTAATCCCCCCAGCTACTCGGAAGGCTGAGGCAGGAGAATCGCTTGAACCTGGGAGGCGGAGGTTGCTGTGAGCTGAGATCGTGCCACTGCACTCCAGCCTGGGCGACAGAGCGAGACTCTGTCTGGAAAACAATAAATAAATAAAACAAACTGTAACAAACTTAGAAGAGTTGAAATCATACAAAGTATGGCCTCTAACATAATGAAACTAACCTGGAACTCAATAAGAGAAAGAAAAATCCCCCAAATGCTTAGAAATTAAACAACACACTTCTAAATTGTTCATGGATCAAAGAGGAAGTTCCAAGGGAAATTACAAGTTATTTCAAATTGAGTGAAAATGAAAATAGAACATATCAAAATTTGTGGGATGCACTTGAAATAGTGATTGGAGGGCAATTTATGCCATCAGATGCTTATATTAGAAAAAGAAAAAGGTCTTAAATCAATAGCCTGAGTGAGCTTCCACTCCAAGAAACTAGAAAAAGAAACTAGCAAACTAAACCTAACCAAGCGGAAGGAAGGAAACAAGGATCAGAGAAGAAATCAACAAAATTGAAAATAAACAAAAAAAGAATAGTGAAAATAAACGCTGGTCCTTTGAAACAGCAATAAAATTAATAAACTTCTGGAAAGACTGACAAAAAAGATAAAACACAAATTACCCATATTAGGGAAAAGGGAAGGATATCACTCCAGATCCCACAGACATTAAAGGGTATTATAAGGGAATACTATGAATAACTATATCCACATAACTTCAGGCATGGCAGGAGGAAGTGATTACACAAAGGGGCATGAGGACACTTTGGGACTGAGGGATATGTTCATTTTCATGATTATGGTGATGGTTTTACAGATGTATACCTACATCTGCAAACCTGGGCATCATAACACAGGCAATGAGAATAACTGGAAAAAAAAGTTCAAGGGCTGAGTCCTGGGTACTCCTTCATGTAAAGGGCAGGAAGACAAGGAAGATCCATTTGTCAAACTATACACTTGAAATACGTACAGTTTATGATCTGTAAAGCATACCTCAATTAAGCTATTTTTTATTTTTGTTTTTATTTTATTTTATTTGAGACAGTCTCATTCTGTCGTCCAGGCTGGAGTGCATTGACCCGATCTCGGCTCCCTGCAGCTCCTATCTCCCGGGTTCAAGCGATTCTCCTACCTTAGCCTCCCAAGTAGCTGGGACTACAGGTACGTGCCACCACACCTGGCTAATTTTTGTAGTTTTAGTAAAGACAGGGTTTCACCCTGTTGGCCAGGCTGGTCTGGAACTCCTGACCTCCAGTGATCCGCCCTCCTCAGCCTCCCAATGTGCTAGAAATACAGGCCTGAGTCACCTCGCCAGGCCCAATTAAGCTATTTTTTAGAAAAACCGTTATGAAGCAGTAAACTATTCCTTGGAGGTGGTTAGGGCATCTGTTACCTACCGTCAAAACTGTCCTTACTGGCTAGGCACAGTGGCTCACGCACTTAGGGAGGCCAAGGCGAGTGGATCACAAGGTCAGGAGATCGAGACCATCCTGGCTAACACAGTGAAACCCCATCTCTACTAAAAATACCAAAAATTAGCCGAGCTTGGTGGCACGCGCCTGTGGTCCCAGCTGCTTGGGTGGCTAAGGCAGGAGAATTGCTCGAACCTGGGAGATGGGGGCTGCAGTGAGCCAAGGTCACACCACTGCACTCCAGCCTGGGCGACAAAGAGAGACTCAGTCTCAAAAAAAAAAAAAACTGTCCTTACCCCTGCACAATAAGCTTTTATTATTCTTCCGCTATTGTCTTTCTGAAGTCACAGTGTGTCTCTAATATTTCTACTGTGTGCAATGAAATATTGATATTTTTATCCACATATCTCATCCTCTATACACTGAATTATAAAACCAGAAGATTTTAGTGTCTTCTACTGCTCGATTCACTTAAGTAGAGGATAGTTTTTATCATCTAGTGTCATCAATGATAGTACACTAAATTATTCAGAATTATGTTCACCAGCAGAGTTCCTAAAAACACATGAATCAAAAGCTAGTTTGGGCCTCAGGGAGAATCCCACTGCCTTCATTAATGCTACAGACTCAAGAACTGTACCCTCAATGATCCCAGTGGGATGGTGAAACCCAGGTGAAGTTCACTCAATGTGCAGCACATCTCAGTGATCAAAGGAAGACAGCCATGGAACACATTATAGCATGTAATTACAAGCTGGAACTCTCTCGGGTGCACTAAGCTTGGGCACCATAAGATGTATCTCTTTGCTGTCATTTGTTGTTAAGCAGCAATATGTAATTTATGTGTCCTAACAGCCTGGCAATAGACTCTTCTTCATTGGGAGTACAGAACAACATGCACCGACCAACTCCACTACAGCCCCATTTTATTTTCTTTTTTTTTTGAGACAGTCTCACACTGTTGCCCAGGCTGGAGTGCAGTGGCACAATCTTGGCTCACTGAAACCTCTGCCTCCCAGGTTCAAGTGATTCTCCTGCCTCAGCCTCCCAAGTAGCTGGGATTACAGGTGCCCGCCACCACACCCAGTTAATTTTTTGTATTTTTAGTAGAGACAGGGTTTCACCATGTTGGCCAGGCTGGTCTCGAATTCCTGACCTCGTGATTTGCCTGCCTCGGGCTCCCAAAGTGCTGGGATTATAGGCATGAGCCACTGTGCCCAGCCTGTTCAGATTTTTAAAACAGGCTGGGCATGGTGGCCCACACCTGTAATCCCAGCACTTTAGGAGGCTAAGGTGAGAGGATCTCATGAGCCGAGGAGTTCAAGACCAACCTGGGCAACATAGTAAGACCCCATCACTATAAAAAACAATTTAAAAAAAAAATAGTCTGGCATGGTGGTACATGCCTGTGGTCCTGGCTAGTTGGGAGCCTGAGGTGGGAGGATTGCTTGAGGCCAGCAGTTTGAGGCTGCAGTGAGCTATGATTGCACCATTGCATTCCCAGCCTGGGTGACAGAGTGAGCAACCCTGTCTCAAAAAAAAAAAGAAAAAAAAAAAGGTGAAGGTGAGGAAGATTCAACAAAACAGAATGAGGAGTAGGTAATGAAGTAAGAGAAGAGTGATGTCCTTGAAGCCAAGAAAAGATAGAACTTTATGAAGGAGAAAATGAACAACTTTGTGAGCGACTGCCAAGAGTTCTAGGAAGACAAGAACTGAAAACCATGAGATTAAGAAATATGCAGATCTTGTTTATTCTACCAGCTTTACAGAGATATAACACATACCATAAAATTCACTCATTTACAGAGTAGAATTCAGTGGTTTTAGTATATTTAAAGAGTATTACCACCATCACCCCCATCCATTTTAGAACATTTTAATAATCTCATCCATGCCATAGCATGTATCAGTAGTTCCTCCCTTTTATGGCTGAATGCTATTCCATGGTATGGTTATATCACATTGGATATATCACATTTCATTCATTTCTCCATTCAGCAGTGATGGACCTTTGAATTCTTCTCATTATTTAGCTATTATGAATAATAATATGCTACTATGAACATTCCTGTACAAGGCCAGACATGGTGGCTCACGCCTGTAATCCCAGCACTTTGGAAGGCCGAGGCAGGTGGATCACGAAGTCAGGAATTCAAGACCAGCCTGGCCAAGATGGTGAAACCCCGTCTCTACTAAAAATACAAAAAAAAAAAAAAAAAATTAGCCAGGTGCGGTGGCAGGTGCCTGTAATCCCAGCTATTGGAGAGGCTGAGGCAAGATAATCACTTGAACCCAGGGGAAAGAGGTTGCAGGGAGCTGAGATCATGCCACTGCACTCCACCCTGGGTGACAGAGTGAGACTCTGTCTCAACAACAAGAACAAAAAAATTCCTTTACAAGTTTTTGTGTAGACATTCCATTTCTCTTGGGTGCATACCTAGGAGTGAAATTTGTGGTCAAGTGGTAACTATGGAAACTTTTAAAGGAGCTGCCTGTTTTCCACAATGGCATTTTCCATTCCCAGCAGCATATGTGAGTGGCTCCAATTTCTCCACATTCTCCCTAACTCTTTTTACCTGATGTTTTCATTATAGCCATGCCAGTGGGTGTGAAGTGGCATTTGATTGTGGCTTTGATTTGCATTTCCCTGATGACCAATGAGGTACAGCATCTTTTTGTGTGCTTTTTGGCCACATGTGCATCTTCTTTGGAGAAATACCTCCAGATCCTTTGCCCATTTTTTGTTTAGATTGTATGTCTTTTTAGTATTGAGTTGTAAGAGCTCTTTATATAGTCTAGATACAAGTTGCTTATCAGATATGTGATTTGTGAAAATTTTACTGTATTCCATGGGTTGTCTTGCACTTTCTCAATAGTGTCTTTTGAAGTGCAATTTATTTTTTATTTTGCTGATGTCCAGTTTCTTTATTTTTTCTTTGACTTCTCTTGCTTTCAGTGTCATATCTCAGAAGCTGTCACTAAATCCAAGGTCATTATTTCTATGTTTACTTTTAAAAGGTTTATATTTTGGGTGCCTACATTTAATATTTCACTCTGTTTTGAGTTAACTTTTGTATATGGTGTGAGGTAAGGGTTCAACTTCATTTTTTTGCATGTGGCTATTCAGTTGTCCCAGTATCATTTGTTGAAAAGATCCTTCCTTCCTTCCTTCCTTCCTTCCTTCCTTCCTTCCTTCCTTCCTTCCTTCCTTCCTTCTCTTCTTTCTCTTCTTTTATCCTCACTGTATCACCCAGGCTGGAATGCAGTGGTGCGATCTCAACTCACTGCAACCTCCACCTCCCAGGTTCAAGCAATTCTTCTGCCTCAGCCTCCTGAGTAGCTGGGACTAAAGGGATGCACCACCATGCTCAGCTAATTTTTGTATTTGTTGTGGAGACAAGGTTTCACCATGTAGCCCAGGCTGGTATTCTTTCCTTACCAAATGGTCTTGGCACCCTTGTCAAAATCAACTGGCCATAGATACAAAGATGAAACGTGGAGATCTTTGGTGATCTGAACAATAGCAGTTTTTATGAAATGATAGAGACAAAAAATTAATGGGAATGGATTCATGGCAGAATGGGAAGAGAGGAATTGGAAATAATGAGTAGAAACAAGTATATTGAGGAGTTTGCTAGCAATAGCTGCTGGGGGATGGAGCCATAACAGGGGGTGAGGAGTTCAGCTCCTAGCTAAAGACCTCTATGTGATCTTTCAAATTTGACCATAGGTGATTACACAGGCTTGTCCTGGCAGGCCTCGTAGGGAAGGCTGCCCTCTCCACGCCAGACTTGGCACACAGCCAGTGCATGACAGTCGTGAAGGGTGCTGTGGTCAAGGACTCAGGCCCCATGGGCAGGCCTTGCTCTCACACATCTGCATTCCTAGTCCAGGTGCCTCCATTTGAAATCTCTTTAGGGTCTCTGGCTGAGGCCTTCCTCAGACGCCTCTCCTTATCACGAAGAGAAGAAGGAATCTTGCTTTTCTCTACTTGGACTTGATTATTTTCCACACTTAACCCTTCCCCTTATATCTGACCCTCTGCACACTGTTCCATGAGGGAAAACAGAGCAGACGGGAGTGGACATTCCCTGCAGGCGAGCCCCTTGCTTAAGGTATGGCATTAGATGATTAAAGGCTTGGCCTGGCGCAGTGGCTTATGCCTGTAATCCCAGCACTTTGGGAGGCCAAGGAAGGTGGATTGCTTGAGGCCAGGAGTTTAAAACCAGACTGGCCAAAGTGGTGAAACTCCGTCTCTACTAAGAACAAAAACTAGCTGGGCATGGTGGTGCCTGCCTGTAATTCCAGCTACTCAGGAGGCTGAGGCAGAAGAATCTCTTGAACCGGGGAGACAGAGGTTGCAATGAGCCAAAATTGTGCCACTGCACTCCAGCCTGGGTGATAGAGTGAGACCCTGTCTCAAAAAAAAAAAAAAAAAAAAAAAAATGTACACACACACACACACACACACACACACATATATATGGCTTGACTGGTGCTTTCATTTAGGCTTGTTGTTTTAATCATGACTGTAATACTAGCTGGAGAGCTCTGAAGAGCCACACTGAGCCCCCGACAGAGGATGTCTTGTTTAGTTGGTTGTTTTTCTATGGGAGGCATTACCAGCAAGATCATGTACTGATGAGAATGGGCCAATAGAGAAGGACTAATGAAATAGAAGAGAGAGAGAGGGCGGCTGGAGGCAGAAGGCATGATGGATACTGTGCTTTGCCGGGATCCCCTCTCAGGGCCGGTGCACCCAGCCCCTGGCTCCTGGCAGGGAAGGTTCACAGCTGTGTCCCTTGCTGGGAATGCCCTCAGCCACAAATAACTGCCTTGCCCAAGCGTACTCCCCTCCCAATAGGTGACCCATGGCCAAGACCAGGGTCACAAAAGAATGGTCTCCAGCCCAGCTCCAGAGCACCCTATAGAATTGCCTGAAGCTTTAGCTGCACTTGCATTTTGGGTTAGTTTCTTCTTCTGCTCAGTTCTGTCTTCCTCACCTGCCTACACGTGCCTCTCAACAGCATTTCTGTATGCAACACTCCATCTCTGTTTCCAGGGAATATCTAAGATGATTGGGGTGGTCCTGGGAAGCACACTCTAAGATGAGACTTTGGAGCTGGATTCCTGCTGGCAAGCTGGCAGTAGGGACCCCATCACTAGTGGTGGGCGGAGTATGGACAGATCTGGGGTGCTGCAGCAGTTTAGGGGCTGACTTTCACCTGGAGTGGCCCAGACTCCTCTGGCGTATTCTCCAGCTCCTTCGGCGTGTGCTCTCTCCCCTCCCTTGTCAGGCCCACGGCATCCTCAGTTGGGCTTTGCTGGGACCTGATCTGTTACTGGTCTATAATCAGCATTGTATCTTTTGAGCTCTTGACAAGCCCCTGATGATGGGATGAGGATGGGGGACAGGTCAGCAGAGGCTGGAGGACTTGGTGAAGAGCTGGCCTCACACTCTCTTCCCTTCTTCTCCCAACCTCATCCATCTCTCAGGTGACACTCCTGCCAGGGACTTTGAATTCATCCCCTTTTTCCCCTCACCTGGCCACCCAAGCACCTCAAAGCTCACCCTCCCTAAACTCTGCACTAAAGGCAGGAGGAACCCCATCACTCAGAGATCATTATTGGCTCTCCACTGTCCTCAGGATAAACCGAACTCCTGGGATGGCCTTTTAGGATTTGGACCCTCCCCAGCCTCATCCGCTAAAGAGATCGGGAAAGGGCCAGTTGGGGTGCACAGGCCCAAACCCAGGTCTCTGAGGAAATCCCCCTGAATACTACTGCAGATGACCATGGCCCACCCCGCAACATACAAATGTGAGCTCTGTGACAGGAAGGACTCCTTTGGGGAAAAAAAAAAAAAGAGTTTCCACAGGCATAGGATGCACTGGCTGTTGCAGTATCTCTGGTTCTAGAGACTGAGAGAGACAGGAAGCTATTTCTAAGTTTCTGACTTGCTAAGCACCACGGGTTCATAGAGAAGAAACAGCGGCAGGCTCAGGACAGTTGATTATCACCAATTCCGAGGGCCTCCTAGACAGAGTTTGAGGAAGTCTTAACCTGTAGCTGGAGAGTAGGCAGAGAGGAGGACCTGACTCAGAGCTTCACAATAGCAGAGCCTCGGAGAAGGTTGAATTCTCGGCCCCAGCAGGTCTCTGGGCAGGGTCAGGGCCTAATAGGAAAGGAGTATGACCCTGAGACTTGAGATGGGAATACTGGATGGATGCAATTAAGAACCTTGAATCTACTGGGCTTGCAAAAGTGGGCCGTTTCTTCTTGTTAAAAAAAATAGTATTCTCTACTTGCTTAAAGATGTTGCAGAAGCTTTAAATGAGGTAGCTGTTTTGCAAGATGAAGGCTGCAACCCTCATGATTGCCCCCTCTTCCTCTCCTGGAAACAAGACTAGTAACAGGTCAAGTTCCAGCAAAGTCCAACTGAGGCTGCCCTGGGCCTGACAAGGGAAGAAAGGGAGCACACGCCGAAGGAGCTGCAGAATCTGGCTAAGCCCTGCTGGCAGGAGCTAGAATATGCAAGAGATGGAATCCCAAGATGCTGGATCCAGAGCAGCCAAATGTAAAGCTGGATAAGTTGGCATTTATCAGTCTGAGAGCAGTCCCTTGTTATAAGGATTTAACACCCTGGCAGATGTTAAGACACCGTGAAGACGGCTCTTGGGAGCCTGAAGGTAACGGGCCACATTCAAGAAAAGGCCTGTCGCACAAAGGCAGAAAAAGCGGAACACCCACAAGCTGACTGTGTGCCACAGGAGAGCCCGGGAGGCCAAAGTGATGAAGAAAGGACTAGTGAGAGGAGCCCCAGAATCATGGAGAGTTCCGTAGTGACTGTCCCCTGAAGGCCAGGGTTGATGAAAGGTGATACCGTTCACAACTGGGCTCCCTGCCAGGCACGGTGGCTCACACCTGTAATCTCATTACTTTGGGAAGCCAAGGCAGGAGGATTGTTTGTGGCCAGGAGTTTGAGACCAGCCTGGGAAACATAGTGAGACCTTGTCTCTGTAAGAAATTTCAAAATTAGCTGGGCATGGTGATGCATGCCTGTAGTCCCAGCTACTACAGAGGCTGAGGTAGGAGGATAGCTTGAGCCCAGGAGGTTGAGGCTGTGGTGAGCTGTGATTATGCCACTGCACTCCAGCCTGGGTGTCAGAGCAAAACCAGGTCTCTAAAAATAAGAATAAATAAATAAAAAGCAACAGCTGGGCTCTCTGACATAGCAATGAGGATTCCAACCTTCCAAAATGATGGAGGCCAAATGGCAGCACCTAATCATTAGAATCAAGGCAGGTGCAACTATCTCAATGAACACAAGGTTGGAATGGCAACTAGGAGGAGTTTCTCACACAGAGAACAAGGAATGGGGCTTATAGGACATAATTCTTAAAAGTCAAAAATGGTTAGGAGGCTAAAGGTAGTCACTACAGTAAGTCACGATCCCTTGTTTGTTTCTGGACCTGAACCTATTTTCAGGTCCAGAACTTACTGAAGGAGAAGTCTGTGCCTGCAGAAACATGACAAAAGTATTTAGTAGTGATCCCCCAGTCCTTCTGTAAAGAACTATGGCGGCTTACATGGGTAACCATGCCTAGGTGAAAGGGGAATACCTAGACTCTTTGAGGATTATTGGATAGAGTCTGGATTGACACTGAAACCTGGGATTCAAAGCATCACCGTGGCTTCCCTCCTAAACCAGGGATGGCTGGGGCCATGTGGTCCATGGTTCCCAACCTAGGTCCAGCTCGCAGACCTGCCCAGCGGTCATTCCTCTGGTCCTGGATGTACAATAAGACTGGACACACTCTTTAGCTGGCAAAATCCCCACCTGCAAAGTGGGAATTATTGCAGCGGGAAGGTCGAGTGGAAACCTCTGAACTTCTTTCTCCCACAGGAATGACAGTGAGTCGACTGGGCGCAGTGGCTCATGTGTGTAATCCTAGTACTTTGGGAGGCCAATGCGGGTGGATTATTTGAGGTCAGGGGTTTGAAACCAACCTGACCAACATGGAGAAACCCCATCTTTACCTGTAATCCCAACTACTTGGGAGGCTGAGGCAGGAGAATCGCTTGAACCCAGGAGGCGGAGGTTGCAGTGAGCCAAGATGGCACCAATGCACTCCAGTCTGGGTGACAGAGCAAGACTCCATCTCAAAAAAAGGAATGACAGTGAATCAAAAACAATACCTAAAAAGCAATGCCACCCTCAGATCCTTAAAGAACGAAGGGCTAGTGGTCTCTGTCATATCCCTATTTCTTCCACCAGTCTGGCCCCTGCAGAAGCCAGGGGGATCACAGCAAGTGATGGGAGACTGCAGCAGACTTAACTAAGGGGCAGCCCCAGCAGCAGCTGCTGTGCCCATGTGGCAGCTTTGCTAGAGTGCATTAGCACCACTGCTGGCACAAGGCATATGACCGTCCAGCTGGCAAATGTGTTCTTTCCCATCCCTCCCAAAAGAAGGATTAGAAGCAGTTACCATTCATATGGGACACGAAACAGTATACATTTCAGTTTTCCCTCAGGACTACATTAGCTCCCTACCTTCTGTCACATTACACTTGAAAGGGACCCGGATCATCTGGACATTCCACAGAATAAGACATTGGTCCTCTACGTTGATGACCTGGTGCTAATTGGACTTGAGGAGGAAGAAATGGCAAGTTCGTTGGAGGCCTTGATAAAACATATGCCATTTGCAAGGTGAACAGTGAGCCCTGTTCAGGTTTAGGAGCCTGTGACATCAGGGAAAGGCTTAGGGGTCCAGAGGGCTGAAGTATGCAGGGATATCCCCTCCCCACCCCTACTAAGAAGATGCATAGCACTTGGTGATTTTGTTTGGCTGTCTCCATCCAAATTTCATCTTGAATTGTTGAATAATTCAACAATTGAATAATTCCCACGTGTTGTGGGAGGGACCCGGTGGGAGATAATTGAATCACGGGGTAGTTTCCCCCATACTGTTCTCGTGGTAATGAACAAGTCTCACAAGATCTGATGGTTTTAAAGGGGTTTCCCCTTTCACTTGGTTCTCATTATCCCTTGTCTGCCACCATGTAAGACGTGCCTTTGCTCCTCCTTCGCCTTCTGCCATGATTGAGAGGCCTCCCCAGCCATGTGAAACTGAATCAATTAAACCTCTTTTTCCTTATAAATTACCTGGTCTCGGGTATGTCTTTATTATAAGCAGCCTGAGAACAGACTAATACACATGGCAAGTCCTTTCAAGTTCTGGAGGTAGCAAATTCCATAAGTAGCAAATTCCATACTTGGGAATGCTGATCTAGCCCACTGACTGGGTGACATCGAAGGCTGCCAGATGGGACCCAGAGCAGGAAGGGCCCTGCCGCAGGTCCTGGCTTCTGTACAAGCAGTCATACCCTCTACCCTAGCAAACCTTATACACTAGAGGGACCTGTGGTGGGAAAAGATGCTGTGGGGAGTTTGTGGTAAGCCCAGTAGGAGACTCACAGTGTAGCCCCCTCTGGTTTGGGAACAAGGCTATGCAGCATTTCACATAAAGCAGCTCCCATCGCACAAGTGGTTTGGGGGAGTTGATGTGTCTGACCACAGGACATCAAGTAATGCTGTGGGCAGAGCCGCTGATCATGACCTGCATCGGCCGAATCCACCAGGTCACAGTTTGGGAGTCTATCCTCCTCAAGAGGGTTCCAGCAAGCCCATCCTAGATTGGAACTCATGCCAGGCCAGAGAGTACAAGTAAACTGCATGAGCTGGTAAGAATGAGGAGGATTGCTGGGCAAGGTGGCTCATGCCTCTAATCCCAGCACTTTGGGAGGCTGAGACAGGCAGATCACTTGAGGTCAGGAGTTCGAGACCAGCCTGGCCAACGTGACGAAACCCCGTCTCTACTAAAAATACAAAAAAAAATTAGCTGGGCATGGTGGTGCATGCCTGAAATCCCAGCTATTCAGAAGGCTGAGGCCGGAGAATCGCTTGGACCCTGGAGGCAGATGCTGCAGTGAGTCAGGGTCGTGCCACTGTGCTCCAGCCTAGGCGACAGAGTGAAACTCCATCTCAAAAAAAAAAAAAAGTTAATTAAGAATGAGGAGGATGAGGAGGTTTTGGAGACATGAGCAGACAAGATTAAGGAGAAATAGGCATTTAGGAGAATGGGAAAGAGAATGGATTAGGGAAATATAGGACTTCCAGGCAGCGCCAAGAGCACACTTGCAGTTTATAGCAATTTGTAACAAGCATGTGAAAAAAAAGCTCAACATCACTGATCATTAGAGAAAGGCAAATCAAAACCACAGTGAGATACCATCAGAGTATCACTCTGACCACCAGTCAGAGTGACTATTATTAAAAAGTCAAAAAATAACAGGTGCTGGCAAAGTTGTGGAGAAAAAGGAACACTTATACAATGTTGGTGGGAGTGTAAATTAGTTCAACCATTGTGGAAAACTCTGGTGATTCCTCAAAGACCTAAAAAACAGAACCACCATTCAACCCAGCAATCCCATTACTGGGTATATACTTAACAAAAAATAAATCATTCTATCATAAAGACTCATGCACACATATGTTCATTGCAGCACTGTTCACAATAGCAAAGACATGGAAGCAACCTAAATGCCCATCAGTGGTAGACTGGATAAAGAAAATGTGGTACATATATACCATGGAATACTATGGAATACTATGCAGCTGTAAAAAAGAACAACATATTTTTCTTTTTTCTTTTTCAACACGGATGGAGCTGAAGGCAATTATCCTTAGCAAACTAACACAGGAACAAAAAACCAAACACTGCATGTTCTCACTTATAAGTGGGAGCTAAACGATGAGAACACATGGACATAAAGGGTGGGGGATGAGGAAGAGGATCAGGAAAAATAACTAATGGCCGCTAGGCTTAATATCTGGGTGATGAAATAATCTGCACAATAAACCCCCATTACACAGGTTTACCTAGGTAACAAACCTGCACATGTACCCCTGAATATAAAAAATTAAAAAAAAAAAAAAGAGGTCAGGCACGGTGGCTCACACCTGTAATCCCAGCACTTTGGGAGGCTGAGGTGGGCAGACCACCTGAGGTCAGGAGTTTGAGACCAGCCTGGACAACATGGAGAAACCCCCTCTCTACTAAAAATACAAAAATTAGCTGGGCATGGTGTTGCACACCTGTAATCCCAGTTCCTCAGGAGGCTGAGGTAGGAGAATCACTTGAACCTGGCAGACAGAGGTTGCAGTAAGCCGAGATCACTCCATTGCACTCCAGCCTGGAGTGAGACTCTGTCTAAAAAAAAAAAAACAAAACAGATTTATGGCACTTTGTGACAGTGTCATACATTTTAGGTCAACATGGATTTGTGTTTTTCTCCATTTGGCTTCAGCTGCCTGGGTGCAAGTGAAGAGTGGGTCATTACTGGTATTTTCACTGGGGCCAGGATTGTACCTCAAGTACAACAGAAAGAAAGAGGAGCATGTGAGTTGAGGGTGTAAGCCAGAGGGTAATTATAACAAGGCACTGTGGAACCCAAGGGGGTTACCAAGGGGGGCAGAGGGCAAAGAGCCAAGGAAATGGATTGCAAGCCCCAGTGGGGCTGGAGGGGCCACTAGCATCAGGGTGAAGGAGGGAATGAGCTGCAAAGACAGATGGTGGAGGTGCAGAGTGGGAAGCTCAGATATCTCCTGTCAGAGAACAGCAGTCAGGCTTCTCTTCAGCTTGGGTGACCTTGTCTTTAAAAAAAGCCTAGCAGGTTAGGCTCTGGTAAAATAGTTTCTCCTGATGGCTGGCCTTGTTGAGAACAGAATGTTCTGGGGTATTTCAGAATAGAGACTTTCCCTTCCCCCTGCCAGAAGCACAGGGGATTTTTCTTCAGCCTTCATTGTGAGGACCTGGTAGAGCTCTGGGAGGTAAATTCAAAGGAGTGTGTGGGACTCTCTTCTGAATGGCTCCCCCTGAAGTTGTTAACTCTCAGGCTTCTCCACACTGAACCTCTAGCAATCCATCCATTGCAGTTCAGGGTTTCCTGTCCTGGAGCTGATTCCTGGGGCGGTTTTTGTTTGTGGGTTTCTGCTCTATTAAGTTGTGATTTTCCATAACTGCCTGTTTGTCTCTTCAATTTTGGGGACAGTGGTTTTCCCTGTGACTTTACTCCTCTGACAGATCTAAAAAGAGCTGTTGATTTTTCAGTTTGTTGAGATTTTTACTTGTTATGACAGAGCATGACTTCTAATCCCTTTACATGTCAGGCCAGAAACAGCTATAAACTTTAACTCAATAAAAATATACCAAGGCCGGGCGCGGTAGCTCATGCCTGTAATCCCGGCACTTTGGGAAGCTGAGGCAGGCGGATCACGAGGTCAGGAGATCGAGACCATCCTGGCTAACATGGTGAAACACCATCTCTATTAAAAATACAAAAAATTAGCCAGCCATGGTGGTGGGCACCTGTAGTCCCAGCTACTGGGGAGGCTGAGGCAGGAGAATGGCGTGAACCCGGGAGGTGGAGCTTGCAGTGAACTGAGATCACACCACTGCACTCCAGCCTAGGTTACAGAGTGAGACTCCGTTTCAAAAAAAAAAAAAAAAAAAAAAACTGAATGTGTCTAAGAATTGTGAAAACGGGTAGAGATTCAGCTACACACTGAAGTTAGAGCAACAAAAAAGAAACGGCATGATTGGCAGGTGGCGTTGTGGACTCTGGGCAAATTGGAGCACTCACACTTCAGTACATACACCAATTCAGGCAAAAACCCCAAAATATGTTATTTAAAAATTTTAATGTTTGCACAGTGAGAACAAAATCTGAAAATGTCTTTCCAATTAGTTTATCAACCCTGAAACAAGGAAGCAGCAAGTCTGATGTCACTTGATGTGAGTCATGGAGGACACATTTGGTAATTCCTCCCCTTTCTTCTATTTTTCTATTTGTGCTAGATTTGAATGTTTTTGTCCCCTCCAAAATTCATTACACTAAAGTGAATTTTAGTCTCCTATGCAACACTATTAAGAGGTGCACCCTTTAGGAGGGGACTGGGTCATGACAGCGAACCCTCATGAATGGGATCGGGTGCCTCTACCAAAGGGCTTGCTGGAGGGAGTTTACACCTTTTTTCACCTGTTTCATGTTTTCCGCCACGTGAAGACAGAGTTCCTCCTCTCCATTTTGGAAGCAGAGAGTAGCCCTCACCAGACCCCAATTCTGCCAGCACCTTGGACTTCCCAGCCTCCAGAACTGTGAGCAGTAAATCTTCATTGTTTGTAAGTTACCCAGTCTGTGTTATTTTTTATAACAGCACAAACAGACTGAGACTGATATTGGCCCTGAGAAGTGGGGGTGTTGCTATAACAAATACCTGAAAATGTAGAAGCAGCTTTGGAACTGGGTAATGGGTAGAGGCTAGAACAGTTCTGAAGTGGACACTAGAAAAAACCTGTTCTGCCCTGAATGAGTCATTAAGGGCAATTGGAGTAACGGCTCAGAAAAAGAGGAGAGTTGTAGAGAAAGCTTCAGTCTCAGAGATTACTGAAGTGATCGTGAACAAAATATTGGTTGAAATATGGACAATAAAGGTCATTCTGATGAGGTCTTAGGTGGAAATGAGGAGTATCTTGCTGGAAACTACAAGAAAGGTCACGTGTTCAAAAGTGGCAAAGAACCTGAGTTATGTTCATATCCTAGTACTTTGCAGAAGGCAGAATTTAAGAGTGATGAACTTGGCTGGGCATGTAATCCCAGCACTCTGGGAGTCTGAGGCAGGTGGATCACAAGGTCAGGAATTCGAGACCAGCCTGGCCAACATGGTAAAACCTTGTCTCTACTAAAAATACAAAAATTAGCCAGGCATGGTGGCAGGCACCTGCAATCCCAGCTATTTGAGAGGCTGAGGCAGGAGAATCACTTCAACCCAGGAGGCGGAGGTTGTAGTGAGCTGAGATCATGCCACTCACTCCAGCCTGGGTGACAGACTGAGACTCCATCTCAAAAAAAAAAAAAAAAGAAAGAAGAGTGGTGAACTTGGCTGGGCACAGTGGCTCATGCCTGTAATCCTAGCACTTTGGGAGTTTGAGGAGTGTGGATCACTTGAGGTCAGGAGTTTGAGACTCAGCCTGGCCAACATGGCAAAACCCCATCTCTACTAAAAATACAAAACTTAGCCAGGTGTAGTAATCCCAGCCACTACGAAGGGTGAAGCAGGAGAATCGCTTGGACCCAGGAGGTGGAGGTTGCAGTGAGCCAAGATTGTGCCATTGCACTCCAGCCTGGGCAACAGAGTGAGACTCTGTCTCAGAAAACAAAAAAGAAAGCAGGCAGGCAGGCAGGCAGGCACGAAGGAAGGAAGGGAGGGAGGGAGGAAGGGAGGGAGGGAGGCAAGGGGTGATGAAATAGAATATTTGGCAAAGAAAATCTCTAAGCAGTGTTCAGTGTGCCGTATAGCTGTTTTTAACTGCTTATATTAAAATGCCAGAAGGAAAAATCAGTTAAAGAGAAAATCTATGATCAAAAGGGAGGCAGTACGTAAAAATATGGAAAATTTTCAGCCTGGCCATATAAGTCTTTAAAAAGTATTCTTAAGGATAGAAAACTGAGGGTGTGGCCAAGTGACTGTTTGATAAGGAGATAAGTACAGAGAGAAGGAAGCCAGATGCCGTTCATGAAGATAATGGGAGAATCACCCTAGAGGCATTCCAGAGATCTCCAGGGCTACCAGGCCCTTCACAGGCCCACAGTGCTAGGCCCTTGAGGTCAGAATGGCAAAGGAGGGGCCCCAGGAGCCCTGGAGACCTCTGGGCTTGCTGCCTCCCTGTATTCTGGCCCAGTGCTGCTTGGTCACTCTGGCTGTGCCTCCAGCAGGCCCAGGTGTGGCTCAGGCCACTGCTGTGAAGTTCGGGCCATAAACCTTGGTGGCACTCATGTGGTGCTAACTCTGTAGGCATGCAGAATGCCAGGGCTGTGCGGGCATGACTACCTCCACCTAGATTTCAAAGGATGCCTCAGACAGCCTTGGGGCCAGGCAAAGGACTGCCACAAGGAAAGGGTCACTGCAGAGAGCCCTGGCTAGAATGCTTAGTGGAACTGTGGGAGCAGGGCTACCCCAAGACCCTAGAATTGTGGGGCCACCAGCACACAACACCAGCCTGGGAGAGCCGCAGGAATATAACACAAACCTGTAAGAGCTGCGGTATAGACTGTGCTCAGCAAAGCCACGGGGACAGGGAAGCCTCAGGGACCCAACCACACCCATGTGGGACATGAGGCAAAGATTATATTCAAGCCTTAAGATTGAATGTTGTTTGCGCTTGTTAGGTTTTGGACTTACTTGGAGCCAGTTGTCCCTTTCTTCTTGCCTATTTCTCCCTTTTGGAATGGGAATGTCTATCCTATGCCTGTCCCAACATTGTATTTTGGAAGTAAAAATACAGTTTGGAAAAACTTGTTTGATTTCACAGGCTCACAGCTAGAGGGAAATTTTCATCAAGATAAATGGTACTGGCCGGGCTCGGTGGCTCACACCTGTAATCCCAGCACTTTGGGAGGCTGAGGTGGGCGGATCATGAGGTCAGGAGATTGAGACCATCTTGGCTAACATGGTGAAACCACATCTCTACTAAAAATACAAAAAATTAGCCGGGCGTGGTGGCAGGCGCCTGTAGTCCCAGCTACTTGGGAGGCTGAGGCAGGAGAATGGCGTGAACCCGGGAGGCGGAGCTCACAGTGAGCCTGATGGCGCCACTGCACTCCAGCCTGGGCAACAGAGCGAGACTTCGTCTCAAAAAAAAAAAAAAAAGATACATGGTACTGATAGAGAATGGCTGGGCTCCTGGCTAAACCCCACCCTTAAGCTTAGAACTGCGGCCCTAAAAACTGCTAACCCGGTTTTTCCACCCAAATGTTGCATTTTTGGCCTGGCACACCCCTATCCTGTGCCCATAAAAAGACCAGCTGGCAGAGCAACATGAGTGGCTGAGCACTGGGGATACAAGTGGCTGAATGTTGAGAATACAAGCAACTGAGTGTCAAAGACTACAGATTAATGTGGCTAACTTCAGACCATGCAGCTTCAGAGGGGAGCCCGGTCAGAGACAGCTGGGCTTCAGGGAAAGATCACCTTCTTCCTGCACCATCCCCTTTCCAACTTCCCTTCCACCAAGAGCCACTTCCACTGCTCAACAAAGTCTTCCGCATTCATCATCTTTCAAACAGTTTGTGTGACCTGATTCTTCCTAGATGTTGGACAAGAACCCAGGTGCCCAGAGGGCAGGGGCTTGGATGCTGCTGTGGGGCCCGGACAGAGCCTGCTCTTGCCAGAGAGGAGCAACCAGACTGTTCCAGCATTTGTTCCCTCTGGTTCCTGCACTTGCTTCCTTGAATGTCCCCTCTCACAAGGAGTGGCCAGCGGCTGGCAGTGTGAAGTGAGCCATTCCAGTGCCTGCCCGTGAAGGGGGTCAAGGTCAAGGGAACAATTCCATCTCAGTACCTTGAGTCTCACCAATATCTGATTTAGATGAGACTCTGGACTTTAGACTTTTTTTTTTTTTTGAAACAAAGTCTTATGCTATTGCCCAGGCTGGAGTGCATGACACAATCTCAGCTCACTGCAGACTCCACCTACTAGGTTCAAGCGATACTCCTACCTCAGCCTCCCAAGTAGCTGAAATTACAGGTGTGTGCCACCGCACCTGGATAATTTTTCTATTTTTAGTAGAGACAGAGTTTCACTGTGTTGGCCAGGCTGGTCTCAAACTCCTGACCTCAAGTGATCCACTTGCCTCAGCCTTCCAAAGTGCTGGGATTATAGGTGTGAGCCGCTGCACCTGGCATTTAAATTCTTTTACACCAAGAAGAGCAGAACCAAGGGGCCCAGCACGGTGGCTCACGCCTGTAATCCCAGCACTTTGGGAGGCCAAGGCAGGCAGATCAGTTGAGGCCAGGAGTTTGAGACCAACCTGGCCAACATGGTGAAATCCCATCTCTATTAAAAATACAAAATTAGCCGGCTGTAGTGGCACATGCCTGTAATCCCAGCTACTTGGGAGGCTGAGGCAGGAGAATCCCTAGAGCCTGGGAGGTGGAGGCTGCAGTGAGCCAGCCAGGATTGCACCACTGCACTCCAGTCTGGTCATGAGACTCTGTCTCAAAAAAAAGGAAAAAAGAAGATAAGAGCTGAGGCATCACATCAGCCATCAACAACACCCCGTCTCAAAAATAATTATCACTTTTTCAGCTATGTGTTAACCCATCAGTTTTTTCAACTTTGTACATCAGTGACTTTATTCCACTACTCAGCTATTTACCCGACATTGCACAGCTCAGGCAGGAACATGTAAGGAATGAAAAGGCAGCACTCATGCCCGCACTGTCCTTTTTATTAGTTTCTTTGGATTTTCATCCTGGGAATCGATACTTGGAGGCAGTGTTTTCTGTCACAAGAGGGAGCAGCCAGGGCCCCCTCATCTTCCTTTTACATCTACGTCATCATCAGAACCTCTCCTCTGGCTTCCTGCCAGACTCAGACCAAATCTGCCCCCAGGCCTACCACCATGGACATGCTGGACTGTCAGCTGTGTATCCCAGCAGAACACGATGACAGCTCCACACTGGGCTCTTTAGCCCGTTCCTCATTTGGCAGCTAAAGAACGAGCCAGTCCCGGAGTGTTTGAGCATGTCAACAGGAAGGAGAATTGGAGAAGAAAGAGGCCCACCAGGAAAGAGTTTCCCAACAGCTCCCACAAAAGCCCGAGGATGAGGCTGGAATGACCCTCCTTTTTTTTTTTTTTTTCTAAGTGATGGGGTCTCTCTCTGTTGCCCAGGCTGGAGTAGGATGGCACAATGATTGCTCACTGCAACCTCAAACTCCTGGGCTCAAGCAATCCTCCCACCTCAGCCTCCCAAAGTGGAGGGATTACAGGTACACACCACTGCACCTATCCTGGAATGACTCTCTTACGGAAAGGGCTGTTCTATATGCCCTCATTACCCACAGTAGGTCATCTTTCTTTCTTTTTTTTTTTTGAGACAGAAGTCTCACTCTTGTCCCCCAGGCTGGAGTGCAATGGCGCAGTCTCAGCTCACTGCAACCTCCGCCTCCCAGGATCAAGCAATTCTCCTGCCTCAGCCTCCTGAGTAGCTGGGATTACAGGTGCCTGCCACCACACCCATCTAAATTTTGTATTTTTAGTAGAGATGGGGTTTCACCATGTTGGCCAGGCTGGTCTTGAACTCCTGACCTCAGGTGATCCACCTGCCTTGGCCTCCCAGATTGCTGGGATTACAGGCATGAGCCACCGCGCCCGGCCACAGTAGGTCATCTTTCAAGAAGAGCCCTAGAAAGTGGAATGAATTACATTCAAATCAAGTCAACAACTGCTTTCTAATCTATACAAGTGCAAAATAAGAACACATAATGACACCCTTCATGATGCCAATGATTCCCCCCGCATCACCCACTGTAGGGCTATCTCTGTGACCGACATTGCATTAGGGCTTTTGTTGCATTCTGTTCAGTTTGTTTATGGTTAATGAGAAGTATTTTCATTGCAGCACAGGAGGATCCTCTATATGGGGAAGTAATAGAACAGGAGAAACGTATGCCTGTGTCCACGCGGAGAGAGGATGTTTTAAATCAGTCTGCTACATGGAATTCCTCCACCAAGTGATCAAAAAAATCATGCTACATTCCTCACTTCAGAAGTTATCTGGGGCCAGGCGTGGTGGCTCACACCTGTAATCCCAACACTTTGCGGGGCCAAGCCTGGTAGATCACTGAGGTCTCAGGAGTTCGAGACCAGCCTGACCAACATAGTGAAACCCCGTCTCTACTAAAAATACAAAAAAAAAAAAAAAAGAAAAAAATTAGCTGGGCATGGTAGTGCATGCCTGTAATCCCAGCTACTCGGGAGGCTGAGGCAGGAGAATTGCTTGAACCTGGGAGGTGGAGGTTGTAGTGAACCAAGATTGTACCACTGCACTCCATCTTGGGCAACAGAGAGCAAGACTCTGTCTCAAAAAAAAAAAAAAAGTTTCCTGGAGATACATGTAAATTCTCTTCTGTCATCTTTTATTCTCCATAACAACCCAAGGATGGCTTATGTCATTTAGAATTTTAAAAATAATTGTGCTTGTAGAACGTAAAGAGTGGGGCTGGCTTCTGCTGTGTGACCCACAGCCTCTCCCGGTGGCCTGCAGGTGCGACTCTGGTAGTATGGGAGGTAGCAAGCATGCCAGTGACGCGCTGGTGGGCTTCATGTCTGCCCCACCTTAGCCAACCCACCAGACCTTCTTTATGCTCCTTTCAGAAGCTATGTGCTTTGGAGAGCCATTGCCTGAAAAGCCCCCTTCTCCTTAACCACTAAGGAAATTTCACTAAATAAAGGCAGCCTGTGTCCTGCTTCAGTAACAGGCCACCTGTATACATCCTCAGGTCCTCATTCAAAGCTGGCCGGGAGCAGCACCTTCAGAAGGGCCCTTGGCATGGGCCATTCGCTGCTGTCTTCCCCAGCTCTCAACTCTGGCTGCACAGAGTCAAGACCCAGTGCACAGGGGAGTCACTACAGGCGAGAGGCCTCCACAGGAGTAACTGATTTATGCACAAAAATTGCAAAGTGAAGTTTAATAAATGACAGTGGAAAGGCCCAGAAATTCACAACTAAAACAACTGTAGAAACCCTAATCTCCACACATAAATATATACATCATTATTTGTCAAGTTAAAAAGAACACTAATCTTCAGCTTTCTTCATTTATCTAATTTGTTTTCCTTTGACAAGGAAAGAACAAGATTAGCGCGTAAGATGCCTGAATTATTTCTTCACATTATGTCCATCGCAATAGGTCACCAGTCTACTAATACTGTCAGCCTATTCCTAGTCCTTTGATTGTGAAGATTTTCATTGTAGGCAGTTCCCAAATATTTCATCACCATTTCTTAAAAGTAGAGACATAAGGATTCTCTTGCTATCATCCCTCCCCCTTTAAGAAATTAAAACTGCACAGCAAAATGAACTATCATCAGAGTGAAGCGATAACCTACAGAATGGGAGAAAATTTTCACAACCTATCCATCTGACAGTGGTCTAATCTCCAGAGTCTACAAGGAACTTAAATTTACAAGGAAAAAAAAAAAAAAATCCCCACTAAAAACTGGGCAAATGGTGGGGCGCAGTAGCTCAAGCCTGTAATCCCAGCACTTTGGGAGCCAAGGTGGGTGGATCACCTGAGGTCAGGAGTTTGAGACCAGCCTGGGGAACTTGGCAAAATTAGCCAGGCGTGGCGGTGGGCACCTGTAATCCCAGCTACTTAGGAGGCTGAGACAGGAGAATTGCTTGAACCTGGGAGGCGGTGGTTGCAGTGACCTGAGATCATGCACTGTACTCCAGCCTGAGCGACAGAGCGAGACTCTGGCAAAAAAACAAACAAACAAACAAACAAACAACTGGGCAAAGGACCTGAACAGACACTGCTCAAAAGATATACATGTGACCAACAAGCATATGAAAAAAAAATCAACAATATTGATCATTAGAGAAATGCGAATCAAAACTACAATGAGATACCATCTCATACCAGTCAGAGTGGCCATTATTAAAATGTCAAAAAACAACAGATGCTGGTGAGGTTGCAGAGAAAAAGGAATCCTGTTATACTGTCGGTGGGAATGTATATTAGTTCAACCATTGTGGAAGACAGTGTGGCGATTCTCAAAGACCTAGAGGCAGAAATACCATTTGACCCAGCAATCCCATCACTGGGTATATACCCAAAGGAATATAAATCATTCTGTTATAAAGATACATGCATGAGTATGTTCACTACAGGACTATTCACAACACCAGAGACATGGAATCAACCTAAATGCCCATCAGTGATAGACTGGATAAAGAAAATGTGGTACATGTACACCATGGAATACTATGCAGCCATAAAAAGGAATGAGATCATGTCCTTTGCAGGGACATGGATGGAGCTGGAAGCCATTCCTCAGCAAACTAATGCAAGAACAGAAAACCAAACACCACATGTTCTCACTTAGAAGTGGGAGCTGAATGATGAGAACACATGGACACCCCATTAGGGTGCTGACCTTAATACCTAGGCTATGGGATGATCTGTGCAGCAAACTACCATGGCACACGTTTACCTATGTAACAAATCTGCACATCCTACACATGTATCCCGAAACTTAAAATAAAAGTTGAAGAAAAATATATATATAAATAATTTTAAAAACAAAGTAAAAATGTTTTTAATGACATATTTTACCTTTTGCTTTCCTTCTGTTCCTTTCCTTTCCCCTCTCCTCCTCTCCCCTTTTTCTTCATTTTATTTTATTTTATTTTATTTTATTTTAAGACAGGGTCTTTGCTCTGCCACCGAGTCTGGAGTACAGTGAGACCATCATAGCTCACTGAAGCCTTGAACTCCTTGGCTAAAGCAATCCTCCTACCTCAGCCTCCCGAGTAGCTGGGACTATAAGCACATGCCAACACACTCAGCTAATTTTTAAATTTTTTGTAGAGACAGGGTCTCATTATATTGCTCAGGCTGGTCTTGAACTCCTGGGCTCAAGCGATCCTCCTGCCTTGGCCTCACAAAGTGCTGGGATTACAGGTGTGAGCAACCATACCTGGTCCTTTTTTTTTTTTTTTTTTTCCATTTAGAACACTGTTCTTAGAGTGAGATTTTTTTTCATGTTTCATTTCTTACATATTTTCTCAAGTTGTGGATTGGGTCAAGGTACTTTAAAACTCTTCCCAGAAAAGACTGGTGAAGAGAAGCCCAAGGTCAGTATAATGTTTCTTCAAGATGCTTTCCAGAGAATCTAAAGGAAAGTCAGTACCAGGATAATCCAAACTTTTAGACTCCCCAGTCCCAATATCAATTAATGATATAAGTAGTTTATAATTGATTCATGCTGGCTGGGCACAGCGGCTCATGTCTGTAATCCCAGCACTTTGGGAGGCTGAGGTAGGCAGATCATGTGAGGTCAGGAGTTCAAGACCAGCCTGACCAACATGGTGAAACCCCATCTCTACTAAAAAAATAAAATAAGCCGGGCGTGGTGGCGTGTACCTGTAGTCCCAGCTACTCGGGAGGTAGAGACAAGAGAACTGGTTGAATCCAGGAGTCAGAGGTTGCAGTAAGCTGAGATTGTGCCACTGCACTCTAGCCTGGACAACAGAGCAAGACTGTATCTCAAAAAATAAAACATAAAATGAGTCATGTTGACCTTCTGTGTGACACTCATACTATTCAGTTCTTTTTTTTTTTTTTTGAGACAGAGTCTCACTCTGTCATCCAGGTGGGAGGCCAGTGGTGCCATCTTGGCTCACTGCAGCCTCCTCCTCCTGGGTTCAAGCGATTCTCCTGCCTCAGCTTTCCAAATAGCTGGGACTACAGGCATATGCCACCACGCCCAGCTAATTTTTGTATTTTTAGTAGAGATAGGGTTCTCCATGTTGCCCAGGCTGGTCTCGAACTCCTGATCTCTCTTATTTTTTATTTTATTTTATTTTTTTTGAGACGGAGTTTTACTCTTATTGTCCAGGTTAGAGTACAATGGCACAATCTTGGCTCACTGCAACCTGCGCCTTCTGGTTTCAAGCAATTCTTCTGCCTCAGCCTCCCAAGTCGCTGGGATTACAGGTGCCCACCACCACGCCGAGCTAATTTTTGTAATCTTAGTAAAGACAGGGTTTTACCATTTTGGCCAGGCTGGTCTTGAACTCCTGACCTCCGGTGATCTGCCTGTGTTGACCTCCCAAAGTTCTGGGATTACAGGTGTGAGCCACCACACCCGGCCCTTTATTTATTTATTTATTTATTTATTTATTTATTTATTTATTTATTTTAGATGACGTTTCACTCTTTTTGACCAGGCTGGAGTGCAATGGTGCAATCTCAGCTCACTGCAACCTCCACCTTCCTGGTTCAAGTAATTCTCCTGCCTTAGCCTCCCGAGTAGCTGGGATTACAGGCACACACCACCACGCCCAGCTAATTTTTGTAATTTTAGTAAGGACGGGGTTTTGCCATTTTGGCCAGGCTGGTCTTGAACTCCTGACCTCAGGTGATCCGCCTGCGTTGGCCTCCCAAAGTTCTGGGATTCCAGGCATGAGCCACCGCACCCGACCTATTCAGTTCTTTATATTCTGTTAATTTTTTTCAGCGATTGGGTCTCCCTATATTACCCAAGCTGGAATACAACAGCATGATGGTGGCTCACTGCAGCCTTGACCTCCTGGGATCAAGCAATCCTCCTGCTACAGCCTCCTGAGTAGCTAAGACTACAGGCATGAGCCACCAAACCTGGTTAATCTTTTTAGTTTTTTGTAGGCCAGGTGCGGTGGCTCATGCCTATAATCCCAGCACTTTGGGAGGCCAAGGTTGGTGGATCACCTGAGGTCAGGAGTTTGAAACCAACCTGACCAACATGGCAAAATCCCGTCTCTTCTAAAAATACAAAAATTACCCAGGCATGTTGGCACACACCTGTAATCTCAGCTATTTGGGAAGCTAAGGCAGGAGAATCGCTTGAACCCGGGAGGTAGAGGTTGCTATGAGCTGAGATCGCGCCAGGCTGCACTCCAGCCCGGGCGACAGAGAGAGACTAAAAAAAAAAATTTTTTTTTTTTTTTAGAGACAGGGTCTTGCTATGTTGTCCAGGCTGGTCTCAAACTGCTGACCTCAAGCGATCCTCCTTCGTCAACCTGCCAAAGCTATTCAGTTTTGTTTTTTTTTTTTAAGACAGATTCTTGCTCTGTCACCTGGGCGGAGTGCAGTAGCACAATCATGGCTCACTGCTGCCTCAACTCCCTGGGCTCAAGTGATCCTCCCACTTAGGCCTCCCAAGTAGCCAGGACCACAGGTGTGCACTACCATGGCCAGCTCATTGTTTTATTTTTTTGCAGAGACAGGATCTCACAAGGTTGCCCTGGCTGGTTTTGAACTTCTGGCTTCGAGCAATCTTCCTGCCCAAGTTTCGGGATTATAGATTTGAGCCACAGAACCCGGCCCACTATTCACATAGTTAATACACCAAGCCTTGCAGAAACCGCCAACATCTTTAAATGGAACTATCAGCTTCTAATGTAGCTCAAGGATCCCAAAAGTCCCTTTGATTAGGCCTTGGTCAGGATTTGGATGTAGAGAAGAGAAATTATGTCCTGGTGACAGGCCCTGCCTGGCAATGTTAACTGGGCAGTTATTCTAAACCACATCAAATGATCTGATTGATCTCAGGTGGGGCACAGGCACTTACATTCTTCTAAAGCTTCCCAGGCAATTTTCATGCACAGCCAGCATTTAAAACTCTTTTCCTAGGATGAAACCCATATCTTAGTTTGCCAACTGGATGCTTTCTCAACTTCCCAAATCCCTGATCAGGGTCCTAGATTTGACATACTCCTGCACTTCTGGGAGGGGAGGGGAGTGGTGGGAGTGACGGGAATGATGGTGTCGGCCCAGTCGGCCCCTGGCAGGATGGGGGTAATAGTGGGAGCAGGGGCAGCCTTGCAGGAGGTAGGCTCTTACATACAGCATTTGGTCTGTGCTTTAATCCAAATGCAAGTCTATGATTCAAGAGTCTTTTCTCCCCGTGGTCCTGTCTGACTCAGACTCTGAGAAGAGCTGGCAGGAATGAGTTCATCAAATGCCTTGGTCATGATAGGAAGGATGAGGTAGCATGATACCACAAGAGGCATGGGGGAGAGGAGAAAAGAGAGAAAAGAGAGCACCAGAAAAGAACAGAAAAAGGCACTGAAGGTGGAAGTAGAAAGACAAAGCATGAACAGGATCAAATTCTCAGTCCCAACATAGAGATTGCCGTGCTTTCTCTGACCCTGATAGTTTTGGTTTCTTTCTGGGACATTAGTATAATAGAAAATGGCTGTAAGAGTTAGAAGAGCAAGTGATTTTCTGAGACAATGGGATGTCTCAGGGTCCCTTAAAAAAAAAGTATGTTGTTTGATTATGCATAAAATTTCCTTAAGGAGAGCCCACATTTTCTATTCTACATTAAAAAACAAACAAACAAACAAACAAAAAAAACTAGGACTGGAGCTGGGTACAGTGGCTCAAGCCTGTAATTCTAGCACTTTGGGAGGCCAAGGCAGGCGAATCACTTGAGGCCAGGAGTTTGACACCAGCCTGGCCAACATGAACAAACCTCATCTCTACCAAAAAAAAAAAAAAAAAAATTAGCCAGCCATGATGGCTCGTGTCTGTAATCCCAGCTACTTGGAAGGCTGAGGCAAGAGAATCACTTGAACCCGGGAGGTGGAGGTTGCAGTGAGCCAAGATCATGCCACTGCACTCCAGCCTGGGTGACACAGCAAGACTCTGCCTCAAAAAAAAAACAAAAAAACAAAAAAAAAAACAGGACTGGGTGTGGTAGTTTATGCCAGTAATCCCAGCACTTTGTGAAGCTTTAGCCCAGGAGTTCAAGACCAGCTTGGGCAACATAGTGAGATCCCATCTCTACAAAACATTTAAAAACCAGCCAAGCATGGTGGTGTACTCCTAGCTACTCAAGAGGCTGAGGTGGGAGGATTACTTGACCCCAGGAAGTCAAGGCCACAGTGAATAAATAAGGCTGAAAATAAAACCCCACCTAAGGAAAAGTAACAAGATTTAAAGCTATACTTTCAAACAAAGGCCTGGACAGAGGATTCTGGAAAGATGATCGAATAGGAAGCACCAAGAATCGGTCTCCCTATCTAGACAACAATTACTTGGGCAGAATCTCTTTGTCATAACTATTTCAGAACTCTGGAATCTATTGAAGACTTGCAGCTTTCAGCAGAAGACTTAGATGGTAAATTGTGGATAATTTTGGTCAATTTCAGCTCTTGGTGCAGTAGCAGCTACCCTTTTCCTTACCACCTTTCCCCACGGCAGCTGTGCATGTGTTTCTTTTTCTTTTCTTTTTTTTTTTTTTTTTTTTTTGAGACAGAGTCTCTCTTTGTCACCCAGGCTGAAGTGCAGTGGCTCAATCTCGACTCACTGCAACCTCCACCTCCCAGGTTCAATCAATTCTGCCTCAGCCTCTCGAGTAGCTGGGACTACAGGTGCGTGCCACCACACCCAGCTTATTTTTGTATTTTTTAATAGAGACAGGGTTTCACTATGTTGGCCAGGCTGGTCTCGGGGGCCTCATGATCCTCCTCCCAAAGTGCTGGGATTAAAGGCATGAGCCACCGGGCCCGGCCGCATGTGTTTGTAAGGCAGATTGAACCAACTTGCAGGAGCCAGGGTCGACAAAGAAGCCCTGTCCTCCAACTATTAGGAATCTCCACAAATATCAGAATCACTGGTTTCTGCTTTTGATCACGGAGGCACAGATGAAGAGGCGGTGGACGTTTTTGTTGCACCTCTGTCATTGTGGCAAGACCCTCCTCTGGATATGAAGGGCCAGCGCCTTCCCCCACCTTCATTTTTTCTTTCTTTCCCCCTTGGGAGTCAAATACTAAAGTTTGGGATAGTCAAAAGCAACTGAATATACAGGGAAAATTAGGAAGTACTCACACCTCCCAGGGAAAGGTGCAGGCTCACAAGAGGCCTCAGAAAACATCAGCTTTCCACCTCAGCCTAACTTCTTGTCACAGAGGCAGCAAACAACATTAAAATAACAACAACAACAATAAACAAAAACCATAACAAAGAACAGCAAACTCTGAGAATCTGATTTCCAGAGTTACCGTGTTTTAGTTACTTACGTAGAGACAGAGTCTCACTCTGTCACCCAGGCTGGAGTGCAGTGGGACGATTTTGGCCCACTGCAACCTCTACCTCCCAAAGAAACAAAAAAAATTCTAGAGCTGAAAAGCACAATAAAATGAAAAATTCACTAGAGGGATTTAAAGGCAGATTTGAGCAGGCAGAAGGAGGAGTCAGTAAAGTTAAAGAAAAGACAATGGAAATTATTGAGTCTAAGGAACAGAAGGAAAAAAGATCGAAGAGAAGTAAACAGAATCTAAGGGACTTGTGGGACACCATCAAGTGGACCAACATGCATATTGTAAAAGTCTAATCTCAGAAGAAGAAGAGGGAAGCCAAGAGAATATTCAAAAAAGTAATGGCTGAAAACATCCCAAACTTGAAAGATATGAATATAAACATCCAAGAAGCTCAATAAACTCCAGGTAAGATAAACTCAAAGACTCACACCAAGACACATTAGAATCAGACCTTTGAAAGACAAAGAGAAAATCTTGAGAGCAGCAAGGGGGAAGGGGTTCATCACATACAAGCGTCTCTCAATAAGACTGTCAGCACATTTCTCCCAGAAACTCTGCAGGCCAGAAGACAGTGGGCCAACGTATGCAAAGTGCTAAAAGAAAATAAAACCAACAACAACAAGAATCCTATATCTGGCTTAACAGTTCTTCAAAAGTGAGGGACAAATTAAGACATTCCCAGATAAAAAATGAGGGAGAGCCAGGTGTGGTGGTGTGTGCCTGCAATCCTGGTTGCTCAGGAGACTGAGGTGAGTGGATCACTTGAGCCCAGGAGTCTGAGACCAGCCTGAGTAACACAGCAAGATCCTGTCTCAAAAAAAAAATAGAAAGAAAGAGAAAGAGAGAGAAAGAAAGGAAAAAAGGAAAGAAAGGGGGAAAGAAAGAAAGAAAGAAAGAAAGAAAGAAAGAAAGAAAGAAAGAAAGAAAGAAAGAAAGAAAGAAAGAAGGAAGAAGAAGGAAGGAAGGAAAGAAAAGAAAAAGAAAGAAAAAGAAAAGAAAGGAAAGAAAGAAAGAAAAGAAAGAAAGAAAGAAAGAAAGAAAGAAAGAAAGAAAGAAAGAAAGAAAGAGAGAAAGAAAGAAAGAAAGAAAGAAAAGAAAGGGAAGGAAGGAAAGAAGGAAGGAAGGAAGGGAGGAAGGGAGAGAGGGAGGGAGAAGAAAAGAAAAAAGAAAAGAGAAAAGAGAGAATTACCACTAGACCTGGCCCACAATAAATGCTCAGGAAAGTCATACAGTGTGAAATGTAAGGATATTAGACAGTAACTGGAAGCCATATGGAGAAACAAAGATTCCAATAAAGGTAAATATATGGGCCATTATAAAAGGTGGTATTATCGTAACAAAGGTTTTTAACTTCACTTTTTGTTTTCTATATGATAGACTATATGATAGTCTCTTAAGAGACTAATACATTTTTAAAAATTAGTCAAAAAGCTAGTATTATTATAACTTTGGGTTGTAATTCCACATTTTGTTTTTTTACTTTTAAGACACAAAAGCACTTAAAATAATTATTAGTTTATGACTTGGGGCAGCACGTTATAAACATGTAATTTCGTGACACCAACAAACAAGAGTGAGGACCTAGCTATAAAGGAGCGGAATTTTTTTATTTTTATTTTTTTAATGTTTTTATTTTTGAGACAGAGTCTCACTCTTTTGCCCAGGCTGGAGTTCAGTGGCACAATCTCGGCTCACTGCAACCTCTGCCTCCTGGGTTCAAGCAATTCTCTGCCTTAACCTCCCGAGTAGCTGGGATTACAGACACCTGCCACCACACCCAGCTAATTTTCGTATTTTTAATAGAGGTGGGGTTTCGCCATCCTGGCCAGGTTGGTCTTGAACTCCTGACCTCGCGATCTAGTCGCCTCAACCTCCCAAAGTGCTGGGATTACAGGCATGAGCCACCGCCCAGCCTTGTATGTTATTTAAGTTAAATTGGCATAAATCCAGATTATAATTTTATAACTTTAGGAAGTTAAATGTGATCTCCATGGTAACCACAGAGAAAATAGCTGTAGATATACACACAAAGAAATGAGAAATTAACTTAAATTTTCCACTATAAAAAATCAAGTAAACACAAAAGATAGTAAGGCAGGAAGCATGGAACCACTTATGTGCTATCTTCAGATGATTTTTATTAGATCCAAAGACACAATCCATTGGAAGTGAAAAAATGGAAAAAGATACTCCATGCAAATAGTAAGTAAAATAGGCCAGGATGATTATACTAATATTAGACAAAATAGACTTTAAATTTTTTAAAGTTACAGTTGACAAAGAAAGACACTATAGATTAATAAAAAGGTTTGGTACAGCAAGAAGATGTAATAATTATATGGCTGGGGGCAGTGGCTCATGCCTGTAATCCCAGTATTTTAGGAGGCTGAGGTGGGCAAATCACTTGAGCCCAGGAGTTCGAGACCGGTCTGGGCAACATAGTGAAATCCCATCTCTACAAAAAATTTTTAAAATGAGCCAGGCATGGTAGCACGTGCATGTGGTCCCAGCTCCTTGAGAGGCTGAGGTGGGAGGATCACTTGAGCCCAGGAGGCTGAGGCCACAGTGAACCGTAATCATGCCACTGCACTCTAGCTTGGGCGACAGAGAGAGAACTTGTCTGAAAATTATAAGCATTTGCTGGGTGTGGTGGCTCATGCCTGTAATCTCAGCACTTTGAGATGCCGAGGAAGGTGGATCACCTGAGGTCAGGAGTTTGAGACCAGCCTGACCAATATGGTGAAACCCCATCTCACTAAAACAATACCACAATTAGCCAGGCGTGGTGCTCTGTACCTGTAGTCCCAGAATCACTTGAACCTGGGAGGTGGAGGTTGAAGTGAGTCGAGATCATGCCACTTCACTCCAGACTAGGTGACAGAGCAGGACTCTGTCTCAAAATAAATAAATAAAATAAAATAAAATAAAATAAAATATACACACACACACACACACACATATCTGTACACCTCACAGACCATCAAAATATGTAAAGCACAAACTAATAGAATTGAAGGGAGAAATAAACAGTTCTATAATAAAAGTTGTAGACTTCAGTGCCCCACTATCAATAATGGATGGAACAACCAGACAGAAGATAAGTAAGGAAATAGATGATTTAACAAAATAAACCAACTGTATGTCTATTAGACATATACGGACATGGAACATGCTACCCAACAACAAAAGGATACACACTCTTCTCAGGTGTACATGGAAAGTTTTCCAGGGTAGACCCTATGTTAGGCTACAACCCAACGGTCGATTGTTTAAAATATCATACAATGTGGCCAGGCGCGGTGGCTCACACTTGTAATCCCAGCACTTTGGGAGGCCAAGGTGGGTGGATCATGAGGTCAGGAGATCGAGACCATCCTGGCTAACATGGTGAAACCCCGTCTCTACCAAAAACACAAAAAATTAGCCAGGCGTGGTGAGAGGCGCCTCTGCTAAAAATAAAAAAAATTAGCCAGGCATGAACCCCGGAGGCAGAGCTTGCAGTGAGCCGAGATAGTGCCACCACACTCCAGCCTGGGCAATAGAGCAAGACTCTGTCTCAAAAAAAAAAAAAAAAAAAAAAAATATATATATATATATATATATATCATACAATGTATCCTCTCTGACCACAGTGGAATAAAGGTAGAGATCAATTACAGAAGTAAAGCTGGAAAATTCCTAGAAATTAAACAACACACCTTTTTTTTTTTTTTTTTTTTTTTTGGAGACAGGGTCTCACTCTTTCACCCAGGCTGGAGTGCAGTGGCATAATCACAGCTCACTGCAGCCTTAACCTCCCTGGGGGCTCAGGCAATCCTCCCACATCAACCTCCTGAGTAGCTGGGACTACAGGCACAGGCCACCACGTCTAGCTAATTTTTGTATTTTTTCTTTTGTAGAGACAGGGTCTTGCAATGTTGTCCAGGTTGGTCTTGAATTCTTGGGCTCAAGCAATCCACTGGCCTCCCAAAGTGCTGAGACTGCAGGCATGAGTCACTGCACCCAGCCTAATTATTTTATCATCAAATTAGATGACAAGGAATTATGCGTTAAAGAAAAAAGTACCATATGGTAGGTCAGCATTACCAGCCTAAGCATTCTTCACAGCATTCTCAACTCGCAGGAAAGCAACCGGCCAGAAAAATCAGGAAATTTCAGAAAGAATATCTCATTACAGCATCATTTTTTTTTTCACTAAAACAGAAAATAAAAACGAAGCTGCAACCAAAATAAATTTCCAAATGGCTCATTTGTTAGGCAAGTACATTTACTAATAGTGAATTAATTAGATCATATTTAATTCCAGAAGCCAAAGAAATGTGTCCAGAGAAAATAAACTGGTTTAAGACTATTCACTTTTGGGTAAAAAACAGTCAAACAGTTGAGGATATTGAGAGCAACATCAATAGCCAATTTTAAAACAACGCAAATTATTTTGAGTGATTTTCCTTGGCTTCTAATCACTCAACAGATATTTCCAACACTATTCAGTTGCTGTTTATTCAAGGAGTCAATGCCTGGTCTGAAGTCACTGAATATTAGCCTCTATGAATGGTCTACGTGGAACAAATATAATTGAGAATATTTTTAGAGCACTCAAGAAAACACTAATTCAGTACAACCTCATGGGGAATCTACTAAGATATGTTAAAATGGATAGTTACAAAAATCACTATCCATTTTATGGTGGTTCACGCCTGTAATCCCAATGCTTTAGGAGGTCAAGGTGGGAGGATGGCTTAAAGTCAGGAGTTCAAGACCAGCCTAGGCAACAGAGAGAGACCCCCCCCATCTCTACAAAAAATACAAAAATTAGTGAGGATGCTGGTGCACGTCTGTAGCCACAGCTACACAGGAGGCTAGGGTGGGAGGCTTGCTTGAGACCAGGAGCTGGATGCTATAGTGAGCTGTGATAGCACAACTGCACTCCAGCCTAGATGACAGAGTGAGATCCTATCCCCCAAAAAAACTATGTGGAGAAGATAAAGGCCTGGTTTAACAAATTTACACAGTTTTTTTTTTTAATTCGAGGTGTTGGAAGACTTCTTTGTATTCATTGTACTAGTCATCAGCAGGTACATATGTGAAAAATATTTGACTATCATGTGTTATTCAACCAATAGTGTCAACAGTGAACTTCATTTGTTCTCAAGGGCTTAATAATGTTCAGTCCCGTGAATTTTTGTCATAAATAGAAGCAAATATCCTCATTTGCCCTATCACACAGCAGTTGGATGGTTTTGCAGCGGTAAAATTGTACAGCTTTTTTTTTTTAACCTCATAGTTAAGATTCAAATTTTTCTAAATGGGGACTTTCTGTGACCACTACAATTCTGAATGGCTTTGCAAAGTAGCTTCTGCGGCAGACTAGGCAATGTTTCTTAATGAATTAAGCCTAAAACTACAAGACGAAACAGAGGTTGTATGGAAAACTTCTATTCAATACAATCATTTGGATGACAACAGTGTGGTTGGAACCATAAGCAATATCAAGCCGCTTTATTTACTCCCTCTGCTGTCAAAAATTAAAACAAGAAGCAAGATCTCCATCCCATACAAATTTGCAGAGAATACATTTTCCAAAACTGTTCCAGCAATATTTTTCATACTTCAATGCAACTGCAAAAGATATTCTCATATTTCTTTTTTTTTTTTTTTTTTTTGAGACGGAGTCTCGTTCTGTCGCCAGGCTGGAGCGCAGTGGCGCAATCTCAGCTCACTGCAAGCTCCGCCTCCCGGGTTTACGCCATTCTCCTGGCTAGGCCTCCCGAGTGGCTGGGACTACAGGCGCCCGCCACCTCGCCCAGCTAATTTTTTGTATTTTCAGTAGAGACAGAGTTTCACCATGTTAGCCAGGATGGTGTCAATCTTCTGATCTCGTGATCCGCCCACCTTGGCCTCCCAAAGTGCTGGGATTACAGGCGTGAGCCACCGCGCCCGGCCAGGATATTCTCATATTTCAAAACCCATTTAACTGTGCTGTTGAGGAGCCTCTACATAACCTTTGAGGGGAAATGATTAATCTTCGGTGTAGTAATGTGTTAAAAGGCAAATATCAAAGAAAGAATATAATAAAATCCTATAAATGCCCTCAAGAGGTGAATATAGACAATTAAAATCTTATGCTATGATTGATATCAGTGTCCAGCAGTATCTTATTTGTGTCAAAAAGACATTTCCTTGTTTTGTAAGTACCTATATAATACCTCAATTTGCCTGTTAGCCTACAAGGGGCTTTTCTTTGCAGAAAATAGAAAAGCCCTTCGTCTAGAGGGCTGTAGGTGTCTGAAAGTTGCAGAAAAATGTCATTAAAAGTTGTGTTGAAGGCTGGGCACAGTGGCTCACGCCTGTAATTCCAGCAGTTTGGACCACCGAAGCAGGCAGAACACTTGCACCCAGGGGTTAGAGACCAGCCTGGGCAACATAATGAAACTCCATCTCTACAAAAAATACAAAGATTACCCAGGAGTGGTGGCTCGTGCCTGTAGTCCCAGCTACTCGAGAGGCTGAAGCAGGAGGATCTCTTAAGCCCATGAGATAGAGGCTGCAGTGAGCTGTGATTGTACTACTGTCTTCCAGCCTGCACGACAGAGTGAGATCCCATCTCAAAAAAAAAAAAAAAAGTGACACTGAAGGATTGCTTGCCAGGGAAAGTTTGGTTAAGTATGAAGTCTAATTATTCCAATTTAGCAAACAAAACTTTATCTGCAGTCATGTTACTTTAATCAAAAATAAAAGTGGGCCTGAAGCTACATCTTTCTACTACTATAAACCTAACATGGGCAATTTAGTTTCAGCAAACACCACCATCTGTCTCATCGGTGCTGCCAATTTTAATTTTTATTAGTTTTATAGTTTTGTTTGTATTTCATTTGTACATCTTGTATTGGATTCACACACCAATAACACTAAGGAATTTAATATTATGTTTGCTCATATGTATGTAACATTATATTAAAAGCAGCCTTTATTTATTTTTGTCAAGACGTGGTTTCACTATATTGCCCGGGCTGGTCTCAAACTCCCCAGCTAAAGCCATCTTCCTGCCTCCACCTCCCAAAGTGCTGGGATTTCAGGTGTGAGCTACTGCACCTGGCCAGAAAATAGTCTTAAGTCACAATTCTAAGGTGGACATTTATTTTTCTTTATAAGCATCCAGTTAAATATTCAAATTTGAATGGGAACGATACAGCGAAGATTAGCATGGCCCCTGGGCAAGGATGACATGCAAATTCATGAAGAGTTCCATATTTTAATAAAATCTTGAGCTGATGTTCACCTCAAAAATCCATCCATCAATCAATACTTGATTTTGAGAAAACATTGCCTGAAGTTGAACATCCTCCCAAGATCAGAGCAATTGTCTCAATCAGGTGTTAGATGTGAATATGAATGCGAAGCCCAAATCTTCCCAGATGTATTTTCACTTACTGAAAAGGAACCTTATGAATACACATAAATCTGCTACTTTGAGAAGTGTGAAAAAGCTAAGTGCAGTACTTCTCATCAAGTGGTCATGGAAATGGCGGCGTGTCCGGAAGAGGTTCTGTTAGGCAGAATTGACCTTGACAGCAGTCTGGGCTTACCTCTTCAGATGCAGCAGTCCTCACCCTGAACATGCACAGAATTACCTGGAGAGCTTGTTTAACAGGTTCTCAAACTTCTCTTCCAAAGATTTTCACCCGGCAGTTCTAGAATGAGACCCAGGGATATGTATTTATAGTAAACATCTCAGAAGATTCTGACTGTGAGGATACATGGACCACAATATTTTGAGAAAAATGCCCTCATGACTCCTGATTTTCATGGCTTCATTCTATCCTTCACTTTATTTATTTATTTATTTATTTATTTATTGAGATGGAGTCTCGTTCTATTGTCCAGGCTCAAGTGCAGTGGTGTGATCTTGACTCACTGCAACCTCCACCCTCTGGGTTCAAGCGATTCTCCTGCCTCAGCCTCCCGGGTAGCTGGGATTACAGGTGCCCGCCACCATACCCAGCTAATTTTTGTATTTTTAGTAGAGACGAGGTTTCACCATGTTGGCCAGGCTGGTCTAGAACTCCTGACCTCAAGCAGTCTGCCTCCCTCAGCTTCCTAAAGTGCTGGGATTACAGGTGTTGAGCCACCGCGCCCGGCCTGTCCTTCACTTTAGATCCCAGATCTTTTTCAAAGCCGCAAGCTTGTTTTGTCTGCAAGGACTCCCTACTGTACAAGGTGAGGTGCGAAGAGGTCAGCCATTCTATCTTGCTATTCTCTTCATCGTTATAAATCCTAAACCACACTTTCTGCAGAACATTCTAGAATATAGCAGTGCCTTGGGCTATTTTGTTTGTAACTAACTAGAAGCAATTTTCTTGCTTTCAGGTGTAAAGATTCAAATACCAAATAAGTCAACTTGCAGTTGAAGAATAAAATGTGACCAAGACTCATTCTCTATCATTCTAGTTATTTTTTTTTAAGTCTTAAACAACATAAACAATCTACACAGTCTTATATTTAGTGATTTTCTGAAATCTCCACTGAAGTTTCATACATACACAAAAAAGCCCTTGCTTCATTGCTTGCAAAATAGATGAATACCATCATGTTAGGCCAAAATAATTAGTCCAGCCCATGCTTAGTGGTTAATATTAATATAAAACCCCTACAACTCAATATTAGTCTCAAATTAAGACATCAAAAACCTAGTGTTGGCAGGGAGCAGTGCTTCACACCTGTAACCTCAGCAGTTTGGGAGGCCGAGACTGGTGGATCACTTGAGTTCAGGAGTTTGAGGACAGCCTGGGCAACATGGTAAGACCTGCCCCACTTATCTTTACTAAAATTTTAAAAAAGATTAGCCAGGAGTGGTGGCATGTGCCTGTTGGGGCTGAGGTGGTGGGAGACTCGCTTGAGTCTGGGAGGTGGAGGTTGCAGTGAGCCTAGATCATGCCACTGCACTCCAGTCTGGGCAACAGAGTGAGACCCTATCACTGAACCAAACAAAACAAACCTAGTGTCACTAAAAAAGACTTTTAAAAAGTGTAAAATTCAAGCCACTTCCTAAGCAAACATTGCTGAGGAAACCAAAGTGTTAGTTTGATTTTCTTTTTCTTTTTTAGAGACAACGTCTCACTGTGTTGCTCAGGCTGGAGGGTGGTGGCATGATCACGGCTCACTGCAGCATCAGCCTCCTGGGCTTAAGTGATCCTCTGGTCTTGGCCTCCTGGAGTGCTGGGATTACACATTTGAGCCACACTGTACCCAGCCCTAGTCTGATTTTCTTTACTTTTCTTTTCTTTTTTTTTTTTTTTTTTTTTTTTGAGAGGGAGTTTCACTGTTGTTGCCCAGGCTGGAGTGCAATGGAATGATGATCTCAGCTCACTGCAACCTCCACCTCCCAGGTTCAAACAATTCTCCTGCCTCAGCCTCCCAAGTAGCTGGGATTACAGGCATGCACCACCATGCCTGGCTAATTTGTTTGTATTTTTGGTAGAGATGGGGTTTCGCCATGTTAGCCAGGCTGGTCTTGAACCCCTGACCTCAGGTGATCCACCCACCTCGGCCTCCCAAAGTGCTGGGATTACAGGCATGAGCCACCGTGCCCGGTCCCTAGTCTGATTTTCAATGAGTATGTTCCTCCACTGCCAGTCCCCACAACCCATTGCCTGTTAAAACACAAAGCATTTATTAGAAACAAAAGGTTTTTCTAGGAAGGGAAATATTTTTTAGCACTGGGAAATGACAGGGTCAAGGCTTACCTGGTAGCAAAAAGCCCTGGGGCGGTGACTTCTAGTCCCAGTTCAGCTCTTGATGTTGATGTGACTGGAGGAGACTTGGGTTCACTGCCCGATTTCCTGCCTGTGAACCTAGAAGAGCAAGTCCCTTGCGTTTCCAAGGAATCCCGAGTGTGGCACATAAAGTGATGGTGAAATAACAGCCTTGCTGTTTGTGACAGTTCCTGCACCCCTTCTGATGGCCCTGCCATTCAGATTATTCACCACTTGTTTATTCTCACTTTCTTTCTTTATTTTTCTTTTCTTTTCTTTTTAATTTATTTATTTATTTTGAGACAAGGTCTCACTCTGTCACCCAGGCTGGAGTACAGTGGTGCGATCCTAGCTCACTGCAGCCTCAAACTCCTGGGCTCAAGTGATCCTCCCACCTCAGCCTCCCCAAGTAGCTGGGACTACAGGTGTGCACCACCATGCCTGGCTAATTTTTAAATTTTTTATAGACACAGGGTCTCACTATGTTGGTCTTGAACTGCTGGGCTCCAGTGATCCTCCCACCTCAGTCTCCTAACGTGCTGGGATTACATGCATGAGCCACTGTGCGTGGCCCTATTCTCAATTTCCACACCTTCTCTAGATCGTGCCCTGTTCCCTGACCTCCCAGGTCTCCCGGCTGCAGCCTCTGCTAGTGCACCCACCGAGCAAGCTTTTCACAAACATGACCCCTGACTCCCCCGTTCCCCTCCTGCCCGAGCGTTCTCAGGCCTGGCTCCTGTCGCACAGAGCTCACCTCCATGCCTCTGCCCGTGCTGTCCCTGGACAAGCCCCCCGGCCAGGCGGCTCTCAACCTGGTGGCCTCAGTGTGGTCTTCCCGGTATGAGGCTTACATCTCTCCTGACTCCCACCCACCCATCCCTCCCAGGGGCACGCCGTGTGCACTGTAATAATGCCCCTTGTGTGTCATCACTGGGTCATGGCCCTCCTCAGGGCCTGGGTCTCCCCTAACTTCCTTCGAGTTCCTAGTGCTCTGTGCACAGTGCACCATCTCCTCCCCGCTCTAACCCCCATGATAATTAGAGGTGAGACTTGTCATTCTTCCGTGGTTTGGCCTGTAAATTTGGGTTGACGAAAGATGAGTTGAATGGAAAAAGGACACAGGTTCAGGAAACCTAGAATACCCTGAAAATCCTGATTTTTATCCTCAACCTCAAGTATCTTATTTCACACATGTCTAAAGATCAGCTTACTTCCCAAGGTTTTTTCTGGCTAAATAGATTCCTTCTTTCTTTTTTTTTTTCTTTTTTTTTCTTTTTTAGATGGCTCTGTCACCCAGGTTGGAGTGCAGTGGTGCATTCTCAGCTCACGGCAACCTCTGCCTCCTGAGTTCAAGACATTCTCCTGCCTCAGCCTCCCGAGTAGCTGAGATCACAGGCATGTGCTACCATGCCCAGCTAATTTTTGTATTTTTAGTATAGACGGGGTTTCACCATGTTGGCCAGGCTGGTCTCGAACTCTTGACCTCAGGTGATCCACCCACCTTGGCCTCCCAAAGTGCTGGGATTACAGGCGTGAGCCACTGTGCCTGGCCAGATTCCCTCTTTTCTTAATCAACAAACATTTCACAATGCCACAAACACCATGAACTAAAAATATCATTTTAGCTTAGTATTTGTCCTTATACTATCGCATTTTATATTTGGGAGGTGAAATGGTTTGGATCTGTGTCCCTGCCCAGATTTCATGTCAAACTGTAATCACCAGTGTTGGTGGTGGGGCCCGGTAGAGGCGATTGGATCATGGGGCAGAATGGCTTACTACCAGCCCCTTGGTGCTAGTTCTCGCAAGATCGGGTTGTTTTAAAGTGCATGGCAACTCCCCTCTCTGGCTCATGCTCCTCCGGCTCTCACTTTCACTTCAAAAATGAACTAATACAAGAGGGTATCCATATAATTCATTATTGTATATGGAAGCAGTAACATCCCACTAATGGGGCATCATAGGGAGGGGATACATCCCCTCTAAATGGCATTTCTGGATAAATGAAAATGATCACCAGTCCTTTGAAACTTTCACTTTTTTTTTTTCTTTTTTTTGAGACAGAGCCTCATGCTGTCACCCGGGCTGGAGTGCAGTGGCGTGATCTCGGCTCACTGCAACTTCCGCCTCCGAGGTTCAAGCCATTCTCCTGCCTCAGCCTCCTAAGTAGCTGGGATTACAGGCTCCCGCCACCATGCCTGGCTAACTTTTTGTATTTTTTTTTTTTAGTGAAGACGGGGTTTCACTATGTTGGCCAGGCTGGTATTGAATGCCTGACCTCATGATCCACCTGCCTCACCCTTCCGAAGTGCTGAGATTACAAGCATGAGCCACTGTGCCTGGCTGAAAATTTCACCGTATTTGATGGAAATCTTGGTTTTTCAAAAAACAAAATTAGGTATGACAATACTTACATAATTGAGAATCAATGGATGTCTTTCTGAAATAGATAGATGCCTGCCTCCTTGTACAATGAAAAATCAACATAACTTTTTTCATGGCATCTCCAAAACACCACTGAAAGCCTCGTGATTGAATATTGTAATAATCTAGTGCTAATTTTGCTTCTTGGAGTTCTTGTCTCTCAGTAGTAGATTGCCAGATGATACTTTGTCCTGTTGTTTTACTTGCTAACACCTCCTAATGTACTGCTGCTCCTTGGCACCATACCTGGAAACCAGATCACCAAACTTAGGAGTTAGAAACATGCTCGTGGACGGTGGGGGAAAATGTAAAATGGTGCAGCCATTATGGAAAACAGTATGGCGGGTCTTCAAAAAGTTAAAAATGGAATTACCACATGATTCAGCAATGTCACTCCTGGATATAAACCCCCACCCCCCGACCCTGAAAAATTGAAAGGAAGGTCTTCAATATTTGAACATCCATTTTCATACCAACATGATTCACAATAGCCAAAAGATGGACACAGCCCACGTGTCCATCAGTGGCCAAATGGATAAAGAAAAGGTGGTATATCCATGCAGTGGAATATTACTCAGCCTTGAAAAGGAAGGAAATTCTGACATGCCACACGGATGAACTTTGAGAACACTATGCTAAGTGAAATAAGCCAGTCACAAAAGGACACATACTGTGTAATTACACTGATATGAGGTACCTTGAGTTCTCTTGTCTTCATAGAGATAGAAAGTAGAAGGTGGTTTCCAAGGACTGAAGGGAGGAAAAGTGGGGTATTGTTGTTTAATGGGTATAGAGATTCAGTATTGCAAGACAAACTAAACTGTACAGTTAAAAATGGTTAAGATGTTGGCTGGGCGCGGCAGCGCACACCTGTAATCCCAGCACTTTGGGAGGTCAAGGCAGGTGGATTGCTTGATCTCAGGAGTTCAAGACCAGCCTGACCAACATGGCAAAACCCCGTCTCTACTAAAAATACAAAAATTAGTGGGGCATGGTGGCATGTGCCTGTAATCTCAGCTACTTAGGGGGCTGAGGTGGGAAGATCACTTGGACTTGGGAAGTGGAGGCTGTGGTGAGCTAAGATTGCCCAACTGCACGCCAGCTTGAGTGACAGAGTGAGACCTTGTCTCAAAAAACAAACACACAAATGAAAAAACAACAAAAAGAGACATTAAATTTTAAGATGTTAAATTTCATGCTATGTGTATATTGCCACAATTAAACATAAATTTTGAAAAAGGAGTTAGCATACATGAATTCATTCAAAAAACATTTCTTTTGTGTTTATTATATATCAGACTCTGTTCTTGGCAGCAGGGATGAGGGGCTGAATAAAACAAAGTTTTGGCTTTTATAGAACTTGTGTCCTAGTATATAGTATATGATAGCAGACATAGCTTTGCTGTCCACCCAATCAAGTACATCATTTCAGGTTATTGGTTTTCTTTTTTTTTTTTTTTTTTTTTTTTGAGACGGAGTCTCGCTCTGTCGCCCAAGCTGGAGTGCAGTGGCCAGATCTCAGCTCACTGCAAGCTCCGCCTCCCGGGTTTACGCCATTCTCCTGCCTCAGCCTCCGGAGTAGCTGGGACTACAGGCGCCCGCCACCTCGCCCGGCTAGTTTTTTGTATTTTTAGTAGAGACGGGGTTTCACTGTGTTAGCCAGGATGGTCTCGATCTCCTGACCTCGTGATCCGCCCGTCTCGGCCTCCCACAGTGCTGGGATTACAGGCTTGAGCCACCGCGCCCGGCCAGGTTATTGGTTTTCATAAAATAAATGTATTACCCAGAAAATCTGCAACTTGACCCATTTCAATGACGAATATATCTGAAGTTTAAATATCTTCATTCTAAAACAGCATAATGATTACAATGTTTTAAATCAGGCCAGGCATGGTGACTCACAGCTGTAATCCCAGTGCTTTGAGACACTAAGGCAGGAAGGTTGCTTGAGCCCAGGAGTTGGAGGCTGCAGTAAGCTATGATCATGTCACTGCACTCCAGCCTGGGTGACAGAGCAAGACTCTGTCTCTAAACAGTAAAAAATAAATTTTAAAAATTGATCTATCTCTAATCTCTTTTGGATGTGGTTTTGTTGTTTGTTTGTTTTGAGACAGAGTCTCGCTCTGTCACCCAGGCTGGTGTGCGGTGACACAATCTCGGCTCACTGCAGCCTCTGCCTCCCAGGTTCAAGTGATTCTCATGTCTCAGCTTCCGGAGTAGCTGGGATTACAGCAACAATTTTTGTTGTTGTTGTTGTTGTTGTTTTTAATTTTGAGACGGAGTCTCGCTCTCCCTTGCCCAGGCTGGAGTGCAGTGGCGTGATCTCGGCTTACTGTAAGCTCCACTTCCCAGGTTCATACCATTTTTCTGCCTCAGCCTCCCAAGTAGCTGGGACTACAGGTGCCCACCACCATGCCAGGCTAATTTTTTTTTTGTATTTTTAGTAGGGATGGGGTTTCACCGTGTTAGCCAGGATGGTCTCTATCTCTTGACCTTGTGATCCATCCGCCTCAGCCTCCCAAAGTTCTGGGATTACAGGAGTGAGCCACCGCGCCCAGTCAATTTTTGTATTTTTAGTAGAGAAGGGGTTTCCTTTGTTGGCCAGGCTGGTCTCGAACTCCTGGCCTCAAGTGATCCACCTCACAAAGTGCTGGGATTACAGGCGTGAGCCGTGTCTCCCAGCCTGCAATGACCTAATTTTTAACAACAGATGATCACACGGAAAGTTATTTTAGAACAATTTGTTTATCAGTTAGACTGCCAGCTAAGTCATCTTCTACTAAAGTTACTTCAGGCACTGAGAAATATTTTCCATTGTTTTTTTTTTCTGATGTTTGTGGAGAGTTAGAGTGGCCCCAAAGGATGACCTCCAGATAATAGGGACATGGCATATATCCTAATCAAGAATGTGAGTGCCAAGAGATTAGGAATTATTTTTCTTTACTTGGATTTTAATAACTACTGGCTAAACATCAGACATAAGAAAGTACTTGAGGCCAGGCATGGTGGCATGCACTTGTGGTACCAGCTACTTGGGAGGCTGAGGCAGGAGAATTGCTTGAGGCCAGGAGGTTGAGACCAGCCTGGGCAACGTAGCCAAGCCCCGTTTCTAAAAAAAAAATTTTTTTTTTTTGAGATGGAGTCTCGCTCTGTCGCTCAGGCTGGAGTGCAGTGGCCGGATCTCAGCTCACTGCAAGCTCCGCCTCCCGGGTTTACGCCATTCTCCTGCCTCAGCCTCCCGAGTAGCTGGGACTACAGGTGCCCACCACCTCGCCCGGCTAGTTTTATTTTTGTATTTTTTAGTAGAGACGGGGTTTCACCATGTTAGCCAGGATGGTCTCGATCTCCTGACCTCGTGATCCGCCCGTCTTGGCCTCCCAAAGTGCTGGGATTACAGGCTTGAGCCACCGTGCCTGGCCAAAAAATTTTTTAATTAGCAGGAGCTGGGTGTGGTGGCTCATACCTGTAATCCTAGCAGTTTGGGAGGCTGAGGTGGGAGGACTGCTTAAGCCCAGGAGTTCAAAACCAGCCAGAGCAAAAAAGTGGGACCTCGTCTCTACAAAAAATAAAAAAAATAAAAAAATAAAATAACCAAGTGTTCTGGCATGTGCCTGTAGTCCCAGCTACTCAGGAGACTGAGATGGGTGGATCACTTGAGCCTGGTAGGTTGAGGCTGCAATGTGCTATGATCATGCCTGTGAATAGCCAATGCACCCCAGCCTGGGTGACAAAGCAAGACCCTGTCTCAAAAAGAAAAAAAAAGAAAAGAAATTAGCAGAGTGTGGTCTTGTGCATATAGTCCCAGCTACTGGGGAGGCTCACATGGGAGGATCACTTTCAGCCCAGGAGTTAGAATCTGCAGTGTGCTATGATCACATCTGTGAATAGCCACTGCACTACAGCCTGGACAACATATCAAGATCCCATCTCTCTTTTAAAAAAAAAAAAAAATACTTGATGAAGCCACATTGACTATGACACTAAATAACATTGTAAGGGATATTATTGGGATATTAAATGTATAATGTGCTTGGATCCCCCGACACATATATGACCTTTCCCTACTCTGTTGGCATCATGCATCTGCCTCAGGCAGGATTACAATTTTTGTGTCAAGAAGGCAAGGCCAGGCTCAGTGGCTCATGTCTGTAATCCCAACACTTTGGGAGGCCGAGGCAGGTGAATCACCTGAGGTCAGGAGTTCAAGATCAGCCTGGTCAACATGGTGAAATTCCATCTCTACTAAATACAAAAAATTAGCCTGGCGTGGTGGCGCATACCTGTAGTCCCAGCTACTCAGGAGGCTGAGGCACAAGATAAGGCCACTGCACTCCAGCCTGGGATACGGAGTGAGACTCCGTTTAAAAAATAAAGAAAAAAAAGGCAAAGAGAAAGAGTAAATGTTTGATTTTGCAAAACAGGCTTTTGAAGAGATAGGGTTTTCTAAATTCCAAGTGTTCCCTCTTTATTTGAATTAAATAATTAATTAAAATTATTTTTTTTTAGTGAAATAGGGTCTCTGTCACCCAGGCTGGGGTGCAGCGGTGCAATCATAGTTCACTGCAGCCCCCAACTCTTGGGCTCAAGTGATCCTCCTGCGTCAGCCTCCTGAGTAGCTGGGACTACCAGCATGAAACACCATGCCCAGCTAATGTGTTAACTTTTTGTAGACATATTGCACAGCCTGATGTTGAACTTGTGGCCTCAAGGATCCTCCTGCCTTGGCCTCCCAAAATGGTGGGACTACACGTATGAACCACCACACTAGGCCCCAAATGCTTTTTTTTTTTTTTTTGAGACAGACTCTCACTCTGTTGCCCAGGCTGAAGTACAGTGGCATGGTCTCGGCTCACTGCAACCTCCGCCCCCCAGGTTCAAGCAATTCTCCTGCCTCAGCCTCCTGAGTAGCTGAGATTAAAGGTGCGCACCACCACGCCCAGATAATTTTTGTATTTTTACTAGAGACAGGGTTTCATCATGTTGACCAGGCTGGTCTCAAACTCCTGGCCTCACGTAATCCGCCCACCTCTGCCTCCCAAAGTGCTGGGATTATAGGTGTGAGCCACTGTGCCTGGCCTCTCCCTCTTTATGTTTTGAGACAAACTTGGCTGGGTCATAGATTGTTATAATGGCCTTATTTTTTTGTTGTTGTTTGAGACAGAGTCTCACTCTGTCGCCAGGCTAGAGTGCAGTGGCGAAATCTCGGCCCACTGCAACCTCCACCTCCCTGGTTCAAGCGATTCTCCTGCCTCAGCCTCCCAAGTAGCTGGGATTACAGGCACGTGCCACCACACCTAGCTAATTTTGGTATTTTTAGTAGAGATGGGTTTTCACCATGTTGACCAGGATGGTCTCGATCTCCTGACCTCATGATCCGCCCACCTCGGCCTCCCAAAGTGCTGGGATTACAGGCGTGAGCCACCATGCCCAGCCTAATGGCATTATTTTTAAGCAATGGATGATCCTTTGAAAAAAATTTAAAGGGAAACAGCAATTTACTTCAAACCAGAGTGCAAGGGAGCTCGTCGAAGAAGGGAAAACAGGAAGAGCCTTTCCCTTCGACGTCTGAGCACAGAACTTTTCTCCTCTAGCCAAAGAATGCTGGGTGCAGAGGATGTCCCATGGGGAGATGTCTGATGGGTCAAGATGACAGATTTTGGAGATTTCCTACAACTTGCCTGGTGTTTTTCTCAAAGACTCAGTAACCACCTTTGGAATTACATTCGTGTTTATAATTTCAAGTTCAACGCATTACATAATCAGTGTCAGAATTCGTTATTCAGGTGACTCCTGTGAGCCTGCACCCGACCCTCCACTCCTACCCCCATCTGGCTTCCCTGGCACATGGAAAGGTTTAAGGCAAAGGATTCTTTCCTTGAAGAGCACGCATTGTTACTTTTTAAAAAGCATTAAATGTGTTATGTTGTTTTAAGGAAGTAAGAAACATTTCTTTTACAGAAGTGATTACATCTCATATAGGGCTCATTTTGGGATCATGATTTAAGGCAAATCCAGACTGAGCAGGGTGGCTCAAACCTGTAATCCCAGGGCTTTGGGAGGCCGAAGCAGGCGGATCACTTGAGGTCAGGAGTTCAAGACCAGCCTGGCCAACATGGCGAAACCCCGTGTCTACTAAAAATATTAAAAGTCACTACTAAAAACAGAAAAAATTAGCTAGGGGTGGTAGCACAAGCCTATAATCCTAGCTACTCGGGAAGCTGAGGGAGAAAAATCGCTTGAACCTGGGAGGTGGAGGTTGCAGTGAGCCGAGATTGCGCCACTGCACGACAGAGCGAGACTCCATCAAAAAAAAAAAAAAAGAAAAAGAAAAAGAAAGAAAGAAAGAAATTCACTGGATTTAGGATGTCATTTCGGTTTCTTTATCAATTTGGCTCCCTCTAGAGGTCAGTTAGCATATTTTTGTCAGCACCACTTAACACCTTCGCCCTCTTTTAAAACAGAATAATTTCTCCTACGAAGGTTTTGGGGGAAATGATTGAAATTGATTAATAGAGTCTATTTTTTTTTAGCAAACATTATATTTAATTTTTGCTTAAAATTACTAAGACTGGCCGGGCGCGGTGGCTCAAGCCTGTAATCCCAGCACTTTGGGAGGCCGAGACGGGCGGATCACGAGGTCAGGAGATCGAGACCATCCTGGCTAACACGGTGAAACCCCGTCTCTACTAAAAAATACAAAAAACTAGCCGGGCGAGGTGGCGGGCGCCTGTAGTCCCAGCTACTCGGGAAGCTGAGGCAGGAGAATGGCGTAAACCCGGGAGGCGGAGCTTGCAGTGAGCTGAGATTCGGCCACTGCACTCCAGCCTGGGCAACAGAGCGAGACTCCGCCTCAAAAAAAAAAAAAAATTACTAAGGCTGCCAGGTTTACCAAATAAAAATACATGACACCCAGCAATATTTAAATTTCAGATTTAAAAAATTATTTTTTAACCTAAGAATGTCCCAAATACACTAATCTGGCAACTCTGTGTATCTCTGTATATCTGTATATAGAGACATACACTATATATACAGTATTTTACTCCTTATTTGTTGAATGAGGATTCTGAGGATCAAAACATCCAACTCCAGCCTCTCATTTTCCCATGTTCCCATAGCCTGTTCTTGTTTTTTCATTCTAAGTTTTCTTCTAAGTTCTCAAAAGAAATCAGATCATAGGTCTGGTCAGATAACTTGATTTTAAGCTCCAAAGATCCTGAGATACTGAAGGAAGCCAAAATATTTCACCCCAAAATATCCTTTGCTGACATATTTTGAGATAGTTCTTCAGAGAGCCAAGCAGCCCTGCAAAGCTGTCGTCTGCGTGGAACTTTGCATCTGTAAAGCAAACCTGCGTCCCTGCAGCAAGGCTCTCTGAGGTCCTCCCTGGTCCAGATCTAGGAAAGATGAACTGAGAGTCTGACATCTCTCAAGATCTGAAAGGAATATTTCCCACCTCTTCTCTCTGAGGGCTGCTACCCGTGAGGTTTCAGTTGCATAACAAGACCACCTTTGCTAGCCAGGCGTCCTCTTCTCTCCCATCCATAATCTATTTTGCCACCATCACCTGACTTACCACCATAACCTTTCTGAGGCCATGCTCTAAGGCCCCATTCTTTCTGTAATCTCAAAATGGTAGAAAAGTCTGGGCCCAGTGGCTCACGCCTGTAATCCCAACACTTTGGGAGGCCCAGGTGGGTGGATCACTTGAGGTCAGGAGTTCAAGACCAGCCTGGCCAACATGGCCAAATCCCATATCTAATAAAAATACAAAAAATTAGTCGGGTGTGGTGGTGGGGTATTCCCAGCTACTCTGGAGGCTGAGGCACGAGAATCACTTGAACCTGGGAGGTAGAGGTTGCAGTGAGCCAAGATGGCGCCACTGCACTCTAGCCTAGGCAACGGAGTGAGACTCCGTCTCAAAAAAAAAAAAAAAAAAAAAAGGCAGAAAAGCTTCTGTGCTCTACTGGGAATCTGGGGTAATCGCTCCGTGATTTTCCCCTGTGCGTGTTAATAGATTTGCATGCTTTGTCTCTTAATAATCTGCCTTTGTCTGTTGATGTTCAGCAAAGCTTCGCGAAGTTTCCCTTGGCCCCTACAGTGTTGGCGTCATAGACAGAATACTAAAGCTGCTCTACTTTTCTGGAAGCCACAGTCCGGGGAACCCAGGACCTGTCAAAGCATCAGAAGGGTAAGAAATTCCTACCAGCCAGCCTCCCAGCCTCTCTCCGTGAAATCCAATCAAGCAGACAGCAGAAATCACTGTTTGTCTCTTTCCCCTTTCCTAAAATCTTGATTAACTGGAGAAAAGGATTTGTGTGACTAGTCTTGGGTTAAGTAGCGATTCTGGTGTGCTTTTAGGCATGAATATTCATATCGTCTGATCCTTTTTCTCTCAGAGTCTTTTCCATTGTATTTTGTTATGGATCTCTCAGAAAGAGGGGTGACATAGGGTAGAACATGGACCTAGAACCCCCAGAAGCGCACTGTGCCAGCTGGCCCTGCAGTTTGTTTGTTTGTTTGTTTGTTTGTTTGTTTTGAGACAGAGTCTTGCTCTGTCACCCAGGCTGGAATGCAGTGGCAAGATCTTGGCCCACTGCAACCTCCGCCTCCCGGGTTCAAGTGATTTTCTTGCATCAGCCTCCTGAGTAGCTGGAATTACAGGCATGCGCCACTGCGCCTGGCCAATGAGTCCTATTTATAAGGTGCTTTTGTTGTCTCAACCTTGCTGCCTGGTTAGTCCTGGGAAAGTCCAATCCCAGGAGGGCCTGCCTGGTGTCACAGCTTAATAGGTGCGTGACTGGCGGCCCCCCACAAATTTGTGGGATACTAGAGGCACTGTATGTAAAAACACCATCCTTTATCATCTGTGGCAACAAGAACCTTTTGCTGCCTTAGTCTATTCGTGGGAGTGAATTTGTAAGGATGGGAATCGTTGAGGCTGCCTGTTTTATGCCCTCTCCAAGAAGCACCTCTTGTTTATTGGTAAAAACTTAATTGAAACCTGGAAAATTACCTCCTGGGCATTCCATGAAGAGGCTTATTAGATTGAGTTGCTATTTGTGTAAGTACACCTCAGGAAATTCTTTTTTTTTTTTTTTTTTTTTTGAGACAGAGTCTCGCTCTGGCACCCAGGCTAGAGTGCAGTGGCTCGATCTCGGTCCCCTGCAAACTCCGCCTCCTGGGTTCAAGCAATTCTCCTGTCTCAGCCTCCCAAGTAACTGGGATTACAGAGGTGCACCGCCATACCCGGCTAATTTTTGTATTTTTAGCAGAGACAGGGTTTCACCATGTTGGCAGGCTGGTCTCGAACTCCTGACCTCAAGTGATCCACCCACCTCGGCCTCCCAAAGTGCTGGGATTACAGGCTTGTGCCACCGTGCCTGGCCACATCTCAGGAAATTCTAATCATCCGTGGCCAAAAGATTGATTCTTTAAATTACAAAGGCCCCCTAAACTAAAACTATTTTAGAGACCTCTCATTCCAAACAAGTGCCTTATTTGTGTTTAGGGAAAGAGCAAATTAAAAGAAAGGCACTAATAGTATCATGGCTAGCCTTAGACATTTTCCTAACAAAAGTTTCAGAACAAAAATCTGACAGAAAACAAAATTAAAATCCTTTGTACACTCAAATTGCCTGCTTTGGATTCCCTGCAGAATTTGTAGTGGCAGCCACTCCACCTTGTGGCCTAGGAGTTAAAATTCTGTGCTTTCACCACTGTGGACTGGGTTCGATTCCCAATTAGGGAGCCACTTCCTTTTGGTTAAAAGGTTCAAAACCTAAAAATATTGGCTGTTTTTCCTGGTTGAAATCTGATAATAAGAGATTATTATCTCTTGTTATTATCTCAGTAAGGGCTTCAGCTATGTGAGACAGATAAACTTTAACCTGTTCCATTTACATAAACACAGTTTAATCCACCTGTCCTTTTAAACTAGTGAGTTTTACCAGTCTCATGGCTATAATTTTGAAATCAAAGCTGTAAGGCCTTTATTTACTTCTGCATGTTTTTTCTTTTCTTTTCTTTTCTTTTTTTTTTTTGTTTGAGACGGAGTCTCACTCTGTCACCCAGGCTGGAGTGCAGTGGCACTATCTCGGCTCACTGCAAGCTCTGCCTGCCACGTTCAAGCGATTCTCCTGCCTCAGCCTCCTGAGTAGTTGGGATTACAGGCACCTGCCACCACACCCAACTAATTTTGTATTTTTAGTAGAGATGGGGTTTCTCCATGTTGATCAGGGTGGTCTTGAACTCCTGACCTCAGGTGATCCACCAGCCTTGGCCTCCCAAAGTGCTGGGATTACAGGCATGAGCCACTGTGCCCAGCTATCTGCATGTATTTTTATATACATATATTTGCTTGTATATTGTCTACATGGTGCCAAATTGACTTATAAATAAATTAGCATTTATAAATTAAGTAAATGAGCCCAAATTATTTTCAAATTCATGCAACTTTAATAACCTTTGATAAATAAAGCCAGTTTTAATATTGTTGATACAATAAAATAAAAACATCGTCTGAATTTAATTTAGACATTCTACCTGAGTTTAGACGGGTTTATACTGTCTCCATGATGTTTTAAGGTTGTAAACCTGTTAACAGCTTCTGTAATTTTTCTTGTTGCTGTTGTTGTTTTTGAAACATGGTCCTGCTCTGTTGCCCAGGCTGGAACACTACAGCCTTGGCCTTCCAGGCTCAAGTTATCCTCTCACTTCAGCCTCCCGAGTAGCTAGGACTACAGGTGCAAGCCTCCATACCTGCCTAAATTTTTTTTTTACTTTTTGAAGGGATGGCGTCTCCTTATGTTGTCCGGGATGATCTTGAACTCCTGGGCTCAAGAGATCCTCCCGCCTCAGCCTCCCAAAGTGCTAGGAGATATTTTTGAAACTTGCTTGATTTGTCTGTGACTTTATGACTTAGGTTTGGAGCCATTTGATTCTGGAGTCTCCACAGTGGCCATGGTGAGGCCTGGGGACCCACGTGTGTCTGCAGTGCCTAGGCCCATCTTCCCTGGCCCAGCAGGATTTCCTGGCCATTCCGGGAAGGGTTGGGTCCTCTAGGTATTGTCTTTACAGCTCTGGCCTCTGTCCTGGGCTCTGCCCCTGATACATAGCAATTAAAATGACTTACTCCCTAGGTTTTTCACTGAAAAATAGGGCTACTAAGAGTTAAAATTATTGTTAATATAGAACTAAAACTAGAACTGAGAGAAACACTTCTGTATACAGAGTGTATAAGAAAAGTATGTGTTTTTGGTGAGAAGGGCGATAGGAAAGGCATGAGAATGTGGTTTTTGCTACAGGAAAAGTAATTTTGTCTAGTTTAGATGAATAGATATAGAAAGTTGGGGGGAAAGAATGAGAAAACTTGGAAGAGGTTATAAAAGGTAAACAGAAATCTTACTTTGTGTGGTCAAAGTTGATTGAAATTGGATGCATCTATTTATAAGGTTTTGTTGAAATTGGTCTAACTATTAATAATACACTAATGCAGCATAACATGCTAGCTCACGTCTGTAATTCCAGCACTTTGGGAGGCCAAGGCGGGGAGATCACTTGAGTCCAAGAGTTCGAGACCAGCCTGGGCAACATGGAAAAACCCCGTATCTACTAAAAATGCAAACACTTGCTGGGCATGGTGGTGCACCTCTGTAATCCCAGCTGCTTGAGAGGCTGAGGCAGGAGGATCGCTTGAACCCGGGAAGTGAAGGTTGCAGTGAGTTGAGATCGTGCCGGTACTCTCCAGCCTGGGCAACAGAGCAAAACTCTGTCTCAAAACCAAAACAAAACAAAACACTAATGCAAAACTAGAAGTTGGTTTTCTCTTTTGAATGAGATTTTCGTGTAGTATTAATAAAAGCAAAAGGTTTTGTTTACCTTTGAGATCAACTGTAAAAAAGGGGAGAAGGAGAGACAGATTCTGTTGGTCTTATGCTATCTTTATTAGGTCTTTTGATCGTTTGAAAAACTGAGTGTCTCTCTATCAAAGAGGAAAGGTTTTTGCTTTTTGAAATCTGAATTATCACTTTAACTAAATGAGTATTACTTTGCAGTGACCTGTACTCCTATTTTGATCAAGTGTTTTAAACTTTTCATATCGGATAAACATCCCAAAGTCAAATTTTAAATTCTAAAATTGTCCTTTTAACCTCGAACTAACTTTTAGAGGTTCCAGAAAGGACCCCTGGGAGTCCAAGAGAGATGTGTTAGGCGTATGTACTACGTAAATAACTATATGGGAAGCACTGTTAAATGAGAAATGGTATTTAACCTTCTTTGAGTTATATTTATATAAATGTATTATCAATATGTGCTCCAAAATTGTATGAGATTCCTAAAATTCTTATGTGTCTCAGTATTTGTTATCAGTCATAAATATCAGTATTATGTCAATTTTTGGTTTTTATTTTTGTTTTTAAGAGACAGAGTCTCACTCCGTCACACAGGCCAGAGTGCAGTGGTGTGTTTCTTACCCCGACTGGTCTTGAACTCCTGGCCTCAAAGGATCGACCTGCTTCAGCCTCCCAAAGTGTTGGGATTACTGGCGTGAGCCACTGTGCGTGGCCGATGATTATGTTTTTTGTTTCTTTGTTTTTGAGATGGGGTCTCACTCTGTCGCCCAGGCTAGAGTGCAATGACGCCATCTCGGCTCACTGCAACCTCCGCCTCCCGGGTTCAAGCGATTCTCCTGCCTCAGCTTCCCAAGTAGGTGGAATTACAGGCGCCCACCACCAAGTCCAGCTAATTTTTGTATTTTTAGTAGAGATGGGGTTTCTCCATGTTGGTCAGGCTGGTGTTGAACTCCTGACCTCAGGTGATCCACCCACCTCGGCCTCCCAAAGTGCTGGGATTACAGGTGTGAGCCACTGCACCTGGCCCGTATTATGTGAAACTGTAGTATGCTGCAGCACTGCGCAGGCCTGAGTTCCTGGTCACAGTGGGTGAGGAAAAGAAGAGCCTCTACTGAAGCAGTTCTCAGCCCTGTCAGGGTATCTTAGTCCATTTTCTGTTGCTTATAACAGAATACCTGCAACTGGGAAATTTCTAAAGGAAAGGAGTTTACTTCTTACAGTGGAGGCTGAGAAGTCCAAGGTCAAGGGTCAGCACCTGGTAGGAGCCTTCTTGCGGGTGGGGACTGTGGAGTTGTGAGGGTGTCGCCCGGTGGAAGGGGCTGCGTGTGCTAGCTTAAGGCTCTCTTCCTCTTATAAAGCCACCAGTGCCACTCCCACAATAACCATTAATCCATTAGCCCATGAACCCGTGAATGGGTTCATGGGCTAATCCATTCATGAGAGCAGAGCCCTCATGACCCAGTCGCCTCTTAAAGGCCCTGCCCCTCAAGACTGCCACATTGGGGATTCAGCTCCAACACCTGGCATTTGCCAGACACATTAAACCACAGCACTGGGTAACAGAATTGTCGTAGAGCTTTGTAAAAATACATGTTTCCTAGAGTTTCTGATTGAGTAGCACAGGCTTCAGGCACAAGTCTCTCTGATTTCACTCCTGTACAGAGGTCCTTCCTCCGTCCTGTTCTGTGCGTTTAGAAATCTAACAGATGACTCCTGACAATACTCATTACTGCCGGTTCCCATCTGAATGTGTTTGGGCATCCTGCCACCAGAACCAGTTGGTGACAATTCGAAATCCATTTAATGTTCTGAATGTGTGGCTCCAGAAATTCCTTCTTAAATCTCTTTTGCTTCTCTGCCTCGGGGGCTGTCATTACTGCAACATTTTGTGGCAAGTTCCAAAGACAGATAAGAAGGCTGTCTTCAGTTCCTGTCCTGCCTTCCCTATAAAGTGTCTGATTTCTGAATTGTTCTTTCTTTTAAAGAGAGAGGGTCTCACTCTGTTGCCCAGATTGGAGTACAGTGGTGCAATCATAGCTCACTGTGACCTTGAACTTCTGGCCTCAAGTGATCCTCCTGACTCAGCCTCCCGAGTAGCTGGGACCACAGGTGCATGCCACAATGCTTAGCTTATTTATTTATTTATTTATTTATTTATTTATTTATTTGAGATAGAGTTTCACTCTTGCTGCCCAGGCTGGAGTGCAATGGTGAGATCTCGGCTCACTGTGACCTCCGCCTCCTGCATTCGAGCGATTCTCCTGTCTCAGCCTCTCCCATTACAAGCATGCGCCACCACGCCTGGCTAACTTTGTATTTTCAGTAGAGATGGGGTTTCTCCATGTTGATCAGGCTGGTCTTGAACTCCCGACCTCAGGTGATCCGCCCAACCCAGTCTCCCAAAGTGCTGGGATTACAGGAGTGAGCCACTGTGCCCGGCCTGCCTGGCTAATTTTTTAAATGAGATAGTGTCTTGCTTTGTTGCCCAGGCAAGTCTCAAACTCCTGGCCTCAAGTGATCCTCCCACTTCGGCCTCCCAAAGCTCTGGGACTACAGGTGTGAGCCACTGTGCCTGGCGTGGTGTCTTCTTACCTCAAACGGGAGCTTTGTGATTGCCTGATAGCCAGGCTCATAGTAGAACCACAGGCTCCAGAGGTTCCCATTCTATGGGAAAAGCAGAATAGGGTCTTAATCAATCCATATGTGACTGTCAAGGATCCCTCCCCCTCCCACGAAAGTTGCCAATTTCTCTTTTTAAATTAGTGCATATTCTAGACCTCGGTGGTAAAATGGAGAGAGACTCCAACGAGATACCTCCCCAAAATTCACAACAAAATAGAAATGGTTTAAAAGCAGCAAAATAATGCAGTGGCAATTACAAAAGGTACTTGTGGATAGGGCCTGGAGGGATTGGTCTTACTTGTATCATAATCTTTAAAAATTCCCATCAAGAGTAAGAGTGATGTGGGAGAGTCCCACTATCCTCTTGACCAAGCAGGTTCTAGGTGCTCCTGACTCATCCCATTCCCACTCCCAGCAGCAGTATAAGGGGAACAGATGTCGTGCTCACCTCAGCAGCACGTATACTAAAATTGGAATGATACAGAGAAGATTCACATGGCCCCTTTAAAAATATTTAATAAAAAGGCAGGGCGAGGTGGCTCATGCCTATAATCCCAGCACTTTGGGAGGCTAAGGCAGGCAGATCACTTGAGGTCAGGAGTTCGAGACCAGCCTGACCAACATGGTGAAACACCATCCCTACTAAAAACACACAAAAATTAGCTGGGTGTGGTGGCACGCGGCTGTAGTCCCAGCTACTCAGGAGGCTGAGGCAGGAGCATCGTTTGAACCCGGGAGGCGGAGGTTGCAGTGAGTTGGGATCACGCCACTGTACTCCAGCCTGGGCAACAGAGCAAGACCTTGTCTCAAAATAAATAAATAAATAAATAAATAAATAAATAAATAAATAAATGGAACGGAGGTGAGTGGCAGTGGGGAATTCCTTAAGAATCACCCTAATATACCCAACAAGAAAGGGGTGGGCCACACAGAGATATAGGAATCCAAGGATGAATTTTGCGCAAGAACAGAAATCGTGGCGTTCCACTTGCCATTTTGTTGGCTCTCCCCAGGTTGGGAGGAAAGCTGGAGAAAGTGGTTCCAGTTTTTGGCATCTATGGAGATAATCGTATTTTTCCTTCTTAACAAATGAATATGAGTTATATTCATAGATTTCTTAACATTTTTGCATTAAAATTTTTTTTTGAGTTTTTGTGTTCCTGAGGTGAATCTCACTTAGTTGATCTGTATTACTATTTAAATGTACTTTGAAATCATCTTTATGAATATTTTATTCAGAATTTTGACTCTCATATTTAAAAATGAAATTGGTCTGTAATACTTTCCCCCTCTCCAGCACCTGGATCCATGGGCTTGGCAGCCACAGTGATCATGAACTTCCAGCTATGTCCTAGAGTCATTTCTCTCTGAGGATGTCAGGAGGAACCCCAAAATGTCATCAAGTCACTGGCTGCAGGTAGGCCTCCTGTTTCTGCCACTGCTCCTACCGCCACTATTTGGCCGTAAGTTCCTGCCATCAGAGTTGGCGTGCTCATGCACGCAGACTCACATTCACACTTTGTGAGCTGTGAACAAGTAGGTTCCCAGGGAAGCCTTTATCACACAGCAAATCCCACCCAACACTTCCACCTCCCACAAAAAGGAGCCCTGGAGTTACGAAATTCTCTCCTCTCCAATGCACGGGAGTGTTCAAGTTCTTCAAACCTGGGGGCAGCCAATGCTCAGGCTCTAGGCAAGCAGCTTCCACCCCAAGCACACCGATAGATTTCCCAATAGAAAGAGGTTCTTTTTTTTCCCTCTCAAAAGTATTCTGGTGCCAGCTACAAAAAATACATAAACTTTCCCGCCTTATAATAGTAGCTACAAAATAAATGTATGTGTTTTCAATGTATTTTAAGGAGATACGATATTAACATTTGGGTATACTTTATCTACAGAAGGGATTGTACTCGGTGTTGTCAACCCTTTACTTAATATTTTTTTAAAACTACAGATAGGTTGGGTGTGGTGGCTCACACCTGTAATCCCAGTACTTTGGGAGACTGAGGCAGAAAGATCACTTGAGGCCAGGAATTCAAGACCAGCCTGGCCAACACAGCAAGATCCTATCTCTACAAAAAAAATTTTTAAATTAAAAAAAAACTATAGATAAAATTTCAAATGCATGCTCTATTACTTCACGGGTGGTAGTGGAGTCTGCAATCTGCAGTCTTGTGAATAAACATACCCCAACCGACATTCAAAATAATGGGACCAAAGGTAAAATTGAATCACTAAAATCACAGTACAGATCTGCTTAGGTCAGACTCCACAATGCGGAAGCTGTGTCAGTTAGGAGTTGCATTCCCCTAGGAGTAACAGAAACCTCATGAGAGTGGCTTGCATACTAGAGTTTATTCTCACAGAACAGCCCCGACATAGGGGCCCTTTCAGGAGCCAGTATGGCGGCTTCACCTAAAAGCCACGCTGGAGTCCTTACGATGCTGTTTCTGCCTCTCCATCCTCAGAGTGTGACCTGTCATCAAGGTCACCTTGTAATTTAGGACGGCCTGGATCCTCCTCAGCCATCATGTTTGCAAGCTAGGCAGCAGAGAGGGCAAAAGTGAGCAGAACTGGCTTTTTTTTCTTCTTTTGGAGACAGTCTCACTCCTTCGCCCAGGCTGGAGTGCAGCGGTGCGGTCTGGACTCACTGCAGCCTCTAACTCCTGGGTTCAAGGGATCCTTCCACCTCAGCCTCTGGAGTAGCTGGAACCACAGGCACCCACCACCACACCCGGCTAATTTTTGTATTTTTAGTAGAGAAGGGGTTTTGCCACGTTGCCCAGGCTGGTCTTAAACTCCTGGCCTCAAGCAATCCACACGCCTCGGCCTCCCAAACTGCTGGGGTTACAGGCGTGAGCCATTGCACCTGGCCTATAGTGTTATTTTAGGAGCGTAAAACTAACACAAATGGTATAACCCTTAGATCAGTTTACAGTTTTTTCTTATGGGAAATACGGTCCAGCACTGATCCTTTGGATCCACGTAGCTGTAATTCATGCATTTGAACTGTTGAATAGCATTCCTTTGTAGGAATAAGCTATAGTTACCCTTCCTTACTGAAGGACACTTAGGTTGTTTCCAACATTTTCTTTTATCTTTTTTTTTTTTTTGAGGCAGAGTTTTGCTCTTGTCACCCTGGCTGGAGTGCAGTGTTAAAATCTCAGCTCACTGTAGCCTCCGCCTCCCGGGTTCAAGCGATTCTCCAGCCTTGCCTCCTGAGTAGCTGGGATTACAGGCATGCCCCCAGCTAATTTTGTATTTTTAGTAGTATTTTTAGTAATTTTTTATTTTTAGTGGTCGGGCTGGTGATCCACCGGCCTCATATTCCTAAAGTGCTGGGATCACAGGCGCCCGGCTACAATTTTCTACTATAAACATTGTTGCAGTAAACAGTCTCCTTGTATCAGCCTCCTTATTTGAGAGTCTCTCACATATAAACCTAAGAGGTCTCCCAACATACCTGCCTCTTCAAGGCTGATAGATAGCGACCAATTTCTCTATAAAGATGCAATTTACATTCCAACTAGTAGTGTATGAGTCCCCATTCCTCCCTATCCTCCCAACACTAGGTGGTCTTATAATTTTTCACCCATCTGCTGAATATGAAATGATAATTATTGTTTAAACTTCATTTCCTCAAAACAAGAAAGATTCAGCATATTTTCCTGTTTATTCATTGCTTTTTCCCTTTTGTAAACATTCAGTTTTCACCCATTTTGCATGTGGATTGTTGTATTTTTCCTTATTAATTTATGTTAGTTCTTAAGGCTGGGCACGGTGGCTCACACCTGTAATCCCAGCACTTTGAGAGGCCACAGTGGACAGATCACTTGAGGTCAGGAGTTCGAGACCAGCCTGGCCAACATGGTGAAACCCTGTCTCTACTAAACCTACAAAAAAAAAAAAAAATTAGCTGGGCATGGTGGCGGGTGCCTTTAGTCTCAGCTACTGGGGAGGTTGAGGCATGAGAATTGCTTGAACCTAGGAGGTGGAGGTTGCAGTGAGCTGAGATCGCACCACTGCACGCCAGTCTAGGCAACAGAGTAAGACTCTGTCTCAAAAAAAAAAAAAAAAAAATTAGGCTAGTTCTTGTTATATCTAGATAATAATCCTCTGCCAGTTTTACGTGATAAAAATATCTTCTAGTCTGTGGTTTGTCTCTTACCCTTGTTATGGTGTTATTTGTCATACAGTAGTTTTCTTTTTTAACATAGTTGATCTCTACCTGACTTTTCTCTATTGTTTGAGCTTTTCAATAATTTTTCAACAAATCTTAATCCTGATATAGACATTCTTCTAATTCCCTTCAAAAGTTTTACATTTTGATTGATAGAATGTATTTTTATTATTTATTTATTTATTTACTTACTTATTTTTGAGGCAGAATCTCTCTCTGTGGCCCAGGATGGAGTGCAGTGGTGTGATCTCAGCTCACTGCAACCTCTGCCTCCTGAGTTCAAGCGATTCTCCTGCCTCAGCCTCCTGAGTAGCTGAGATTACAGGCGCACACCACAACGCTCAGCTAATTTTTGTATTTGTAGAGATGGGGTTTCACCATGTTGGCCAGGCTGATCTCGAACTCTTGACCTCAAGTGATCCACCCGCCTCAGCCTCCCAAAGTGCTGGGATTATAGGTGTGAGCCACTGGACCTGGCCAGAATGTATTTTATTAAATGAGGTATGTGCCTCATTTAATTTATCATGTGCATAAGCAGTTATCCAGCACCATTTATTGAACTGTTCTTTTCCTCCTGGTTTGTAATGCCAGCTCTAGACATACCATACTCAGCAAGTGGTTGTCACTCCTTTCTGTTTCATTGGTCTCACACTCTGCATCTGTTCCATATTACTCAAATCACAATCGTTTTCTAGAAAGTCTTGATACCTGGAAAGCAAGTTTCTCTCCTTATTCTTCTAAGTCATTTGACTATGTTTTACTGTGTTAGTCTCCTGTTGCTGTTATAACAAATCACCACAAATTTAGGGGCTGAAAACAACACAGGTTTATTCTCTTGCAGCTCTGGAGCTCTGTGTTCCTCCTGGAGGCTCTTGGGAAGAATCCATGTCCTTGTCTTTTCCAGCTTCTAGAAGCTGCCTACATTTTTGGGCACGTGGCTCCTTCCCCTTCTGCGAGGCAGCAGTGCAGCATCTTCTGGTCTCTCTGCTCCTCTGGTCACATAGCCTCTTTCTCACTCTGACCATCCCACTGCCCTCTTAGAAGGACCCTCGTGATTGGCCTACCCAATAATCCAGGATAATCTCCTCATCTCAAGTCCCTTAATTTAATCACATCTGAAAAGTCTCTTTTGCTATTGTAACATATCCACAGGTCCAGCCTTTAAGAGGTGGACATTTTCATGGCAGCCATGATTCAGTCACCACATTGGCCTTTCGCAATTCACTGTGAGTTTTGAGATGTTTGCTGGGTTCTATGGAAAAAGAAGCCCTGTTAGGGTGTTGATTGTAGTAGTATTGAATTTATAGATTGATTTGAGAACTGACATCTTTGGAATACTGAGCTTTTCCATTTATAACATGGTTTCTCTATTTAGGCCTTCTTTTGTGCCCTTTAGTAAAGATTCACAATTTTTTCTGTAAAATTTTTGTATAGCCTTTGTTACGTTTATTCCTAGGTGCTGTGTATATGTTTTGCTGTTATGAACATGATTTTTTACTACTCAATTTCTACTTGTTTTTTGTAGGTATATAGGAATACTATTAAATTTTAATTTACACATTTATCTTTTATTTAGCAAACTTACTGAATTTTATTTTGCTTTCTAACCTTTTGTCTGCAGATTCTTCTGAATTTTGTATATGAACATTTTAATCTGTAAATAATGACAACTTTTTTTGTTTTTTCTTATCTTGTTGCACTAACTAGGCACTTCATTACAATATTGAATCATGCTTCTAACTACACTAATAAGTCAGCTGGTTGTACACTGTCAAGTTTTGGGAGTTCCTGTCTGTATTAGTCTGTTCTCACACTGCTATAAAGAAATACCTGAGACTGAGTAATTTATAAATGGAAGAGGTTTAATTAACTCATGGCTGGGTTCCACATTGCTGGGGAGGCCTCAGGAAACTTACAATCATGGCAGAAGGCAAAAAGGAAGCAAGCATCTTCTTCACAAGGCAGCAGGAAAGGGCGTGTGTGAAGGAGGAATTGTCAAACACTTACAAAACCATCAGATCTCGTGAGAACTCCTCACTATCATGAGAACAGCATGGGGAAAACCACCTCCATGATTCAATCATCTCCCACCAAGTCCTTCCCTCGACATGTGGGGATTATGGGGATTACAATGCAAGCTGAGATTCGGGTGGGGAGACAGCCAAACCATATCACCATCTATTCTTGGTTTGCCAAGAAGTTTGTCTTATAGATGTTTTGACAACAAGAAAGGGTGTTGAACCATAGCTAATGATTTTCTGCATCTAGTGAAATATGTTTTCTTTCTCTTTTTGAATGTTAATCTGTTAATGTGTATCCCTAGGATAAACCCTACTTGATCATACTGTAATATTTTAAATAGATATCTGGGTTTAGTTTACTAACACTTTATTTAGATCTTTTGTATATTAGTTTATCAATTAGATTAGCATATACATTTTCTTTTATACTGGACTTTCCCAATTTTACTACAAATGTTTTACAAATCTCATAAAATAAGTTAGGTTTCTTTTACTATTTTCTGTAACTGTTTTTTTTCTACGATAGGAATCCATACCTTGAAATCTGATAGCACTTGCTTGTAAAGCTGAATGACCCTGGTGTTATTTTGTATAATTAATTTTTCTGAATGCTTATACTGTTCACGGTTTCTCTTTTCCCTTGAGTTGGCTTAGAAATTTATGATTTTCTAGAAAAATGGCCCAGCTTGTCTAAGTGTTGTCACTGATCAGCACAAGGTGCTGCCACAGGGTGGGCTCTGAGATGGACTTGGCATGCACACAGGGGTTCATAAGGATGCTCTTGGGAGGGCAAGAGTCCAAGAGTGGGTGGAGGTGGAAACAGCTCCTGTGCTGGTCAAATGACCACCTCATCTGACCCCACAGGGAGCTCAGGAGCGAGATCGACCCTAGGTGTTGTCTGGCGGGGCCACCTGGGTCCGTTGCTGGATACAGACCTGTGAGCATCGGGTGAGGCAGCACCCAAAGGGATTGAGTTGAAAGCTGTGGGCTGACAGCACTCCCAGCAGCTAAGGGCAAGATCTTTTATGGCGGGGGAGCGGGGGATGTCCCAGTCTTCCCCACAGCCACCCCTGCCCACCAGCTGCTCAGTCACATACATCAAGAGGGTTAAGAGAGCAGCTCCTTGGAGGTTCTGGGGAGTGTGGGGGAGCCTCCTCCTGGGGATGTTTTTTTCTTTTTCTTTTTTTAGAGACAGGATCCCACTTTGTCACCCAGGCTGAAATGCAGTGTTGCCATCATAGCTTACTGCAACCTCCAACTCCTGGCCTCAAGGGATGCTCCTGCCTCAGCCTCCCAAGTAGCTGGGACTACAGGTGTATACCACCATACCTGGCCTATGGGAGAATTTAGAAGAGGAAGATTAATAGGACAAACCACAGCCCTTCCCACCACAGCTGGCCTCAGGCTGCAGTCCACACTCCTCGTCTCTTTCCTCTACATCTGTTCCCCATTCATCCATCCCTCAGCTGGCACATCTGCTATTCTCAGCCGGGGTCACTGCACTTGAGGTGCCCACATGGATGGCCTGGGTGCCAAACATATGCTTCCGGTCTGGAGCAGAAGCCTTTCCTCCTCCTGGTAATGGTGGCCAGTCAGTGCCACCAGAGGGTGACACCTCTTCCTGCTGCAAGGTCCCTTGGCACAAGGAGATTAAGTGCCCCAGTGGCACCTCCCCTGGCAAAAGTGTCCTCCTGGGACCAGGCCCTTTAGACCTGCAGAACCCAAACTTACAGCGATGGGAAACGCCAATTCCTTTCCCAGCTGGTCCCTGGGGGTGAGACAGGCAGGGCCTCTGGTCCCTAGGCCCATGCATTCTTCCCACTGAGCACTGCGTAAAGGTCTCCAAAGTGCAGCCTGTGTCCCGGAGGACGGCACCTCATGCCCTGAAAGTCCTGCCCTGGAGTGGGCCCTTCAGCCGCGCCTCTATCAGGTCCGCTGTTCTGTGGCTTCACTACAGGATCCTGTGTTCCTGGGCCACTCCCCCACCTCCCTTGCTGTAACGTGGGTCCCAGGCCTGATGTGATGTTACGAGGTATCCCACGCCAGAGGATCAAACATTCTGTCTCTGTCCCTTCCAAGGTGGAAGAGGGTCCCTGTCACTGACTTGCCACCTAGTGGCTGGTTCTTCTCCAGTGCCAGTGAAGGGCACAGTACTGGTCTCTGCTGTTGGCAGATTGGATATTCAGTTGCATACATTGCTAGATTAGCTTGGCAAGTAGACGTATTAGTTCCATATTGCTGCATAACAATCCCCAAACTTAAGAGGCTTAACAGAGCATTTATTATCTCACAGTTTCTGTAAATCAGGAATCCGGCCCTGGCTTAACTGGGTCCTCTAACTAAGGGTCTTTCACAGGCTACAATCAAGATACTGGCCGGGGCTGGACGCAGTGGCTCACACCCATAATCTTAGCACTTTGGGAGGCTGAGGTGGGAGGATCGTTTGAGGCCATGAGTTCGAGAACAGCCTGAGCATTATTTTTATTTAAAAATTTAAAAATGTGCCAGGTATGGCAACGGACACCTGTAGTCCCAGCTACTCGGGAGGCTGAGGTAGGACGATCACTTGAGCCCAGGAGTTTGACGCTGCAATGAGCTATGATTGCACCACTGCACTCCAGCCTGGGCGACAGATGAGACCTAGTCTTTAAAAGAAAAGCAATAATAATAATAATAAATAAAATAAAATTATTGGTTAACTATAAATGGGAATGAATAATCTTACTGGGGTGATGGAAATGTTCTAAATCTGTATTGTGGTGATGATTATACAATTTGGTAAATTTGTTAAAAAATCATTGAATTGTACAGTTAAAATGGGTGAGTTTTATGGTGTAAAAGTCATACCTCAGTTAAGTTACAAATACACACCACATTAGTTGTAATGCTCTGTACAACCACAGAACGTCAGCAAAGACAGCCATGAAGGATTTTTTTCGTAAACCAAATTTTCCAATGAAAATGCCACCAACCACTAGATGTAGCTGCCTTTTCACGACAAGAAGGCTTTTGTTCTGGGTCTCAGGGACTTGAAGTTATCAAACATCAGGAATAAGGAAATATTTGCAAGTATCAGCTTATTCAGATCGATCATGATTGAGCCTATCAAATCATTTTATCCTTGGGTACAATTTAATAAGCAACTGCTTTTCTGCTAAGAAAAATAAGTGTCAATAAAACTTTTCAAATAACATGGAAAAATCTTCTAAGGAAAATATAGCCTCTCCCTTCATTACTTCAGTTCTTTCAAGAATATTTAAATAATAAACTGGGTTATGGGACAGTAACCCTCCTAATGTACACTGAAAACCACAACCTTTTCTAAGCCAGTGATAATTTCTGTTAACTTGGTGCGGCCCTGTTAGGTTGAGGAGGGCAGAGGAAACTCCTGTGGTGGAAAATTTTCAGTCAGTCACAGTTTTGGCACATTTATAAATAACATAAGTAAAACAAAATTTGCCCAAGTAAAGTCTTCATGTGTCAAAATCTTAATCTAGTTACCAGAATCAAAGTAGATATCCCTGCCTTCATCACAGGCCAGTTTCAGCCTAAGACTTTTTTTCTTTTCTCTTAAATGCTGGGCAAGCCTCAGAATGGATTATTAAAAATATTGATGTTGAAGACATTCTGAAAGACAAGTTTATGGGTTCATGACCTGAGTACTAAGAATCTAGAAGCTGTGTTCACAGGGATGAGGGAAAAAATAAGATCTGATGAACTCTTCTCTGAAATTAACATTTCACTGTGAATTTCATCACAGTGTCACAAATGTCAAGGTCAATGTGGAGAAAACAGAGGTTTCCAATCAAACAGAGGTCAAGTGACCTTGCCAAAGTGACACAGGGAGTTTTAACAGAAAAGCTAGGACCAGAACCCAGGTCTGGTGGCTGTCAGCCATGGTTCCTCGAGCCAAGCCCACACCCACTGTTCATTCTGCTCTTCACAGCGCCTGTAGCTTTGGGCTTTGTTGTTTTGTTTCTGTAGTTCTTTTTATCCAGGATGGATTTTTAAGAACATAGGTAATCACTGTCTGACTCATTTTAAAAATCAAAGTCATGAAACAGGGGTGTCTGGGATACTAAATGCTCTAGAAGTATTCAAGTAATTGATTGTAGTGAAAATCCCTAAGAAACCACAGCTAATCTCAATGTCCTTTGGTGGGTAAAGTCTATACCAGCTGTGGAAGAGTCCCCGTAGATTTTCTGCTAAGCCCCTCCAGCAACCCAGTCTTCTTTATTGTTACATGGGATGTTCCCTGTATGAAATCTTCTGCCCGTACTCCAACTTCCCCTCCCTGCCCCCCAAACTGCCACAATCCTGTATTCCTGGAGCAACAGCAACCCAGCATTTAATGATGTGAAGTCAGGTTACTTGACTAGAAAGACTAATAGGTTAGGTATGTTATACCCTTGATAAAGTAGATTTGTCTTCTACCCTTCTAGGCCTAACTCCAATAAAATCCAGGTGGGTTACATCAATTCAGACATCTGGATAAAAGGTTGAATGAAACCATGTACATAATACAGAACTATGCATGCCAGGAAAAGAAATTATACTGCCTAAAAGCTGCAACCTTCATGACATCAAATCTATTTTAACACTGGCTGGTTATGTGAGGAAAAGGCTAATAAAAAAAAAAAATTCTGGCTGACCAAAGAAGTATGCATGTATGTGTATTTATTTTTAAATTAATATTGAGATGGATTAATGTTCTAAAATTTGGACTTTTTAACATTATCTTATTCATAATATCATATATTATATCAAAAGTCTCTGAATAGAAACTGTTCAAAGGCATCTAATCTAATAATCATTACCATGTCACTAATCTAACCTCTAAGCAATTGCTAAATGCCATCAGTACCTTCATCTCCGATTACATTTTCATGATATTTCAAGCTACAATAACAAAACAGATGCTGATCTCGGCATTACTAAGCAACAGGATATGTATACTTTTTAGAGTATGAAAATATCACAGCTCTCCCACAGTCAATGATACTTATTTTCCAAGAACTGTCAAAAACTTCTAGTGATATGGTTATGCTCATCCAATTCCCATGAGGCCAACACTGTGATCACAGGTTACGATAAAAACTAAAATGCCACCCACAGCCATGTCTGAGTGATACGTAAAACGCTTTGATTCTTTTCCACTATGTCCTTTTTTTTTTTTTTTTTTTTTGAGACAGAGCCTCATTCTGTCACCGAGGCTGGAGTGCAGTGGCGCGATCTCCACTCACTGCAAGTGATTTTTCTGCTTCAGCTTCCCCAGTAGCTGGAACTACAAGCGCGTGCCAACACACCCAGCTAATTTTTGTATTTTTATTAGAGATGGGGTTTTGCCATGTTGGCCAGGCTGGTCTTGAACTCCTAACCTCAAGTGATCCACCCGGCTTGGCCTCCCAAAGTGCTGGGATTATAGATGTGAGCCACCGCGCCTGGCCTCATTTTCCACTACGTTCTAACCACCTAAAGTAACCATCATATGCAGTTAAAGCAAAACTGGTAATTTTACTGAGAAAAGATGGATTCATTTTAAAGTCACTTACTTGCTAAAACTTTGTGGCCTGGAAGTAATGTCTAAAGGTCTTATGTCAAATAATTCAGTCTATTTGCAAGTAACTGTGTACTCTTAGAGAAAAATCTTTAGTTTAAGTTACATTCCCAAACCTTGTCAAATCATTGCCCCTTCCCCACAGTTAACCCAAGACTCCCCAGAGTTACTCTGAATATAATTTAACCAAGTTAGATCAGAAAAAACCGCCCTTACTCCCTTGCCCCCATAGGGCTTGGCATACACTTGGAGAGTCCCTTGCAGAAAAGAAATACCACCCGTTGAGTTTTGAAATGTTCATGGACTGTTTCAAGAAAATAAGCCGCTTGGAAGTCACACATACACTAGGTGGCGCTGTGGCTGTGGCATTAAACAGTCTTTGGGCTGGGTAAATGCTGGGTAAGAGCACACATAACTTAAAGGAAAATTAGGCCCAACCCCAGATCATACAGTTCAGTGTCCTCCAACACTAGAGTGCTTCAGAAACACGCCAGGAACTTGAGCCTGGCGTGGTGGTGGCACATGCCTGTGGTCCCAGCTATTCTGGGGGCTGAGGCAGGAGGATTGCTTCAGCCCAGGAGGTAGAGGCTGAGGTGATCTGTGATTGTGTCACTGCACTCCAGCCTCGGCAACAGAGCAAGACCCTGTCTCAAAAACAAACAAACAAACAAACATGCAAGGAACTGGTTAAAAATACAAATACCCAGACCTACTGAATGAAAATTCCAGAGGTATGGGACACAAAACAGAAGACGCAGACGGGCACACTCATGCCATCCTCTCCCAGGACAGCCCACTTTCATCCACAGCCCCTTTATTTGGGCTTCTTACCTCCTCAAAAGTCTATCAGTAGTGGCTGGGCGCAGTGGCTCATGTCTGTAATCCCAGCACTTTGGGAGGCCAAGGCGGGTGCATCACCTGAGGTCAGGAGTTCGAGACCAGCCTGGGCAATATGGTGAAACCCCATCTCTACTAAAAATACAAAAATTAGCTGGGTGTGGTGGTGTGCGCCTGTAGTCCCAGCTACTCGTGAGGCTGAAGCAGCAGGATCACTTGAACGCAAGAGGCGGAGGTTGCAGTGAACCGAGATTGCACTACTGCACTCCAGCCGGGGCGACAGAGTGAGACTCTGTCTCAAAAAAAAAAAAAAAAAAAGAAAAGAAAAAAAGAGAAAAAAAAAAGCGTGTGTCAATCGTGAACTGTGTTTTAAAAGGTAAGAATTTAAAAGTTCGTTCCTAAGTCAAGCCTGACACTGGTCTGATGTAAGTTAGCGCTTCTGAGAGCTCCACGAACGTTGAAAGCAAGAGCTCTCACATACCTTAACAGCCATTTGTCCTAGAAAATGACTGAACCACAAGTCAAGCATCCTTCATAAAGTGAGGTGGCTGAGATAGATCTGGCCCTGTGTCCTCCAGCTGTCACAGAGACCAGCTGGACTTTTGCATAGTAAGTGATGGGGTTTTTCCTTCCAGCTTCCGTCCATTCAAACCACAGGGACAAATCCTTCCTCAGAAAGCTACGCTGCACAAAAGCTGACTGAAAATCCAGTTTATAGAAAAATAGAGGCATCACAGTAATATAAAGATTATCACACTAGTTCAGAGATCTGAGTATTTCTAGTCTATTGTCAATAGCTGGCAATATTTAAGTAAATCAGCCTGAAACTTGGTTTTCTTGTCTATAAAATGAAAGGAGTAAATTACATCTGTTGGTCAGGCTCAGTGATTCATGCCTGTAACCCCAGCACTTTGGGAGGCCGAGGCAGGTGGATTACTTGAGCCTAGGAATTAAAGAACAGCCCGGGCAACATGGTGAAACCCCATCTCTACAAAAAACAAAAATTAGCCAAGCGTAGTGGCTCGTGCCTGTAGTTCTAGCTCCTGGGGAGGCTGAGGTGGGAGAATCGCTTGAGCCTGGGAGGCGGAGGTTGCAGTGAGCCAAGATCGTACCACTGCACTTCAGCCTGGGTGACAGAATGTGAGACCCTGTCTCAATAAAATAAATAAATAAAAATAAAAAAATTACACTGGCGAGACCTCTTTTAGCTGTGATTCTATTTCAATAAGCGTAACTGTGACGTTGATGTTCCAATAGCTAGCCAGTCCTTAGTCCTTAAACTGTAAAGTCATTTTTTTCCTGATCAGCATCAGGGATTTGAAAAACCAGAGAAGTGAAAATGTGCTTTTGTGCATTTGAACAGGAAGGTCTGGGTGTTCCCACACATAGCCACTCAGAGCCACAGAGCTCTCTCTGCGGCCACCACCTGCTTGAGTCATTGCCAGCAAGAGTTTCTTATCACTTTCCTGCCTTTGGGTCCAGACTGGGTGAGAGCCGCCAGGACAGAGGCTCCCTGTCCTGGTTCTGCGCTTAGTCCTGAGCCATGTGACCTTTGGCAAGCTACTGAACTTCTCCAACCTTGCTTCCTCATCTGCAAAATGAGAGCTGTTAGGAGAATAAAATGTGGAAGCCCCTAGGCACAGGGTGAGCACTCTGTACACAGTAGCTGTTATTCTTGACTGCCATGACTGCGTGGCTGTAGCATCCATGGAGCTACATACACAGCTGGAAGAAAGCAAGCCCAGGACGGTGCTGGTAATGTCAGGGTTGCCACAGCCCTAGGTCCCAAAGCTGCCCTCTCTCCTTCTGGACTTCTTACAAAGGCAGCCTCATTGTTGACTTGAAGGAGTGAATGAACATGCTGACTCCCATGTCGCTTTCTGGAAACTCCGCATCACATAGCCCTGAAGATGGGACAATTTAAGGATACAGGCAACATGATCAATGAATCATGTACATATTATAGCTGGGACCATAGGTGCACACCACCATGCCCAACTAATTTGCTTAATGTTTTGTTTGTTTGTTTTTTGTGGAGACAGAGTCCCACCATGTTGTCCAGGCTGGTCTTTAATTCCTAGCTTCAGGCAATCCTCCTGCCCTAGTCTCCTAAGGTGTTGGGATTATAGGCGTGTGCCACCATGCCCAGCCAAGAAAATGGATTTATATAGAAAAACCTGCCCACAAACCATAAAGATTAAAATATACCATGCTTGAGTAGTTCAGAATCAAGTCTATGTCTTTAAAATGCTCTTAGAAAAGGTGAAGCATGGCCAGGCACGGTTGCTCACACCTGTAATCCCAGCACTTTGGGAGGCCAAGGCAGGTGGATCATCTGAGGTCAGGAGTTCCAGACCAGCCTGGTCAACATGGCAAAACCCTGTTTCTACTAAAAATACAAAAATTAGATGGGCATGGTGGCGCACACCTGTAATCCCAGCTACTCGGGAGGCTGAGGCAGGAGAATCACTTGCACCCAGGGGGCAGAGATTGCAGTGAGCCAAGATCATGCCACTGCACTCCAGCCTGACACATCTGAGCTTCTGAGAACCACGGTATATTACCATAGGACAGTCATTGCATTATGGCCAGCCAACTGGCAACAGCTCTGCCTGCCTCACACGTCAAAGCGGGCTAATTATTTTTGGTGTAGACTAGAACAATCAAGTTGGTTTCACAAATCATATTTTTTAAAGTTGTACTGTTAGGCACATGGGAAACAGCATGTTTTGGACATAAACATATATGAAGAAAACTGAGAAGTGTGGTTGAACAAGGAATGAGGCATCTGGCACTGAAACAGCCGCCATTCATGCACAGTATGTTGCTGATGTCCATGCTCTCAGTTTCAGGCATGCCTCATGGTCACACATGTTTAAATACTAGAAGGAGTTCATTTCCTTAATGTTCCCATCTCACATGACTTAGCGTTATGAAGTACCTAGTTAGATAGGACAGAGAAGGTATGCAGTCCCCTAAACCTGGAGCAGTAATTTCTATACCCAGTAGTCCAGATTCTGAAACTTTTAGGATTCAAAGACAGACACACACAGTGAGAACTCTGGATCCCGCATGCACAGGTGTGGGGAGCGCTGTGGATCCCGCACGCACGGGTGTGTGAGATGTGCAATGTTCCCCCCTGCAAAGCTTCCCCTACTGCTGGTTCTGTTGAGGGAGAGGTCGTAGGCAGTATCTGCTGTAAGGCTGAAAGCACTGCTGTCAAATGGTGCTATTTTGGTAGCAGAAGCTTGGTTTCAGAGATGCATTTCATGAACAAGAATAAGAGTTCCCGTGCATGTCTGGGAGCGTGGCTCAAGCCCCAGCCTCTCACAAGCTGTTCCTCACTTCTTGAACAGGGTAAGCGCTCACTCAGTCCCAGCGCCAGACGTCCCCAGTGTCTACACGCCATTCTTCCAGAAGCCCAGTTTTATTCGACATTGATGGCCATATGCTTCCCCCGAGCCTGGAAGCTCCCCAACCCTAGGGGTGGAATCCTCATGAGCAACCCAGTGCCTTTCAGCCCAGTCTTTGGGCTGGGAGGTGGAGGTTGCAGTGAGCCGACATCACACCATTGCACTCCAGCCTGGGTGACAGAGTGAGACTCAGTCTCAAAAAAACAACAAAAAAACCAACCAAAAAAAAAGTACCCTCCAAAAAGGGTGTTGTCTTTCCGATTTCTGATGCCTGGGACTGTGGCAGCAATATTAGGTCAGGGGAACCAGCAGGTAGAGGGAAAAGAATGAGGAGGCAGGGTCTGGTCGTGATGACTCTGTTGTCACTAAATTAGCAAGCCTGGAATTTCTTACCACTGGACTTCTTGTTTTGCAAGGTAGTGTATTTCCTTATTGCTTAAACCACTGGGTTTGGGAAGGGGGACTTCTGTTGCTGGTGATCCCAAGAAATTGGATAGAGCCCCTTTCCTCTGAAATAATATAACCTCTTTTACAGACTACAGTACACACATGCACGCGCACATTCATTCTGTCTTCCCCAATTTTCAAATGAAACTAACTCTTGGGTGAGAACTAACTTGGCCTCTCTCATCCTCCAGACCCAAGCTCCTTGGAGCAGTGTGTGTGCTCTGTATTCCCTAAGTACCAACCCCCTGCCCCAGCACTGTCAATCACTTCAAGGCCCAGTTCAAAATCCACTTACCACATGAAGTCTCCTATTTAACCCCCAGCTGCATCTTTCTAGAATTCTAACATGTAGCGAGCATCATCTCCAACTTTGTACATCTTGCCTGCTGATCCTTGTGCCCCCACTGTGTGTCCATCCACCCCAGCCACACCGTTGATGTACAGCAACTGACTGGGCAGATGAGTGAGTGCAAGGCCCTACTGTCCCGCATCTGAAACCTGGAGTTTTCCTTTCCTTTTTCTTCCTTGTCTTCTTTCCTCATCTTCTCTGTAGAAGAGAAGACAAAAATTGAGATAAAAGAAATTCAGGCCGGGTGCAGTGGCTCACATCTGTAATCCCAGCACTTTGGGAGGCCAAGGCAGGTGGATCACTTGAGGCCAGGAGTTTGAGCCCAGCCTGGCCAACGTGGTGAAATCTCATCTCTACTAAAAATAGAAAAATTAGCTGGATGTAGTGGCGCATGCCTGTAATCTCAGCTACTTGGGAGGCTGAGGCAGGAGAATTGTTTGAATCCGGGAGGTGGAGGTTGTGGTGAGTTGAGATCACGCCACTGCACTCCAGCCTGGGCGACAAAGCAAGACTCTGTCTTAAAAAAAAAAAAAGAAAGAAAGAAAGAAAGAAAGAAAATTCAGAGCTCCGACTCTGAAGGGAGAATACATATTTTTAAAGAAAGCCAACAATGACATGCCCTACTTGCTGGGAGCGACAGATAAGGGAAAGAATTCCAGTGGTACAGGAGAAGCAGCAGCTGGATGCTCCACAAACCACCTCCCAATTTTCTATCTCCCACCACACTGACCAGATCTACTCTTGAAACTGGGGGGTGGGGTGGGGACATCCTTAAAGCAGAAGTCACAGTAGGAAACACAGCAGAGTCCAGCACGCAGCAGACAATCAAGAAATGTCAGGGAATGAGAGAGAACAGAGCATCCTGTGGTGAGGGCTTTGGGCTTGTTTCCTGAAGCTTTTTATTATTAAAACAAGATGAAACGTAGAAACGTAGATCACACTGCGGCTTTGGCTTTGACTGTAATGAACCTCAGCTGATCTAATGTGGACTTTGAGGCTTTTTGAAATGAAAAAATCTTGGGATGCTTTTGTTTTTAAAATTTCTGTGGTTGTTCGCTAAATGGCAAAATAGGGGGCCACCAGCCAGACAGCTCCAGACCACCTACAGATAGTCTCAGGCCATCACAAAGGCCGAAACGCGAACAGCCATTCTTTTCTTCTGAGTGCACAGCCTGCGGCCATCCCCACCATGGGATGGTAGAAAGGGTGCATGCAAGGATCAGCACCCAGTGTAGAAACTGACTTGTACCCGGAAGGTATGCAATGTGATCCTAACAGGCTCACTCCAGATAGAAAAAATATGTCATCACTTTCATTAGTTAATATTAAACCGACACTAAGAACTTCTGCAAGATCTTTTATGTTACACAATACAGTTAAAAACTGTAGTAAATGTTCAGATATTTAAATGAGCACCAAACACTACAAAGTGCAACCAACATGGTTCTATTAAAAACTCTGACTATTGCATTCAAGGACAGCAATACAATCTCTTTTTTTTTTTTTTTTTTTTTTTTTAACAAAGCAACTAATATAAAAATCTGCAAATGCCGTATATTCATATCTAGGCTATTCTTCTCATATAGGCATGCCATTAGATAGACTTTCTTTCTATTCTTTCCTGAGGTATTTTTTTTTGTGGTTTACTTTCATTGTACTGCTGGATGCATTATTTTTGATCATCCTTTCCTAAAATGATTTAAAGACCTGCAAATAATTTTATTGCATAGGACACTACTGATGACAGAGAATGGGAGCTGCAAGTATGTGGCATTGGAACAAGCCTTACAAATATTGCGTTTTAAGAATCTGTTACATACATTTTTTAGTTTGTCTCTTTTAAAAAATTTGAAGTTATAGCTATGACTTAACTATGTACAGTGAAGCATTTTAGGAATGTTAAGAGATTAAAGAAGATGAATGATACAAAGAAAAGAAGCCACCATTCTTGCCAGCTATATACTGTATTCCTTCAAAAGCAACTATACATGCTGTCTTCAGTTCATAGTTAAATATTTCTACTAATCTGTTTTGGGAGAACAAATGTCTTTCAAGGTTTCAAGTTCCTCTATAAGCTTCTTGTTCTGGACTTCCAGCACTGCAACTCGGCTCTCCAGACATTTTACATATTCTTTCTTTCGACGTCGACATTCTTTGGCAGCTTCCCTGAAAAAAGCAGAAGCAAAGGGCAAACAAAGCATTTTTTGCATGCTATTGACAAACAGGTCAAAGTAAGCTCGGTAAGTGTGATCACAGCTGCATTCCACATCCTGGAACAACATTCCCAATTCAATTTCAAACACTAATCCGAACTGGATTCTTAAGGGTCACACGTGTCCTTTCCACAAGTCCACATGGCAATAAGTAGGACTGCTGCATCTCCTGCCTTGATTAGAGTTCACAGTAAACAAGGTCCAAGTCAAAGACAGTTACTCTACTTTATGGCAATAAAGATCTTTGAGGGCCTTGAGTTCCTCAATGAGAGTCTTGTTTTGGTTTTCAAGCACAGCCACACGATTTTCAAGACATTTGACATATTCTTTCTTCTTCCTGCGACACTCCCGGGCAGCTTCCCTGGAACCAACACAAGGCAAATGACTACAGGAACAGCCTTCCAACACAATCCACAGTGGGTCAGTACACTTCTGCCCCCCGAACTCAACAGCCAATCGATCCTAGGTAAGGACTGTACAAAGCCACATAACAAACATAACCAAGCACATGCTTTTTGTAAGATAACCATCAGACAACAGGAATGACTTGAGAACACAGTTTGCCCAGCATTCATCACAAATGGTGTTTTCTTAGGGCACACATTCCACTGATAACAATGACCAGAACTGTTTTCAGTAAACTACAATAGGACCACATCCCCAAATGGAATTTCTACAAAAACATTTATAGATCCTTTCAATTCTCTTAATTTTTTTGTCTCTCAAAAGGCACATACTCCAACATAATAAGTCAATTTTATGCGATCAAAAATGATTATAAGAATTAATCTTCAAAAACCTTAAATATCAACACTGGAGATTTTTAGTCTTCAAAACTAAATCTCAGTAAAACAAGATCAACTGTGACTGCAAGACACAGTTTATTGGCTAGAAAACACAACATGGATAAATCGTAACAAAAAACAAAAGATGTGCATTTTTATAAACCAAAATGAAATGGACAGTGCTTCTGAAAATTAAAGACAGGGGCTACAAAATACAACACTCAATAACTCAGACAATTTAAACCCACAAATGTGAGACCACCACAATTAAAATTATAAAAAAGAAGCTACTGAGTAACTCCGGGCATATTTCAAGACTGTTTCCTCATCACATGCATTTAATATCCAATATGTTGAATTTTAAAGCACTAATAAGCCCCAAATGAAGGAACAGACCAGTAGCCAAAGCAACAACACCAACAGATGAGTTGAGTTAGTCATTTTCATACATAACCCCACCAAAACAATAAGTAGAGCCAACATTTTCTCTTTTTCTTTTTTTCAGGGTGGGAGGGACGGCAACCACTTCCCTTAACTCCTCTGTAGAAGATACCCTTTGATTGGCCTCATTTTGGAGGATTCAATTCCAGAATAACTGCCTTTGAGGTAGATCACCGTTCATGTCAAAAAAGCCTACACTGAAACATATATTATCATTCAAATAGGTTAACAAAAGCAGTGTTGAATGTCTAAACGCCAGTTTCTATAATGCCAATTAGCATCCTGAACCACATGTGATGTATACATGGTTTTTTTTTTTTTTAAGATAGCTGACTCTCACTGACTGGATATCTGTGTTTTCACTGTGGAAGCAAGAGTCAGCAAAGAACCTTCAATCCAAATGAACTGCAGGAAAAGATTGACCCCTGCTTCCTAGCCAGGAACAGTGGACTCACCCTGTGAACGAACAAAGTTCTCAGACTTCTCAGCTGGTTAACAAAAAAAATTTAAAATGTAAAACTGAACTGAATGTTATAGTGACTAATTTAATCTAAATGATGCAATTGGAAAAGTTAAGAATAAATCCAAACACACATTTGCCACTTTGGGAACATAATTCAACTCTTTTCCACAAAGGAACTGAAATTCATTTATGAATACCAAGGTTTTCATGAGTAAATTATATTAAATTCTAGACCTAGAAGGAAGATAGTCATTTTACAAAACAGGCTTACCATTAAATGAAAAATTTAAAGACCTAATAGTAGTGTTGTGGGTGTTTAATCTTTAACATTTTATTTACCAAGCTATTATAAATATTCATACTTCATATTTTACATTTGAGTGTGCATGTGTGTGTGTGCACACACAGACACACATATTACTAGAGTCAAAATATTCCAGGCACAAAGCTTTCCCCGATCATATCAGTAGATGGTACATTCCTAAGTACTCCTCAGCCATGGAAAACACCTGTTTCTTCTATTAATAGTGAGCTCAGTTTTCAGGCTTGCATGTGTCTGAGTATATCCTCAGCACGGAGAGGAAATGCAAGGCAAAGAAGAAACTCTGACAAGGCTGGAAAGAAATAAAAACTGTTGCTGGATTGGCAGAAATGTGATATAATGAAATATCGAATAGAGATACGAACCAAAGAATAAAAAGAGAATATGTAAGAGATCTATCTGTGAAAGACTAAAGCCTACACACTTTCCCAGGAAGTGAAATCTGCAGGTTATCATGGGGTATTTTCGGGGTGCCCGATGCTGGGATAGAGGACAGGCTCTAGAATAAAGACTGCCTGGTTGCGCTGGTTCTGCCCAGTTTGGGCCATGTGATCTTGACCAACTTTAACATCTCTGAACTTCTGGTCCTCATCCGTAAACTGGGCATAATAATCACCTACTCTCATGTAAGCATTAAAGACACAGTAGAACAAAGCACTTAAAACCTGCTAAACAGATAATGAGCAACCTAACAGCCAGGTATCATCTGCTTTTCTCTTGTCTTGCTCTGAAACTGAGATTTAGAAAGCGAAAATAAACCTTTCTCAGAATCCCATACAGCTAGGGACTAAAGACCTATTTCTGGCCAATGAAATGTAGGTGAAAGTTGCTGGGAGGGTCTTCCAGGAAACGTTTGCAGTTGAGCCAGACCTCAGCTAGCCCCAATATTTGGCTCTAGCCCTTCTTCCTTCTTCCTGTCTGAGGCAATGGCTAGAGGTTCAGCAGCCACGCTGTGATCATGAGAATGAATGATACATGCTGAAGATGACACAGCCGGGAGCGGGAGCCTGGACCCTTGATAACAAACACTGCTGAGCCTCTGTCCTGGCTGCACACAATGAGGACATTATTTGACACTTAGGACTAAGGTGACAAGACTACTGGGAAACTCTAAGACAATTCTGTTCCTTTTGAAAATCAGATTAATTTGCACCATTATCCATAATAAAAACTAAACCAAGAAATAATATACAAGTTAAATAAAATTTTATGTTTTAATTTTTAAAAAGTTTTAGAAAATAGCATTTTATAATATGTTGCTTAAAAAATAAAATTACAGAGTTATGGAGCAAGAAAAAGTGAGAGAAAATGACAGCTGACTGGAAGTACATAGACTATAATAGGAGGTATCCTAAGTGATTAGAGCCATGGATGATTTTAATTCTTTTTGTTATTTTGTATTTGCACTTGACTAGAATTTATCATATTAAATATGTATTTCAGTGTAATCGAGGAAAAAAGTTACAAAATAGACAAAAGGAAACTATAGGTAGAAAATGTCAAAAAGAAATGCTTCACTTACACTTCAATTTATTTTGCTCAGAGAAGCTAAAAAATTCGACTTATCATCTACTTCACAAAGCAAATACTAAATACAAAATAGCTCTTTGTTTCTCATGAAGTCCTTTGATCATTATTTTAAAAAATTACTGTATCTTTTGAACACTACCCTTACAACATAGGGATGTAATTCCTGATGATGAAATAGTTAACAGCCAGGAATTCTGACTAGAATACAAACTAATAACACACACAGAGCACAAACTTACATGAAATGCCACATAACATGTAACTTGGGAGAAACAGCTTATGAAAACTGTAATCTTTTTCTTTTTTTTTAAAGACTGCGTCTCACTCTGTCACCCAGGCTGCAGTCCAGTGGCCTGATCTTGGCTCACTGCAAGCTCCGCCTTCGAGGTTCAAGTGATTCTCCTGCCTCAGCCTCCCAAGTAGCTGGGATTACAGGCACACACTACCACACCCAGCTAATTTTTGTATTTTTAGTAGAGACGGGGTTTCACCATGTTGGCCAGGATGGTCTCGATCCTTTGACCGTGTGATCTGCCCGCCTCAGCCTCCCAAAGTGCTGGGATTACAGGCGTGAGCCACCACGCCTGGCTGAAAACTGGAATTTATTTTTATTGCTTATTAATATATTATTATTATTTATTAATATTTATTTTATTATTATTATTATTATTTTTTGAGATGGAGTCTCGCTCTGTCGCCCAGGCTGGAGTGCAGTGGCGCGATCTCGGCTCATTGCAAGCTCCACCTCCCAGGTTCACGCCATTCTCCTGCCTCAGCCTCCCGAATAGCTGGGACTACAGGCGCCCGCCACCACACCCAGCTAATTTTTTTGTATTTTTTAGTAGAGACGGGGTTTCACTGTGTTAGCCAGGATGGTCTCTATCTCCTGACCTTGTGATCCGCCTGCCTCAGCCTCCCAAACTGCTGGGATTACAGGCGTGAGCCACCGCACCCAGTGAAAATTGTAATTTTTAAAAAGTGTTCTAGAAGTTACCGATTCCCTGTGAAACATCTCACCTGTTTTTCATTAGCCTCAGCTCTCGTTTGCGTGTTGCTTCTTCTGCCAGCTGCTGGGGACTGTGCAAACTTCCGGGTGATGCAGCCATCACCACTCCCTGTGGCAAAGCAGCGGTAGGAGCTCGGATCTGGTAAGTTGGCATGTCACCAGTGGCAGCTGCAGTAAAACAAAATATTTCGAGCTTATATAAAGAATTCATAATTTGGCATTTTACATAAAACTGACCTGGAAACAGTATGCTTTTGACATCTCATAAGAGGTGATCTTGTAATGTTTAAGATAATTATTCTGAGCATTATAGCAATCTCAAGTATTAAAGATCTTCTTCAGCACTTAGAACAATGATATTCAGCACGCTCTAAATATTAAAGGAGAAAAGTGTCCTAATGCATTTTAGACAGGTTTTTATCAAATGCAAAAGCTCACAGGTGCTCATTTAGCTTAAAATCAGTGGTGTGCTAATAAATATTTAATAAACAGTCCTCAGGGGAAAACAATGAAAAAGCCCTGATGTGTAGTGTTCCGATAATTCTCATGGTGTAAATACTTCCACCATGGCCAATTTCAAGCTGCCAAGGTGACTTTGCTGATCATAGAGTTGGAAAGACATACACGTAGTAAGCACACAGCATACAGACAAAACAGATGCCAATACCCACAGAGCACAGAGAAAATACTTAGAAATTAGGAGTTTTGAGTACTAACGTTTTTAATGTGTAAATAAATTGTGTGTGTGCATACATATATTTAATTTTTAATAATCGTTGTTTTACAACCAGCTCACAAAGGTACTGACATTTTCTTTTTTTCTTTTTTTTTTTTTTTGAGACGGAGTCTCGCTCTGTTGCCCAGGCTGGAGTGCAGTGGCGCAATCTCAGCTCACTGCAAGCTCCACCTCCAGGGTTCACGCCATTCTCCTGCCTCAGCCTCCCGATTAGCTGGGACTACAGGTGCCCACCACCACGCCCGGCTAATTTTTTGTATTTTTAGTAGAGATGGGGTTTCACCGTGTTAGCCAGGATGAAATCGATCTCCTGACCTCGTGATCCTCCCACCTCGGCCTCCCAAAGTGTTGGGATTACAGGCATGAGCCACCGCACCCGGCTTTTTTTTTTTAGACAGAGTCTCACTCAGTGGCTCCAGGCTGGAGTGCAGTGGTGTAATCTTGGCTCACTGTAACCTCCACCTCCCCTGTACAAGTGATTCTTGTATCTCAGCCTCCCAAGTAGCTGGGATTACAGGTGTGCACCACCATGCCTGGCTAATTTTGTATTTTTAGTAGAGATCGTGTTTTGACATGTTGGCCAGGCTGGTCTTGAACTCATGACCTAAAGTGATCCACCCGCCTCAGCCTTGCAAAGTGTTGGGATTACAGGCGTGAGCCACCACGCCCGGCCTGAAAATTTAACAATAGGCTCTAACAAGCCAGCAGGAGCTGACTGTAGCACACCACTGCAAACATTTCCATGAAGAAGAATATCTCCATCCTGTGAATGTTTCAGTTTAGAGATTTTCCTATACTACATATCATGCCTGAAACAGTCACTGAATGTCTTTAAGTGCAATTCTCATTACTAGAAAATGATTGAAGCACTGGAAGGAATTGAGCTCACTGCAGTTTCAGTAAAAAAAAAAAAAAAAAAAAAAAAAAAAAAAGAACAACAACAAAAACCCAGCAAAGCTCTGCTTAAACCTAGTTTCTCTGGGGAAAGATAATTTTTGTCTTTCTTAGGTTTCCTAGGAAAAATAATACATTTGTAAATATTCATTTAAAAGTATTGTCTAAGCATAGTATAACCATAGAGTTAAAAGACAGGGTTTGGCCGGGCGCGGTGGCTCAAGCCTGTAATCCCAGCACTTTGGGAGGCCGAGACGAGCGGATCACGAGGTCAGGAGATCGAGACTATCCTGGCTAACACGGTGAAACCCCGTCTCTACTAAAAAATACAAAAAAAAAACTAGCCGGGCGAAGTGGCGGGTGCCTGTAGTCCCAGCTACTCGGGAGGCTGAGGCAGGAGAATGGCGTGAACCCGAGAGGAGGAGCTTGCAGTGAGCTGAGATCTGGCCACTGCACTCCAGCCTGGGTGACAGAGCAAGACTCCGTCTCAAAAAAAAAAAAAAAAAAAAAAAAGACAGGGTTTAATATTTACTTAGTATTCAGATAAAATACTAAAAGTAAGTTCTCAAAGTTTCCTAATTTATATTCAGAATTTGTCTACTTCAAGAAACATAGCTTCCTAGAAAAGACAGATGGATTCGAGTGATAAAACGTTTCTACCACCAACGCTTCAACATTGAAACGTATGGTCCAGAGTTAGTTTGTCACTCCGATGAGACATTACAAAATATATGCTCTCTCAAAGCTAAGTGCAAGAAAAAAGATTTCTTAAACAAGTTATCAAATTCTATTAACAATTGTCTGAACTAAATTACAATCAAAAGAGGAAAATACAGCATTTCTGTATTTCATAGAAATGTTTTATACCCATTGAATAAGCACTTTGGGAGGCCGAGATGGGTGGATCACGAGGTCAGGAGATCGAGACCATCCTGGCTAACCCGGTGAAACCCCATCTCTACTAAAAAATACAAAAAACTAGCCGGGCGAGGTGGCGGGCGCCTGTAGTCCCAGCTACTCGGGAGGCTGAGGCAGGAGAATGGCCGTAAACCCGGGAGGCGGAGCTTGCAGTGAGCTGAGATCCGGCCACTGCACCCCAGCCTGGGCGACAGAGCAAGACTCCGTCTCAAAAAAAAAAAAAGAAGTGAAATGTTACCCATGGGAGACAAATACTTTGTCAGCTAAATAGGATATTATCACTGAAACTTTGTTTAAAACAGTTAAACAAAGATTAACTGATTTATGTGCTTCTATTTGGGTATATGCCAGATTTTTGCCTTCTAAGGCTTGAGAATTAGGTGAAAGAATACAACAGTTAAAAACGTGGCTTTCAAGGAAGCTCACTTAAAGATTTTCATAGAATTAATAAAAATATCATTTATAAGGTTGTACTGCCTTTTCCTTCTACATGTAATTTTAAAACATTGGTGATAGGTAATAATAATTCTTTTTTTTGAGACGGAGTTTTGCTGACTCCAGGCTGGAGTTTTGCTGGCTCCAGGCTGGAGCGCAGTGGTGCGATCTTGGCTCACTGCAACCTCCTACTCCCTGGTTCAAGTGATTATCTTGCCTCAGCCTCCCGAGTAGGTGGGATTACAGGCACACGCCATCATGCCCAGCTAATTTTTGTATTTTTAGTAGAGACGGGGTTTCACCAGGTTGGCCAGGATGGTCTCCATCTCCTGACCTTGTGATCCGCCTGCCTCGGCCTTCCAAAGTGCTGGAATTACAGGTGTGAGCCACCACGCCCGGCCTAATTGTGACTAATGATCACCAGCATATGAATAAACTTGAGAAAAGTCCTAAATTTGTTTTTGTGACTATTCAAAATAATGCATACACAGACAACTCAATAAGTCATACAAAACTGTATAGCTCTGAGACAGTTAAGAAAGTCACGTTAAGCCAGTTATAAACTAACTTAACAGAATGTTTAAAATATCTTCATCGTATTGTCAGAGGAGATGGAGTGGAGCAGAGAATAACATAGTTCTCCTCTTTTCTCTCTTCACCCACACCCAGGGAAGAAGGTAATGGGGTAATAAAGGCTGAAACAATGGAACAGCTGGTGGCCACCTAGGCCTTCTAAAATTGGAACAATAGCCAGTGATGAATGAGAAGTTTACATGACACCAGGTTGACACGTGCAGGCAGCATGGATAGGGACCTCGGTCTAGGATCGTTCTTTCCAAACACTGCTCACACAGATGTGCAGTAAAAGTAATAGGTAGAGAGGGGCTCATTACACTCTAGTTCTGTAGACATTTGCTGTTTTCTTGTAATATGAAGTTAGAGCAGGATGGTTCCATGATATACAAAAGCTAGTTTAAAAAAAAAAAAAACGCCGGGCGCGGTGGCTCACGCCTGTAATCCCAGCACTTTGGGAGGCCGAGGCGGGCGGATCACAAGGTCAGGAGATCGAGACCATGGTGAAACCCCGTCTCTACTAAAAATAGAAAAAATTAGCCGGGCGCAGTGGCGGGCGCCTGTAGTCCCAGCTACTCGGGAGGCTGAGGCAGGAGAAAGGCGTGAACCCGGGAGGCGGAGCTTGCAGTGAGCCGAGATTGCGCCACAGCACTCCAGCCTGGGCGACAGAGAGAGACTCCGTCTCAAAAAAAAAAAAAAAAAAAAAAAAAAAAAAAAAAAAAAACACACACACACACAAAAAAAAAAAAACTTTTTTTTTTTTTGAGACGGAATCTTGCTCTGCTGCCCAGGGTAGAGTGCAGTGGCACAATCTCGGCTCACTGCAACCTCCGCCTCACAGGTTCAAGCAAAATCTCCTGCCTCAGCCTTCTGAGTAGCTGGGATTAGAGATGCCTGCCACCGCACCCAGCTAATTTTTGTATTTTTAGTAGAGATGAGATTTCACCATTTTGGCCAGGGTGGTCTCGAACTCCTGACCTCGTGACCTACCCACCTTGGCCTCCCAAAGTGCCGGGATCAGAGGCGTGAGCCACTGCGCTCGGCCACAAAAAACTTTTTTTTTTTTTTTTTTAAAAAAAAGGGTGGGTGGGAATAGTCACAGGTGAAAAATGCAGTTCAAAGGCAGACATGGTGGCTTACACCTATAATCCCAGCATTTTGGAAGGCCAAGGTGGGAGATTCACTTGAGTCCAGGAGTTCAAGACCAGCCTGGGCAACATGGAGAAACCCGATCTCTACAAGAAATACAAAAATTAACCAGGTGTGGTGACATGCGTCTGTGGTTCCAGGGCCTCAGGTGGGAAGATCATGTGAGCCCAGGAGGTTGAGGCTGCAGTAAGCCATGACTATGCTACTTCACTCCAGCCTGGGTGACAGAGTAAGACCCTGTCTCAGGAAAAAAAGAAAAAAAAGGAAAAAAGAAAAGAAAAAAGGAGTTCATTCATTGGCCTTGTATTTATCACAAATGATTCTCAACAACTCTTGCCTGTTTCCAGAAGCAACAACCACCCTCAAGGGACCAAATTTGGCACCATGAAAGATAATGGCAATTCCAAACTAAGAATTCTTAAAAACATTTTGAGCAATAGCTCAGAAAAAAATACCACTTTAAAATAACTTGGAAGGGGATGATATATTCAGATATATTAGTTCTGAGATGTTAGGTGACTGGGTTTTATTATAATTTTTCAGAGGTATCATATATTCCTTTTACTTCCCTCAATAAAATAAAAATGACAGTGCATTAGTTCAAGCCAGAAACAGGAATTCGTATAAATTAGTAGGAATTTGCATAAATTTCTATAATATCCCAACAGATCTATATAGTGGTATACTTCTAATGGTCAATGGACAAATTCCATATACTCAAATATGATCTTATTAGTAAAGTACATTTTAACAGATATGGGCAAAGACAGCTGTGCACAGTGGCTCATGCCTGTAATCCCAGCTCCTTCAGAGGCTGAGGCATGAGGATCACTTGAGCCCAGGAGTTCAAGTCCAGCCTGGGCAACATAGCAAGACCCTGTCTCTTAAAAAAATAAAGATACAAAGATAATCTCTTGTTTTGAAAAAATCTAAATGTCACAAGTTTTAATTTTAAAACAAGTTATAAAAAATATTTATCTTAGTTAGCTTCAAATTTCCAATAATATGAACTCAGTGGAAATTTAAAGCAGATAAGATACCAAGGATCACAGTTCAAAGACCATCCTGCGTTCTCTGATGACACACTGCTATTCCTGTACTCTTATAAAGGCCACTTCCTGTCCCATTTAACTACTGAAAGTGTCCAAATTATTTTTATTCTAGAATTTTCATATTCTGAAAATATATGGGTTATCAGTGGGGAACTAACAATCATGATTGAAGAAAGACTATAAGATATTTGTACACTAACTTTATTCTCAGGAAAGCAAAAACTTTAAGACAAATCAGGGATAGTATCTTTTTAACCCCAGAATCCCCTAGAATCTAGCACAGTACTTGGCATATAATGGGTGTTTCATGAGTTTATGTGTGCTGTATGAAGTAAAATTTGAACTTCCTGGGGTTTTGCACAAGGCTGCTGTCATTTGGAATGCTTAAAATAAGCAGTCTTTCTTATAAACTTGCATTATTATAGCTAAACCTTTAGCATGGAAAGCCCTACAAGATGCAATGTGTCTCTTCAAAGTGGCCTTTCTTGATAAAAGGCATTATTTCTTAAATCTTACTTAGATGCACTTTAGATAAGTCTAACATAGCATTTTAAAAACAAAGGCGTTCTCATTATGATGTGTTTCCATCTAGCTCCTGACATGAAAGCATTTTTAAAATTTTTTTTTAGGTTCAGTATCAAATATTTCATGGGAAAAGAAAATTCCTAGAACTCTCAGTTTTGGTCATTAACTTCATACCTCTCTTTGCAAGCTTTAAATACAGTACAGCAGAAAAAGCATGGGGTTTGGAGTCTGGGTTCTAGTCCAGCTCTGCCACTTACCAGCCATGTGACTTGGGGCAAGTTCAGTTTCCTCATCTGTAAAATGGGGATACAGTATCTCATTTAGTACTCACAATAAACCCTATAATGTATGTCAAAGTGTCTAGCACAGTGCCTGGCACATGGCAGGCACTCCACAAATGTTAGTTCCCTTCCTCTTCCCCTCCTTAGGTTCTGAAAGACAATGTTCCAAATTATGCTTACAATGTATATTAGTTAAAACGCATATAACATCCATAAACCCATTTCCCCCTGGAGTTTCCCTTCTAACAAACCCAAGGAATCAAAATTTATGGCTCTTATTCCTTATTTTGTTAAAGAATATGCCTATTAAAAACTTATAAAATTATATATCATTATATTCCTTTAGAGAATATATTATTAAAGATAATGTAAGATGTCCTTTTCAATGTATGCAATCATTTATAATAGAACCTCGAATGGCCAAAGATATACTCTCATCAGACTGGGAAGAAGAAAACTGAAAAAAAACCTCAAGTGAGAGTAGGAAACAAAGAAATAAATAAGAAACCCAGCCAAGTACCTATGCTGGTAAATTCCAAAGTGAAATGATTTCTCAACCCTCCAAATGATGGTGATTTTATTCAATTGCTTATTTATTAAGATATCTGTAGTACTGAGCACAAAGACTGAATAAAAAATATTTTTGTATAGAGAGTTCCTGCTTTCATACGCCATTTCACAGCATGGCACTAATCCTAAATACACCTTTAAGTAAGCAGCAGAGGTCAACTTAGATGTCACACTTCTAAGTCGGGGGCTTCTATCCCTAGCTCTGGTAAGCTGCTGACATCACCACCACTGCTGTGGTTCTCTTCCTCCCTACCACCACCTGCTCCTAATACCCAGATCCTACATTTCCGTGCCTGGTGTCCCACACTGCCAAAAACGTTCCCTTCTCCGTGAAAATTAAATCCTACATACAAATAGCTATTTAAGCACTGATCATTTTCAAATTTGCTACAATCACTGTAACACATAGACCGCATAGATAACTCACCAAAATCTTTTCAGCTTTGAGGTGTAATTGACAAAAATTGTATATACTCCAAGTGTACAATGTGATGCTTTCACATATGCATACATTATGAAATTATTATCACAGTCCAGCTAAGTAAGTTATACATAAGGGACCTTTTAAAGTTGTTTAGTATGTGAAAATCTATGAGTCAGTCTATAAAAAAGATGGGAAATTATGAACACTGAAATTTAATGTTCCATATAATAGCAAATATATGCTCTGTTGTCCTCTGAGAGTAATAATAATCTATAAAAAATTCAATTTTAGGCTGGCTGTGGTGGCTCATGCCTTTAATCCCAGCACTTTGGGAGGCTGAGGCAGGTGGATCCCTTGAGGTCAGAAGTTCAAGACCAGCCTGACCAAATGGTGAAACCTTGTTTCTACTAAAAATGCAAAATTAGCCAGGCGTGGTGGTGGGCGCTTGTAATCTCAGCCACTTGGGAGGCTGAGGCAGAAGAATCACTTGAACCTGGGAGGCGGAGGTTGCAGTGAGCCAAGATCACGCCACTGTACTCCAGCCTGGGCAACAAAAGTAAAACTCTGTCTTTAAAAAAAAAAAAAAAAAAAAAAGCCATTTTAATGACTTAAAATGATGCTAACCTAACCTCATTTTATATGTTTTATAAGCAGTGTGTAGCAGCATGTACTCACATGACACTGCATTCGTGTGTCAATGTCAGGTGAGTTTTGAGGAGTCACATTAATATGCTATGAACAGAACCCAAGGATTCTGAAGACTCAAACAGGTTCACTACTTGCTAGCTTTGTGAAATTGGAAGTCATTTACCCAGTCTGACCTGGGTGTAGCTGGGCATGTATCAGTGAGAATACCTGTAAACTGCCTTTTTTAGCATTTGAACATGGTTTCCTAGTGAGGCCTACTTGATCCCTTAACCTGTATGTCCAGATGTTTCTGTGTCACTCACAATCTGATTTGACAGCACTTGCTACAGTTTGTATTCATGTTTATTTGTAACATTAGGTGATTTATTTTAAAGTTTACATAAATGCAAAGTTAATTATTTTGTTAGAATATAAATGAATAAATATATTTGCCTAATATATTCATACAGGCAAATAAAACAGAGCAAAGTGAAATAAATATTCCAAATTACATTTCATTATACATTTTTCAAAAGTAGTAGGAAAATAACATGAGTAATTTCCAATTTCACCCTGCAGATTTGGTTTACTGAATCTTAAGGTAGATAAATGCCTTGTTATTTCCACTTCCAAAGCGATTATAACTTGTTCAGCTACCAACTTCAAGAAGCTGTCACAACCTAAATGAAATTATTCTTTTTTGTTGTTGTTGAGATGGAGTCTCGCTCTGTCACCCAGGCTGGAGTGCAATGGCACGATCTCAGCTCACTGCAACCTCCACCTTCCGGGTTCAAGCGATTCTTCCACCTCAGCCTCCCGAGTAGCTGAGATTACAGGCATGTGCCATCATGCCTGCCTAATTTTTGTATTTTTATGGAGATGGGGTTTCATCATGTTGGCCAGGCTGGTCTTGAACTCCTGACCTCAGGTGATCTGCCCGCCTCGGCCTCCCAAAGTGCTGGGATTACAGGTGTGAGCCACCACGCCCGGCCTCCAAATTATTCTTTTATGTAAATATTTCTAAGCAAAAATAATTGCTAATAGCCTCCTTTCGCAAAGATGATATATATCCTTATTCTCATGCATCAAATATTAACTAAGACACACATTTTCCAAATTTGTTGGAAAGTTTAACAATTCAGAAATCCAGCCAGAATGCAACGTGAGACTCAGAGTCTAAAAGATAGGAAATTATGCTAACAGAATCAGTTTATGAATAAAACAAAAGGCAATTTCTAATAAAAATGTAACTTATGCCCCACAAAGTCAATAATATAATCCCATAAACTATAGTCAGTTATTTATTTATTTTGAGATAGAGTCTTGCTGTGTTGCCCAGGCTGGAGTACAGTGGCACAATCTCGGCTCATTGCAATCTCTGCCTCCCGGGTTCAAGCCATTCTCTTGCCTCAGCTTCCTGAGTAGCTGGGATTACAGGTGCGTGCCACACCTGGCTAATTTTTGTATTTTTAGTAGAGACGGGGTTTCAACATGTTGGTCAGCCTGGTCTTGAACTCCTGAGCTTGTGATCCGCCCGCCTCAGCCTCCCAAAGTGCTGGGTTTACAGGCGTGAGCCACCGCGCCCAGTCATTTACTTTTTATATTTCATTTCATGATCCTGTAAGTAAATGCTAATATCTTTTCCAGGCCAGCCATTAGTGCTAGGAGCCTGATTTCGGTCTAGATTAGAGTTTTTCAAACTGTAAGCTGTAGACCATTAACGGGTCATAAAGTAAATGTCATGGGTCAAGAAAAGCATTTTAGAAAAAGGGCAGAAAAGGAATTATGGGTACATCATATTTTGTTAAGGATAAGAATTATGTCTGAAACATGTTTTATATAAATGTAGGGTACACATACACATAGGTCCACTTTGTCGTGATATAATGTAGGTCATGGTTGAAAAGTTTGCAAGCCACTAATCTAGCTCAATCTACTTGGTCTGCTGATCCACAGGGTTACCCCAGAACTGAGAGCCTAGAAGTCTGGTTCCTAAAGCTACTCTACTATACCTTTAAGAAAGTCCCTTAACCCTGTGCTCTTTTGGCTTTAAAAAATAAAGTAAAATGAGGCCAGGCGCGGTGGCTCATGCCTGTAATCCCAGCACTTTGGGAGGCCGAGGCGGGCAGATCACGAGGTCAGGAGATCGAGACCATCCTGGCGAACATGGTGAAACTCCGTCTCTACTAAAATACAAAAAAAAAAAAAAAAAAAAAATTAGCCAGGCGTTGTGGCGGGCACCTGTAGTCCCAGCTACTCAGGAGGCTGAGGCAGGAGAATGGTGTGAACCCAGGATGCGGAGCTTGCAGTGAGCCGACATCGTGCCACTGCACTCCAGCCTGGGCGACAGAGCCAGACTCTGTCTCATAAATAAACAAATAAAAATGAAATAAAACTTATTACTCATTTTTCAAGTAGCACTGATTCTGTAAGAATTGACCAGATTTTAAAAATATGATTTCCAAAGGCAAAATCAGGTCTTTTGAAAAAGTGTTCTGTTGTTTGACATCTTAAAGTTTCAGCATTTTGGTAAGTTTAAATTCGAAAGGGAAATTCAATCATGTGTAGCATTACTGGTAAAACTGTGAAAAAATCTTTCAAGGATGTTATGTTCATTCTGTAAAAACAAATGTCAAAAACGTTTATCTATTTATAAATAGTGGTTAGAAGTACACAGCGTTGCCGAGGCGGGCGGGTGGATCACGAGATCAGGAAATCGAGACCATCCTGGCTAACACGGTGAAACTCTGTCTCTACTAAAAATACAAAAAATCAGCCAGGCGCGGTGGCAGGCGCCTGTAGACCCAGCTACTCACGAGGCTAAAGCAGGAGAATGGCGTGAACCCGGGAGGCGGAGCTTGCAGTAAGCCGAGATCAGATCGCAGCACTGCACTCCAGGCTGGACGACAAAGCGAGACTCCGGCTCAAAAAAAAAAAAAAAAAAAAAAAAAAAAAAAAAAAAAAAAGGTACACAGCGTTTTCACATCATTTTATTTATTTTTTGTTATGAGTCTTATGCTTAGACAAGTCAAAAGGGGAATAGGAATGAAAGGCCTGGTAAAGAAAGATACAAACCAATAATTTTTAGAAAATAAATATATGTACAAAAGTGCCATCTGGTTCTAAGAATCATATGACATGCAGTGTTTGAGATGTTCATCTATATCTTAAAATAAATTCATCATTTGAGTTCTGCAGTCTATAGCATCTCTAGAACTTCACAAAACTTCTGAGGGAAAAAAAAAAAAAAAAAAGCTCCTCAAGACAGTTTTAAAAACAATGTAATACAGGTTTTACTTACTCAAGACAATCCAGTATTCCTATCCAGAAAGAGGGCTGAGACCCATTAACTTCGAAGAGCTAAATTGTAGTGAAGTTGTTTAAAACCATCCACTCTTTCTTAATTCAACTGCAAATTCAGTATTGTATTACAAACAAGACCACTGAATAAACAACGCTGCAAGCACACAAAGGTTATTAGTAACTAAGTCTTTCGAAATCACTATCTGTTACTGAGAAAAGCAAACCTAGTGAAAAATAACCCATTACAAATTTAAATACCAGAGGCTGGGAGAGTAAGTAAAAGACAAGCACTTCCCTGACTGAACACTAGAGAGCGCTCTGAATCGCAAGTTCCTATAGATGGAGTAAGAGTAAAGAACCCGCCAGCTTATACATACACCGTCCATTTCTCACCAGGCGCGTGCAGGGACGGCCTCAGTAGGAGGCTCGATCTTACCACTAAGCTGGCCAGACAACTCCTGAGTTCTGTTCATGCATTACAGTTTCGTGACGTGTTTCCCTCTTCAAGCAGATACCCACTTCAAAAGAAATGTTAAAGTAGGGCTAACAAGAAAAGCTATTCAGTCTAAAAGGGAGCTTGGAGGCAGAGGCAGTGGTGAGCCAGTTAACTCTAAATCTGTCAGCAGCATTTTACAAAACAGAAAGGAACTGACTAAATCACAACATGACTCGGAACTGACGTCAATGTGCAGCTCGCTTGGAGTTTAACTTTTCCACTTCCCCTGCTGAAACACGATTCCAGGAAATGTAATGACATCAGCCCTTTGAACTCAATTAGCTGAACAGACCATTTTAAATACAGGAGGAAAGAAACAAGTAGGCACACAAACATCCATAACACGCGGGTTTTTCCTATTCTGTTTGGAGCTGCAGTTGTCCACAGTAACGAAATCAGAACATGAACAGTATATACTGTATGTTTAACCTGCGGCTAGATTGAATTTGCAACAGGTTGCAGATGAAGTAACAGCTTATTTTAGTAGGGCAGAACGGTATGCACATGAAAGAGAGACACAGAGATGGAGGGGAGGAAGAAAGGGGAAGAGAAGAGGGGAGGAGGGGAGGAGGGGATGGGGGGGAGGGGAGGAGGGGAGGGAGGACAGAGGGAGGAAGAAAGGATTAGTGCCTCAGTCAAGCAAGCAATAGAATATTGAGCAAAGAAACAATCACACTAAGATGCCCTAACAAAGAGAGCTGAATATATATAGATGTGTATTTCAAAAAAGTCTTAAACCTAAGTGACTAGGAGAGTAACACTTTCTGAAACACTCAGATGTTCCTGAATACTTCCTAAACTTCAAAACAATCTGCAGAATTAACTGAAACCCCTCTTTAACATTCTTACCTGTGTCATCTCCAGTTACAGCCATAATGGGCTTCTGCAGACAGAACTGCCTTGTTTCCTCTACCACAGTTCAACATAAAGTGTTCCAAATTAGCAAGCATGTGCAGGATAAGCAGAAGGACTGACATCACAATGACATCACTAGCCTATCACTGCCATCAATTTGCTTTGTCACAGGCGAGCTCACTGAAACCCCAGCCCTATAAAAACTCTTCCTGTAATAAACCATCTTAATGCTCATTTCTCATTTTTACATAGAAATCTGTTTGAGGTGGGCTCTGGCAAAATAATAATAATAATAATAATAATGTCTCTTTTAGCACTAAAAGTTACATGATTGTATCTTACAGGGCTACTTCTTTATTATTGTTGTGTCCAAGGTTTCCAGGTAAACATAGTGAGAATAAACGCTATATATTTTCCTAACTTATAGGAGGAAAAAAACACTTGGAGATTTAAACTTTGGGGATAAAAAAAAAAAAAAAAAAAAAAAAAAAAAACACATTGGTTATCAGGAAAGAAATACCATATTTCATAGTCACTTCTAAATTCACCAAGAAATATCCAGCCACCTGTGTTTACTTAACACATTTTTATTTGCTGAGCTATTTGCTACACCATCAAAAAATCCAACTCTTCCTAAGGTGATACAGAATTTGCTACTTTCACTTGAAGGGAGTAGATCATGAAATTTTTAGAATTCACTGTGCCAATGGAGCAAGTATTATGTAGTATTCCCCCATAACTACTAGACTGAATCACATGAACTTGCTGATATTTGACCTTTTGGCCCACAAAAATAGCAGTCTCATGTTGATTCAATCTAATACATTGTTTTACCAGATTAAACCAACCTGAAAAGACTTTTGTGATTTTTAAAAATTCATAAATAAATCAAAATTACTATTTATACATTTTTTTTAAATGTCAAATTTTATTTGGATCACTTAATGAAGGCTCAGCACATAGAAAGCTGGATCATTATAGAAAATTCAGTGATTATAAGGTTAGACACAAAAATGGGCAAATGTTCAACCGCTGAACAGACCATAGCCTGGAAAAAAATTATGGGCATTTCCACTGCAAAAAGATAAGTGACATGCCACTGAGACCTTTTGTCTTTTTTTTTTTTTTTTTTTGAGACAAAGTCTCGCTATTCTCCCCCAGGCTGGAGTGCAAAGGTGCGGTCTTGGCTCACTGCAACCTCCGCCTCCCGGGTTCAAATGATTCTCCTGCCTCAGCCTCCTGAGTAGCTGGGATTACAGGTGCCCACCATGGCTGGCTAATTTTTGTATTTTTAGTAGAGACGGGGTTTCACCACGTTAGCCAGGCTGGTCTCGAACTCCTGACTTCAGGTGATCCGCCCACCTCAGCCTCCCAAAGTGCTGGGATTACAGGCGTGAGACACCGCACCTGGCCGACCTTTTGTTTTTATCAGTGAGTTGTACAAAGCCCTTTCCCCTTGTATGATTAGAATTCAACCCAACCTTATGTCAATGAAAGGACATCCCACCACATTTTAGCTGTATTTAATTTAATCATCTTCCAGTAAAGGTAAGGACTTTACACCTCAGATGCTCAGGAGGTAAAGTTTCAGGGGGTGTCCATGTTTCTAGTAATTCTCCAGGATACCTGACAAGGGGGCTAGGGTTTCAATTCAGCTGAAGATATATTGGCTAAGTAAGAAAGCCTGGATGGTCACCTAGACCTAGACATCAACCCCAATCTGGGGCTCCAGCAGGGACTCTTTGCTGTCCCAGCAACACCTGAGGGTTTGGGTCCAAGAATGCTATTAGGAAATTTTATTTCAAATTTCAGAAAATCAGTAAGAAATTGATTTTTACGTCAGCATTTCTTTGGCACATAGATGCTCAATAAATACTGGTGTGGAAAAAAAAGTCAAGGAAGGAAAGAAAGAAGGGAAATGGGTTGCTTAGTTGATTACTGCTCTTAGTAAAGTTTTAATATATTCCCTGGACCAGTTAATCTCACATAGAACAAATCACACATGGAACAAATCACATTTTCAGAGGAAGAATATTTCACTTTCATTTGGTAAATGCTTACTGAACATTTATCACATGCCAAGGTCTGTGCTAGGTATTTGTCCAAATAGAACTTACCATCTACCAAGACACACAGAGCCACAATACAACATGATGTGTGCCCAAGGAAGTACAGCAGGAACTCACAGGGGGCTGCCTAAGCCAGATGTGGAGGATAGGCAAGGCTTCCTGGAGGAAGAATCATTTAAGGTGAAACACAAGTAGGGCATACAATCAGGGAAAGTATTCTTATCAGGCAATCAGTATGTGTGAAGGCGGCCCTGGAGGGAGAGAGCCTATCCCAGGAAATGAAATAAAGAGCTGTATTACACAAGAGGGAGAAATGGAGAGGTAGGCAGCTATTAAAGAAAGCAAGGCTTTGATTAAGCAAAGATTCGGGCCACATGAAAGATTTGGGGCTTTGTCTAAACAGGTCACAGACATTTATGGATGCTTTCGAGAGGATGCTATAGACTGAATGTTTGTATCCCTGCCCAGTTTCCTCTGTTGAAATCCTAACTTTCAATGCAATAGTATTTGGAGGTGGGACCTCTGAGAGGTGATAAGGTCATGAGGGTGGCACCCTTGTGAACAGGATTAATGCCCTTATTAAAAAGACCCCAGATGCCAGGTGCCGGTGGTTTACGCCTGTGATTGTAGCACTTTGGGAGGCCGAGATGGGGGGATTACCTGAAGTCAGGAGTTCGAGACCCAGCCTGGCCAACATAGTGTAACCCCATCTCTATTAAAAATACAAAAATTAGTTGGGCGTGGTGGTACATGCCTGTAATCCCAGCTACTTGGGAAGCCGAGGCAGGAGAAATGCTTGAGCCCAGGAGACAGAGGTTGCAGTGAGCCGAGATCACACCACTGAGTTCCAACCACTGCACTCCAGTTTGGCCAACAGAGTGAGACTCTGTCTCAAAAAAAAAAAAAAAAAAAAAGAAGAAGAAAAAAAAAGAAAAGAAAAGAAACACAGTGCAATGCAGTAATGGAGATGTTGGGGGCAAGAAGCTGCGGTTTTTAAGAAGTATCAGTGGCTCCCAGAATCACTGTGAGGAATGAAGAGTCTAGCTGAATTTTCAGGAACAATTCCCAAAAAACTGAGCCAAGAAAGGAGCTGCTGCCTCTGGCATGATTAGGAGGATCAGAAAGCTATTCCACAATAGCCAGCTTCTGGTGGCTGCTGGAGACTGCAGCCCACAGGGGTAGCCTGGGTCAGAGGGACAGCACCCAGGCCAGGGCCAGGGCCAGGGCCAGGACAGAGGGGCGTGGAGTGGCAGAAGCATGTATGGTTCAGCCAGGGAGAAGAATCTACACAGTGACTTTGAGTGGAGACTGGGGAGAATAAGGGACAACACCCAGGTTTCTGGCATCAAGCACCAGGTGGGATAGTAGTGGTCGGTCACTGAAGATAGGAACAGCGGGTTTCAGGAATTTGTATCAGAGGTATGTGTGGGCCATCTAAGGAACCAGCTGGAGTCAGGACATAGTCACAGTGAACTGAAGCCAGGGTGGGAGGGAGTCCTTCAGGGAGGGAGCTCAGCAGGAAGAGGGTGGGGGAGCGAGCGTGAAGATCACTGAAACACTCAGGACAGGGGTAGGGAAGCTTCGCCCAGCAACGAGACTGACGGAGAAGCAGCAGAGAGAGAAGAGCAAGGAGGACACAGTCTCAGGAAGTGGAGGAAGCAGAAGTTGACAGTGTTAAATACTGCTGAGGCATCAGCCAAGACAGGCACTGAGAATCCACAAAGCAGCTGACACAGCCCTTCAGTGAGATGAAGGCAGAAGGCGGGCAGGCAACACTGCCACTAAGTTCAGGAAGACAAGAATGCCCACTGGCCTTGCTGCATTTAAACTGCAGCTCCTGGCCATGATTATTTAAGGAAAAGAAAAAAAGAAAAGAGGAATAAAGATTGGAAGGAAGGAAATAAAACATCACTATTTGTATAAACATTCACATAGGATCATAGACCGATTCACAAAGAATCAGTAAACTATTAGAATTAGAGTTTAGCAAAGTTAATAGATAAAAGATCGACTTAAAATAATCTGTATTTCTCTACACCAGCAACAATGAGAAAATACAATAAAAAATAAGGTACCATTGTAACGGCAACAAAACCCATAAAGCATTTAGGAACCAACTGAAGAAAGAATATGCAAGACCTCCATGAAGAAAAATGTTCAACTGTTAAAAAGTAGTAAAATGAGATCTGAATAAACAAGACATTCTATGGTTTGGGATAGGTCAATTTAACATTATGCAGCTGTCCCTAAATTAAATGTAGTCTCAGCCGGGCACAGTGGCTCACGCCTGTAATCCCAGCACTTTGGGAGGCCGAGGCGGGCGGATCATGAGGTCAGGAGATCCAGACCATCCTGGCTAACACGGTAAAATCCCTCTCTACTAAAAATAAAAAAAAATTAGTTGGGCGTGGTGGCGGGTGCCTCGAGTCCCAGCTACTCAGGAGGCTGAGGCAGGAGAACGGCATGAACCCGGGAGGCAGAGCTTGCAGTGAGCGGAGATTGCACCACTGCACTCCAGCCTGAGCAACAGAGCGAGACTCTGTCTCAAAAAACAAAACAAAATTAATGCAGTCTCATCATTGGTTTTATTATTATTATTACTACTACTTAGAAACTCAAACTTATTCCAAACGCATATGAAAGAATAATAGTGCACAAAAAGCTAACCCTCCATCAAACTGAGAAAAAAGACAAGGGGAACTTGTTCTATGAGATAACAAACACGTATGGCACTGGCATTCAGAAAAAGACGAATCAGACAGAAGACGGGCCAGATCCACGTGCACAAGCAAACCTACTGTCTAATTAAGGCTTCCCCATTCACCAATGAGGAAACAACAAACCCTTGGGAATGGCTCCATATAAGTTAAAAATGAATTCCCACCAAATACTATATACAGAAGTGAAGCCCAGATACATTAAAGACATAAATGTGAAAGGTAAAACCATAAAGCAAATAGAAAAAAATGTGGAAAAATATCTTTGTGACTTGTGAAGAAAAGTAATTTTTTTTTTTTTTTTAGACGGAGTCTCGCACTCTCGCCCAGGCTGGAGTGCAGTGGCACCATCTCTACTCACTGCAAGCTCCGCCTGCTGGGTTCACGCCATTCTCCTGCCTCAGCCTCCCAAGTGGCTGGGACTACAGGCGCCTGCCATCACGCTCAGCTAATTTTTTGTATCACGAGGATCACAAGCACAGGAGATCAAGGCCATCCTGGCTAACACAATGAAACCCTGTCTCTACTAAAAATACAAAAAAAATTAGCCGGGCGTGGTGGCAGGCGCCTATAGTCCCAGCTACTCGGGAGGCTGAGACAGGAGATTGGTGTGAACCCAGGAAGGCGGAGGTTGCAGTGAGCCGAGATCGCACTGCTGCACTCCAGCCTGGGCGACAGAGCAAGACTCCGTCTCAAAAACAAATAAATAAATAAAATAAACAAATAAATTAAAAAAAAAAATTAGTGCTAAATCCTGAATCCTAAGCAAATGGACCAAAAGGAACAGAATTCAATTAAAACACAGGAGTTTTGAAAGCTATATTAAATACATCTATTATAGTTATCATAGGCACAACTGAATTAAATTAAAATAATGTATATCGCAAATCCAGTTGAAATAGTTGAAATCTCAGGTAACCCTAAAAGCTTAGGGCTACATCTCAACTTTTATTTCACTACTGACAGCTTCCATAAGAACTAGAATGGATACCTTAGAATTCAAACATACTAAGAACCATCAAAAAAACAAACAAAAAACAAAAAAACCCAAAGTCAGCATTTGTTTTGAAATGAGTTGCCTAAAAATTAGACTTGAAAGTAACAGCTGGGGAAAAACTCAAATTTGGGGCATCATAGCCTGAATACTTAAATTGTCACAGATTAGGTAATATAAATCTATTAGGTACAACATTTGCAACCCCCAAATGAAGGATATTTACTTAATTTAAAAATTCATTCATGTGGCTGGGCATGGTGGCTCATGCCTGTAATCCCAGCACTTTAGGAGGCTGAGGCCTTCACTTGAGGTCAGGAGTTCAAGACCAGCCTGCCCAACGTGGTGAAACCCCGTCTCTACTAAAAATACAAAAATTAGCCAGGCGTGGTGGCACATGTCTGTAATCCCAGACCCTTGGGAAGCTGAGGCAGAAGAATCGCTTGAACCCAGGAGGCAGAGGTTGCAGTGAGCCGAGATCACACCACTGCACTCCAGCGTGGGCACCAGAGCGAGAGTCCATCTCAAAAACAAAACAAAACAAAAAATTCATTCATGTTTCTCTCTCTCTTTTTCTGTCATGCTACTCTGAATTTGGCCTTTCTCCAGAGCCAGTAAAACCTGCTAAAAGGTGAAAAATGATAAAACTTAATTTGCTATTTAATGTATTAAAATATTTCTTTTGTAAGCGTTTTTAAGTGCGTCCCAACCCCCCCATCTACCTTTGATATATTTCAGAAAACTATAAAATCACCACTCAATGGTGTGATATAGTAATCCACAGGTATTCTAAATGTATTAGATTAATAAAATATACCTTGAACAACAACCTGGCTGCCTGGGACAAAGAACTGCTGTGTGCCATCAGCTGATTGTGCTGCATACTGTACAATTGTAGCACCTGGTGGAGGAGCTCCTGAATTTGTCATTGTTAATGCCTGCAGTCCCTGAACACCATCAGATCCTGGGTTAGAAATCTGGATTGTTCCACCTTGGGCTATAGCAACTTAACAGAAAAAGAAAAGAAATATTAGAGAATTTCAAGATTTATTTTTAATAATCCCCTACTGGAAGAATATACTCTGGGTCTATTTATTACCACTGTTTCTTTCTCAGGTTACCCTTATTTTCTATGCTGAATTCGTCATGGGACAATACCCTAGGAAAAGCTTATAAACACCTGAAAATAACTGTTTGAGATTCATAGAGCCCATGGAGTGTTCCTACTCCTTAGCATCCAGCTAACTACATTACTCAAGGGGAAGAGTGGAGAAGCAGACAGGGAGAGTCCAGCTTCCTGGTCTTCTCCATTCTTTCAGATGTTTTCCCTTACAAACACCATTCTTCTACTATTTAAAATTCCCATTTAAGGCCAGGTGTGGTGGCTCACACCTGTGATCCCAGCACTTTGGGAGGACAAGGCAGGAGGGCTGCTTGAGCCCAGGAGTTCGAGGCCAGGCTGGGCAACATAGGGAGACCCTGTCTCTAATAAAAGGAGAGAAAAGAGAAAAATTCCCATTTAATATTACAATTAAAATGAATTTGTACCTTCATTCAGCTAACTACTTTTCTAATTTGTCATCAAAAGAAAGTAGTTTTTAAGAAATATATAGGCCAGGTGCAGTGGCTCACGCCTGTAATCTCAACACTTTGGGAGGCCAAGGTGGTCAGATCACCTGAGGTCAGGAGTTTGAGACCAGCCTGATCAATATGGTGAAACCCCATCTCTAGTAAAGATACAAAAATCAGCCAGGCGTAGTGGCAGGCGCCTGTAGTCCCAGTTACTCGGGAGGCTGAGACAGGAGAATCACTTGAACCCGGGAGGTGGAGGATGCAGTGAGCTGAGATCGCGGCACTGCACTCCAGCCTGGGCAACAGAAACTCCGTTACAAAAGAAAAAAAATAGAAATACACACATACAATTATATATATGTTATATATATAACCAAAGTATTTTTATATATATTTATATAAAAATATATAATTATATATAATGTAATTATGTCATATATGTGTCATATATAACATATATATGTTATAAATATATATATTTATATGTAAATTTATATTAAAATATTTTGGTTATAAAACTCAAGTCTAGAAAAGTGTAATCTTTGCCATTTTGTCTATGTCAGGAGAATCCTGAAATATAAAATGTCAAGTTGGAAAGGTCCTTAAAAAGTAACTGTTACTAAAAGGATTTGTGCTACAATATTTATCTTTACCAAGTGTCTCAAATAATTACAGCTAATGGCAACAAATATGAGGTAGATTCCCTTTAAATACTGAGATTTGCCAGTCACGTTTAAAAGTTGACATATTGACTTGAAGCTTCCAAAGAATAACTGATCAAATGTTTTGTTTCAAAATTTCACTCTAATAGACAAGTATTATTTAAAATATCTGAAAGGTCTGTATATTTTAACATAAAGATTCCAACTGCATGTTTTAAATAGTAGGTATTAAATGGTACCAGAGGCTATGCTTTTTAAAAAAATCACATATAAACTACCTAACTAGGCTTTACAACAAAGATTTTAAAAACACATCACCAGAATAACATAACATCTATACATCAATGTAAATGCCTTACAGTAGCGTAAAGTAGTGTTTAAAATATACTCTGAATACTTTCAAGTCATTTCCAAACGTTTTTAATAGCATGTAGCCAAAAAAGCACTTAGGTAATAACCTTAGATAGGACAAACCTATGAGAATTATGGAAAGAGTAACAACAACAAATTTTCACTTCTTTCACCTAGGGTGCCAGTGTCTACACAGGAAGATAGATTAACATTTTTAAAAAGATTTCCACATGCTGTGTTCTCTGTGTTTTACTTCACTGACAGGCCAGTGTGGCAGAAACTAAAGTCAGTTACAGAATGTCAACAGAGCTGAGGCTGAGATACCCTGATGTAACAGCACTTTATCTGGCTCATCTAGAGCAGTATTTTCTGTACATACTTTAAAAACAGGATATTTTTAAACCATGGCTTTCCAAAGATTTCATGGGTTTCAGGATTCAGCCCTCACAGTAACAGGGTTTGAGGGAGATCTAACTTCTTATAAGTATGAAAATGTCAAAAGACACTGCTTTCTTGGCCCTTTGTGGCTAGACATGAGTCAATTTTGTATGTTGTCATATATTTCAATGTGTATTTTTCAGTTGATAATTAATTTGATGTCACAGAAATAGTGCTTTAGAAAGAACAGCCTAAGGTCAGGTAACCACGGTGTGTTAGAAGTACAAAGCCTAGGCCGGGCACGGTGGCTCACATCTGTAATCCCAGCACTTTGGGAGGCCAAGGTGGGCGGATCACCTGAGGTTAGGAGTTCAAGACCAGCCTGACCAACATGGAGAAATCCTGTCTCTACTAAAAATACAAGAAATTAGCCAGGCATGGTGGTGCATGCCTGTAAACCCAGCTACTCAAGAGGCTGGGGGTTGCGGTAAGCCAAGATCGCGCCATTGCACTCCAGCCTGGACAAGAGTGAAACTCGGTCTCAAAAAAAAAAAAAAAAAAAAAAAAGAGAAGGACAAAGCCTAGAACAGAGCAGCCATTCAATAAACAGAATGAATGAATGAATGAATGAATGGCTATCATTTCCTCATGACAGATGGTATTATAAACAACTTAAGCCACCTGTGAATCTAGGAGAGTTAAATGAGGTATGGTTTCAAATTCTAATCATAGAACCTAGTTTTTCAATACCAATGTAATTATGAAGCTTTTAGATCAAGTCAATCTGAGGTGAGAGTAGCTCCCTCAGGGGTAAGAACCCCTGAACAGGTAGATAACAAAGATCTTTACTTTCCTTTTTCTCTTCTTTCTTTTTGATTTACTCATTTCCTTTTTTCTTTCACTAATATTTCCCCACAGTTTGATCAAAAAACTTTGTTTTCACAATATGAACATCAAGAATCTGCTTGTCATTTTATTTTCTGGTGAGGTCATTATATAATTAGATGTGGAAAACAAAAGCTAAACACACACACACACCCCTCACACACTGGCTCTAGTGAGAAAACATTTCTACTGATTAAGTCGGCACGTTTAGCCTCATTTTCATTTTTTATACCAAAGGTGCTCTTGATTTTGTTGTTATCAAATGACAGAGGACCTTCCCATTGAAAATGTTCTCTCTCATCTGACAAGAAACAAGATTTCCCAATGCCTCAGGATCCTGGAAATAGGTTTTATGTGGGCCTGTCTGTATTCAGAGATTTGAGGAGAAAATTGTTTAGGTTTCAAAATATTCAAGGATAGCATAACATGTGCTTTCAATAAACATAAATCAAGGTAGTGAGAAAAATGATGAAATTAACTGAATGAATTTAGACACATCTTCTATTTTAGCTATTTATTTATTTATTTAAGAGATGGGGGTCTTGCTATGTTGCCCAGGCTGGTCTTAAACTCCTAGACTCAAGCAATCCTTCTGCCTCGGCCTTCTGAGTAGCTGGGACTACAGGCACAAACCACTAAGCCTGGTGATGTTATATACTTATTTATTTATTTATTTATTTATTTATTTATTTACTTATTTTATTCATTTATTTTGAGATGGAGTTTCACTCTTCTCACCCAGGATGAAGTACAATGGTGTGATCTTGGCTCACTGCTACCTCCACCTGCTGGGTTTGAGTGATTCTCCTGCCTCAGCCTACCAAGTAGCTGGGATTACAAGTGTGCGCCACCACACCCAGCTAATTTTGTATTTTTAGTAGAGACAGGGTTTCACCATGTTGGTCAGGCTGGACTCCAACGCCTGACCTCAGGTGATCCGCCCGCCTTGGCCTCCCAAAGTGCTGGGATTACAGGCGTGAACCATCACGCCCAGCCCATGTTATATACTTCTAAACTTAAACTTACACACATGAGCTAATTAAAATACATAAACATGTAAATGTTTATATTTAAAACCACTCTTGTTCCAAATTGCAATGCAAAGATTCCTAAATGAAATCTCACTGCATTAACTTTAAAAAGAGCAGTAAACAGACCTTTGTTCCAATGAATTCTCAGGTTTAAATTCAAAGAGTGACCATAAGAGAGTACCTATGAGTACCTGTACCTTAAAAGCCAAGAGGTGCATATAGCAGAAAGAAGACTAAATCATGCTTTAACAAGAATAGCAACACCAAAGTTTACAAGCCAGAGTTACATTAAGTAGTGCCTTAAAAATTTTTGAAACAGTTGCCCTAAAGAAATGTAAACGTCACTATTAAGAACTGCAACTGGATTAACTTTCAAATGTGTAAGCCTATCATGTTCCAATTCCCTTTATGAAGAAGTTGAATTGGTGTTTATTTGTGAGCGTCCTGAGAAATCTGAATTCTTATAAGCAATCCACAAAGTTCACATTTTTCTTTTCATAATGGTGCAGTTTGGATCGACCCACTTACCTTTCGTGTATAAGAATTCCAGAACAAGGAGTTAATAGAGACTCTAATAAGATTCCTAGTAAAATACAGTAGGCACAAACAGAGACAAGGGTCATTTACGGGGAAAAAAAATTGAAGTCTTGGGTGATAGTCTTTAATTGGTACAGGAAGAAGCTGGGTATAGTAGGATGGGGGATTTAAGTAACCTTTGTTTCAAGAGAAAATTTAATGAATTAGGAAGCTTCAAACATTTTAATTTCCTCAGTTGCTTTTACAAATTCATTCATTTACTGCATATCTTAACTGTCTTATGCAGTAAGTAACATTCTTTGTTCATTCTAAGGCTCTCTCTTCTCCTGCCATGTCTCAGGTATATGCTCCTGAGATAAAAGACTTTCTTTGACCAGCATCGCTCAACTGTTATGCAACACACCTATCACTAAGATCTGTACTTCCAGCGAGGATTCTGCAGGTAGAGCTCACTTACTTGGTGTTGTAATAATGGATCCCTGTCTATTTTATGCTCGTTTTCCTATTCCCCAGGGAGTAGCCTATTCCAACTTTCACTTCTTAGTTTTTGTGATAATAGTAAGTCAATATAATAAGGCCAACTTCTGCCAAGTATCTTTCAACTGTTAAAAACGTAACTGCTTGTATATGGGAAAACTTGAATATACTTTATTTCTTCAACTTTGATACACATTTAGTTCTTTTAAACACCAGCTAACTCATTATTTCAAATTAAAAATAACTAACAAAATACTAATCTTGGAAAAAAAGAAAAGCAAAGTTCGGGAGAAAGCCATCCATGGATAAAGCTGAAGAATTAAACCTAAAAAAATTTTTTATAATAAAAGGTTATGAAACAGCATTAAAAGGGAAGGTGAAAGGGAAGGAAAAAACATTTACAGCTGAAAGGGAGGGAAAAAACATAGGAAAAGCTCCAGAAATTCTAGTAAAATAAATTCCTCTATTCTAAAAACCAAAGGACACTGGCAATTGTTTCCATTTCTAGACATTCTGCTACAACATTAAAGCACTAATATCTGCTAAGTTAGTTCTATAGGAAATAAGATCAATAAAAATGGATGTTGTGTATGTAAGTATATGTTTACCCTCCAATTAAATGTCTTCTAAAAAGTTTGAATGTTGTTAGTATTCACTTATCAAAGAATTATCTACATAAACGTCACTAAATGTCCCCAAAATGCATTTTTAACAAAGGAAATTCACATTGTGTGAACCAATAAATGGCAATTTTTACCTGCAGACTATACACACAGAACTATAAATCCTTATCAAAATAATTTCTAGGATCATACTGTATAGGCTCAAATTAAGAAATCAAAGTAAGAAATAGTCCATGACTTCTTATGTGGCAAATACACAGATGTGCTTTTTTGTTTGTTTGTTGTTTTGAGACAGAGTCTCACTCCACTGCCCAGGCTGGACAGTGCAGTGGTGCAATCATAACTCACTGCAGCCTCAAACTCCTGGTCTCAGGCAATCCTCCCACCTCAGCCTCCTGAGTAGCTGGGATGAGCGCATACCACCACGCCCTGCTAATTTTTAAAATGCTTTTGTAGAGACAGGGTCTCACTCTATTGCCCAGACTGGTCTCAAAGTCCTGGCCTCAAGCAACCCTCATGTCTAGACCTCCCAAAGTGCTGGGATTAGAGGTGGGAGCCATCATACCTGGCCTAAGATCTAATTTCTAAAGATGCAGTTTTCTAGTTCTCAATCAGAATTCCTGACTCTGCTCCTCTCATCCACCTACAGACACACAGAGTAAGGTCTAATGCCAGCCCCCTGCTGTGAGCAGGCACCAAGGACACAGGGAATGAAGCCATTGAGGCTAGTTGGAGGGAAAGTTCAATGAACATGATTGAGACAATGGTACACCTAACTTAATTTCTCTGTTTCATGCCAATAGTAGCATGCCTTTTTCCCCCTACTTTTACCCTTTATCTCCTTTGCCTTCACACGAACCCCAGAGTTTGGCAATTTAGTATTATTCCCACTTCAAAGACTAAAACCTGAGATGTGAATTTAATAAAGCTTCTTGCTCTGATCATTGAGTTTGCAAATGGCACAAAGATGGTTCCTTCCCCACATCCTCTCCAGCTTTAACCCCAAACATTTTCATAATTTCAAATTTTCAGCTAATAATCTAGACAAGTTAACCCTACAGCATCTGTTTCCCTATCAACCTGTAAAGGAATCACTGTTTCTATCAGAAGTCCTAAGCAGCATTAGGACATGCCAGAGAAATGTTACGATGACAGCATCTTAGTGGTCCCCAACACTTTGAGAAGTCTTAGTGTCATTTCAGCAGTCACTTCCAACCTTTTCCCTGTCATGACACAAACAGAACATGATGATATGTGTACAGCCCACTGGGGTGAGCAGATGGAGCTGCTCATGGCCAGGGCTGACCAGCCAGGAGGTGCCAGCAGCTTCTGCCCAGCCCCTCTGGGGACGGAGGGACGAGGCACTCAGCACTCTCATAACCTGCGTGCTGTGCTGCAGAGGCTCACCAGCAGGCCTTGCACATTAGCATACTCACTTTTACAGTTCTAAAACCCACCAGAGATTCCCAGTGTGCCAGACAAAAGAGCATGTAAACGAAAGAAGTAATAAAAAAGTGACAATGTAAACCTCAAGGTCTATTTCTTACAGATGATGGGGAGTTTTCTTTTCCCAACACTGACTTTGGACAAGTCTACTGGGTGCCCTGTAGAAGGTGTGAATATACTACAACCCGGATCTACTAGGTATCATGGTAGGAGTTCCCCTCAATTACCAACAGAGAATGTATTTAATAGTTTACTACTGCAAATCTACCAATGCTATAAGAAAAACTCTAAAAAGCTCCAAAAAAAAATGACTATATAAAGTCTTCTCATATATTAAAAATTATAGCTTGTTTTAGTAGCCAGGACTTAAATTAAGACTTGAGATTTTTTTTCCTTGGTATTGCTACTTTTTAAAGGAAAAACAAATATATCTAAAATCTCCATACCTTAATTGGATAAACACATTATTTAATATCACATATATTCCAGTACCTAAGTAGCTCTTTTTAAAGTCAGAAAACTAAAATCATGAATCTCTTCAACAATATGACTGCTGTCAATATATTCAGTGAATTACTTTGAAGGCCTAAGGTAGCAGAGTTTACAAAACTCACTTTACTTCATATTATAATTACATGGGAAACTGATTTGGACAATTTCCATGGACAATTTATACTGCAGAAAGGACAGGAATATCACATTATTCCAGTACCTAAGTGGCTAGCTTAGGATATGTGATATTCCTATCCTTTCTCTTTCTTTTTCTTTTCTTTCTAGCTCTTGGTTTTTACTATTTTTATGTATCAAACATTTTTCATTTGGGAAAAAACCAGTGCTTTAATCAGAGCTAAAAGCACAGAATTAACAGTCCATTAAAATGCACAAGACTGAATGTGAATGTATCTGTTTATTTAGAACTTTTGGTGTGTAAAATTTCAAATAAAATTATCTATCCAATTGCTACAGTTTAAAAACTTAAATCATTTTTCCATTCTCTTTTAGGAAAAACTGTAGCACGAATTAACAGAGAGTAGTGAAACACTGAAAACATACTTTAGAAAACTCTTAGATTAGTAAGTATAGTATGTAATTGTGGGTAACAGAAGCCAACAAGAATGAAATACAGACATTTATGTTTGCATGCATCATAAAGACAACAAAAACAACACTTTACTAGAGATTAATATAAACATGTAAGTAGGAAAAAATCCTCCCTTTATTTTTACTCCAAATTTTTCTTCTATATTCAGCAGTTAAAATTTTTACTTTTCAAAATTATATGATAGCTGTCAATACAAATATCTCACTTTTTAACATATACTTTCATTCAATGATACAGTTTAGGTATTGATGCACTTAAAAATGGAACAATTTAATGCCAAAACCTGAGTTGCTTCAATATAACTAGAGAAGACTTAAAGCTAGCACTGTATCATATCGAATTGCAGCATACATACTGTATTGCCCCGTGCTAGTCTGATATATGCTAGTTGGTACTGCCATGGTAGCAATGTTAGGCGGTGTTCCTTCTTCCTCTGATTTTTCTTCTTCAATCTTGGGAACACCAGGCACATCAGAGGACAGTTCATTCAGTATTTTCCTAAAATATAATTTAACAATGTAAGTCACTAAGATACATGAATGACTCTTAAAACAGAAAAGCTATAAAGGAAGAATTGATTTGATGAATAATTTTTCTACCATTTTGGAAAAAGTATCTTTACAGTAGGAAACTTGGTTAACTTACCTATAAGAGGGTCTTCGTGAAAGGATTTCTCTACGTTTATGAGAATCAATTACACCTTCTGATTCTGCAGATTCATCTGTCTCTGCAATTGTTGCTACCTATAATACAAGATTTTCTGAAATGTATCATAAAATATATGTTCTTTTCCTTCATTCAAAAAATTGAGGCTAAGAGTCTGCGTGTGCAGCACTGAGCCAGGCACTGTGGAAGCAACCAAGCAATACAACACGGTGAATCTGCACTAAAGGAGTCTGGCTCAAGAAAGGAAGCGCAGACACAAACATTTCAGTTATAAAACAAACGTGTGTGGAAAGGAATGATACGGGTACTATATACTACAGAAATACAAGGGAAAGAGTAGTTGGGATGTCAAATAAGGCATTGCAGCAAAGAACAAAATGTAAAATACCCAAGACCTAAGCTCTCAACCTGAAAGTGCTCCTACGGATCCAGGAGGGAGCCAGCAGGGGCCAAGGCAGAAGAGAGCTCCTGGATCACACTGCAGTCTCCACTCTCACACAGCTGGCACTGGCGTGAGCTGGGTCTTCACATTAGCCATCAGATAGGCCCAAGACAGAATATTTAAGTAGATAAGCAAGTCAGTAAGCAAGCCTGGGTAAAATTAGGATTTCTATTACAAGGAGTAAGTTAGGGTTTGGTGATGGTAAGTCTTGAAGATCCAAATAAAGAATTTCTCCTTAAGAGAAAGATCAGAGTTTTAAGCATGATTTCATTTTTCAAGTCAAGTAATAATACAGTGATATGATTATTAAAGAAGTCAGAAAACTAAAACAATGAATCTCTTCAACAGCATGACCGCTTTTGATATATTCAGTCAATTATTAATACTTTGAGGGCCTAGGGTAGCAGAGTTTACAAAACTCACTTCATATTGTAAGTACATGGGAAACTGATTTGGATAAAATCAAAAGAGCTTATCAAAATATCAACAATGCAAGCAAGAATATACACTTCCCAAAGTACACGGAGGTGTATATTCACCTTCACATATGACTCTGCATCTTTGCTCATGAACGCCCCACACATAAGCACACACACTCAATCAACAGAACTTACTGAAAAAAATGTTGTTGCCTCAGATAATCATATATCACCACCAAATATTAAGTATTTATCACCTTACACCGGGCTCTCACACATCTGTCATAGAATCATAACTCCCTTAGGTGAGGTAGGCTATTAATTTATCTATTTTAGAAAAGATGAAAATTAAAGTTCATGCAGAGGGATTAAGTATTCTAGGACAAGATCCACTGGCACCTCTTTCTACAAGGACAATTAAATCATTCACTTAACAAAATCCAAACAAAGCCTACTGAATATAAGAGAATACTTTCTTTCAGCTGGGTGCTCTGGCTCACACCTGTAATCCAGCACTTTGGAAGACTGAGGCAAGAGGATCACTTGAGGCCAGGGGCTCAACACCAACCTGGGTAACATACCGAGAATTCTGTCTCTATTAAATAATAAAAATAATAGACAATACTTTCTTCCAATACCAGCCAGGTTAAAACTCAGTAGAAATATGTGGACCCCAATAAAAGGCATAAAACAAAGAAGAGGTAGGAAAGACTTTCTTGTTTTATAATTAGTGTCAGAAAGAGTTAGAAACTCTTGAAATCAGGGGCCATCACAGGAAAAAAAGATAATGATGAGAATTATTCTTACACTTTTGGGCAATACAGGAGAAGATACTCATGCCACAAAGATAATCAAGCTTTTAACATATGTGAATTTGTCACGTCAGGTATCTTGTTGCCACTCTCATCGTTCTCCTGTGATAAACTACTTGAACACGCAGGAAAAGGACTACACTATGTATATGTGTCTCCCTTTTCCTCACAGATTTTTTTTTTGTCATCAATTAGGTTCAGATAATTTCAGCATTTAAAGGATAATAACTGACCTTAAAAAGGAACAAAAATAAATTCAGTAATTAAGATGCATACTTTAAAAAAATGCATACTTAATAATTTACATCTATTGATGGAAAAAAATGTTTTACCTTCAAGAAATGTTAAGGGTAAAATACATCTCTGGATCACAACCACAATAATAATTATATCTACAAAAGCCAAGGTTTAATCTGAGAGGGATACATCAATAAAATCATCTTACTAAGAATTATGTATACTGAATTTTAAATAAATTTGTATCTACCTACTAAGGTGATTATTCACGAAAACAGCATCAGTACTATAATCTTTATATTACTGTGTTTATCAGACATCTTCTCTGAAGAACCCTCAAAATATTTTTCAGCACCCTTGGGGAGCACCACTAAATAAATCTGAGTTTGAACATAGAAAAACAATATGAAGAACACATGAACTGCTCATCTGCAATTACTCAGTCCCCAAATGAAGAGCTGACAACAAAGCTGCAGCTCTGAAGTGAAACCTACATACTTAGCAGGACACAGAGTACCTTATGCAAGGAAAAGAGATTCCTCCAAATATCTAATAAAAAGATTTGTACATAAAAGCTTCATAAAGAAAAATGATAAATGAATTAGTGAAAGAGGAAAAAAATGGCTCAAGAAAGTAAAAGAGAAACCATCCGGGAAGGAAGTTAAGCTGAACAGTGTGTATTTGTGGTGACTGAATAACCGATGGCTGTGGTGTCTGAATTACTCCCTGGACATGTATAGTTTGGCCCGAAGGTAACTGCACTAGAATTACAGCTGGGGAGCCTCTTCCGGTGCCTGATCCAGCTACAGAAACCCGCCAAAACGATCACCATTGAGGATTAAAGTTGGATCTTTTTTGTTATTGTTTTTGCTTATTTTTAACCAATACCACTCACTAATACGGCTGCCCTACTTCTCTTTATCCTGCTCCTGAGAAATGACAAACCAGCTAGGATACTTACCATCGGGAGGTGGTTACTGTCCTGGAACAGTCATTTTCTGATGTGACAGATATTAAGGAACACATGCTCCTTATCACTTTTGGTGCCCATACTTCGGTGGCTAAGAATGTTCCAAGCACGAAGTTCTAAAGCAGTTAAACTACCTCACTACGACCTCACGACTACTAACAGTGAAGCCTTTCTTAGGCCAGCATATAAACTATCCTCTCTAACTTCTTCAGAGAAATTGGAGATAGAACTTAAATATGGTTTTGTGGTTTTTTTGTTTTTTTTTTTGAGACGGAGTCTCGCTCTGCTGCCCAGGCTGGAGTGCAGTGGCATGATCTTGGTTCCCTGCAAGCTCCACCTCCCAGGTTCAAGCCATTATCCTGCCTCAGCCTCCTGAGTAGCTGGGACTACAGGCGCCCACCACCATGCTGGGCTGATTTTTTTATTTTTAGTAGAGACAGGGCTTCACTGTGTTAGCCAGGATGGTCTCGATCTCCTGACCTTGTTATCTGCCTGCCTTGGTCTCCCAAAGTGCTGGAATTACAGGCATGAGCCACCGCGCTTGGCCAGTGCATTATTTTTATTAAATGTGTGACATACGATATTCTAGTGTTACTCTAGATGTAAGCTGATGCTTTGTTTCTAGACTGATAAAAATCACAGTCACTGTTATGCCCTTATAACCACTAAAAAGGCATAGGCTGAAGAAATTCCAGGACCTTTCAAGCCCCTGGTGTCTCTGACCCAGAGAAAGCTCATGCCTTCAAGGCTGGTGAGGCCTCTGGACACTTTCCGTCTCCCTAGCTCAAGCATCCAGAGAGGCCAGAACTATCACTTAGCCTTGGGTAGAGATCGGTACAACAGCCATCTCCTCACTACTTCCCTGAGTTCCTTTAAAAGAGATCCCTACCAGAAAGCACGATACTACCACTCCTCTAGACTCAAAACCTGCCAGGTTTTCTAATTAGTAAACAACTCTGTCCTATAGGCCAGCATAATTTCAGAAACTTTGACTCATTTTACTAAGATTCACTATTCATTATGACTTACTCAAGAGTCAAAGACTTTGGAAATAAGTCACCAGTGTCTATCATGTGCGGTTAGTAGAACCACAGGATCTAAAACAATTTTTCAAGGAAGATTTTGTGTGTGACTTCACTTTGAGGAACACCAATGATTTCCAACTTATATTAATACCTGAAAATAATTAGTAAAAACTGTGGTTATAACAAATAACTAAGATTTATTTACAATATCATTCCCTTGGAAAACAAACTTCTCTGGCAATCCAAAAGTTAAAACATGTTTTATCCGTCAAGAGAACCTAGGTGTTGAGCATTGTACTAGGTGCACTAGTAGAAAGTAGAATAAAACTAGCACCTAAGAAACAATGGCACGCCAAATAGTATAGAACTCATTGCTCCACTTTAGAGGCCTTGAATATCATAGGAGTACAGAATAGAAAGATCAGTATGGGCCCAAACAGTAAGTGAGGGCTTTGTGTAGGTGCCAGAGCGTGAGTGAAGGCTTGATCTAAACCTAGATAACAGTTGGACAGATAGTGAGAAACCAGGACACAGGCAACCAATACGTAGCCTACAGGGAAAATTCAGCTCACTTACCCCCAGAGTATTATCGTCCAGTTTAGATTCCAGGGAAAAGAAAAACATCATCCCATTATGGAACCAGTAGATTTAACAACTACAAGTTTTAAAACATGGGATTTATTCTACAAATGTTTCCAGCACAAAAGGCAACTCTGTATGAATTATAAAAAGGCAACCACCTCTATGGTGACTAACTCCCAAAAGATAACTCTTTCTCCTCACAACTAATTCTCAAATATTTTAGTCTCAGGGCATCTTTACACTCTTAAAAATTACTGATGACATCAAAGAGCTTTTGTTTCTGTGATTCATATTCAGTAGAGGGCTGGTAAACACTTAATAACTAGATCTTAAGAAGGAGGAACACTGACTTGTGGTGTTTGCTCATTTCTGTGATGTAAATACTCCTACTATGGCTGATTTCAATCTGCCAATGGATGACATTGAACACAAAGCCGGATAAAGATTATACAATTGGCTTTCACTGGTACAAGCCAGCTGTGCACACTACTGGTTATATCTGTTGATATTTAACATATTGGAAATTAAAACAGAAATTTAAAAAATACTTAGTAACTCATTTTAAAATAATATATGCTACCATAAATAACATTTTATGAAAAATGATTATATTTTCAAAAAAATCAGAAAAGTAGCACTATTTTACATTTTTACAAATTATTTTAAGGTCAGATTTAACTGAAGACAGCTAGATTCTCATATCTACTTCTACACTGAATCTGTTGCAATATGTTGCTTTAGTTGGTATGTGAAGAAAATCTGGGCCTCACAGACTCATGTTAGAAAAAGGGAGGAATATTATAATAGCTGCTGTAGAAAATCATGGATATTCTTCATCGATACACCAAAACTTGACAACTGGTTGTCTCTTAAGGGTTAATTGCAACGTACAATCTGAGACTGTATCAATTACATTAAAATCCATTGATCTGTCTTGTACTTTGGATGAATCTTTTACTCACATAAGATTTTGTAACATCCTGAAGTATTCATTTGGAAAATACTGGCTTACTGAGTTCAGGAGATCTTCCA